>NC_056077.1:33069242-33372272 GCF_016772045.2 Ovis aries | reverse complement strand
TCATGTATGTTCACCCCCTGAAGTAACTTCTGGAAAATAGGAGAAAATGCCCACCCACCCCCAGTAGGTGTACCTCTCAGAGAGAAGACATTCTGGGGTTTTCCTTCCATATTCAGTTCAGTTCAGTTCAGTCGCTCAGTCGTGTCCAACTCTTTATGACCCCATGAACTGCAGCACACCAGGCCTCCCTGTCCATCACCATCTCCCGGAGTTCACTCAAACTCACGTCCATCGAGTCAGTGATGCCATTCAGCCATCTCATCCTCTGTCGTCCCCTTTTCCTCCTGCCCCCAATCCCTCCCAGCATCAGAGTCTTTTCCAATGAGTCAACTCTTCGCATGAGGTGGCCAAAGTATTGGAGTTTCATATATATGTAAATTAGGTTACAGCTAATTTGAGGAGGTTCTTATAATAATGCTGCAAGTAAAATAATCATTAAAATAAAAAGTTATAGACATAGTAGGGCTTCCCTGATAACTCAGTGGTAAAGAAACCGCCTGCTAACGCAGGAGACAAGAGTCCAGTCCCCGATCCAGGAAGATCCCACACGCCGCGCAGCAACTAAGCCCGTGTGCCACAACTGCTAAGCTTGTGCTCTAGAGCCTGGGTGCCACGAGTACTGAAGCCCGCGTGCCCTAGAGCCTATGCTTTGAAACAAGAGAAGCCACCACAGTGAGAAGCCCTGGAACTGCAGCTAGAGAGTAGCCCCCACTTGCCGAAACTAGAGAGAGCAACGAAGACCCAGCACAGCCAAAACTCACTAAATAAAAATAAACATTAAAAGAAAAAAAAAAAAAGAATCCAGGTTCCTTTAAAAAAAAAAAAAAGATGTATTTAAAACATAGTACTATCTCGTATATCCATTTACATAAATGTAGGCACACACTTCAGATCACTTGGTCAGACGACACCCTCGCTTTCTAGAGGAAACCAGTCAGAGGGGTGACCTACGTGGCTCGGCACTGACGGTGCCAGGCTTGCCATCACCCCACCTGCTCTGGGCGGGGACGCTGACCACTTTCATCTGGGTCTTTGCTGGCTAACGTTCCAGCATTGGTGGCAGCCTCTTCATCTCACAATGTTGCCCACATTCAGGGAGCAGGTGAGGAGGGGGAGGGGCAACCTGGTGTTCTGACTGCCACCTCATTTCTCTCTTTTTCAGACCTTTTGCAGAAATCTGCAGTGACGCCAAGGTGCCAGGTGAGTCAGAGGCTAAAGAGGCCACCCTTCTGCTTCTCGGGGACCAGACACAGCTGGGCCAGGGGGCACACGATAGAGGAAAGTGTAGTTGTCCTGCCTGGAACTTCCCCAGGAACCCTGAGACCTTCTGCAAGGCCAGTATCCCCAGAAGGTCCCAGGAAGCCTGCAGGTGCCCTTCAGAGAGGCCCTGCCATGGAGAGCTGATCCTGGCAGATCAGCTAGAGATAAGGAGGGGCAGGCAGGAGCCAAGCAGGAGGGGGCATCAGGTAGGATGGGGACGCCACCTGGGGTGGGGAGAGGGGGTGACCTATGCCCTGCAGGGGTGAGGCAGGTGGGCGCTGCCCAAGACTGGCTGGGCCCCTGGACTCTGCCTGCATTTTCAGGGCAACACTTGCACTAGACCCTAGTCTTCTAGAACCTTTCAGGGTCCTGGAACCTGGGAAGCTCTGGGATTCTGATCAAGCAGGTGTGTCACAGGACTTGAGAGGCTGGAGCCCAGGGATTGGAAGGTGCACCTCTGATTAAGAACACTGATTTACAGGGAATTCCCCAGCAGTCCAGCGGTTAGGACTTTGGACTCTCACTACTGAGGGTCCAGGTTCAATCCCTGGTTGGGCAACTAAGATCTCACAGGCCACATGCCACGGCCAAAAAACAACAGCGCTGATCTAGTCCCACCTCTCATGGTACAGCTGGGAAACTGAGGCCCAGGGAGGGGAAGGGACTTAGCAAGGCCACACAGTGAGCTGGTGGCCTCCTCGAGCCTGGTGTGCTGACCATCCATCGGAACCACAGGCCACCGTGGACTGGAGGCCCCAGCGTGGCTGTTCAGTGGGGACAGTGACAGGATTCAACGAGGCTACCCCACCCCAGCCTGAGACTTAAGGTCCTAACTCCAAATGGTCAGAGTTCCCCTGGAATGCCACAGCCTTCTAGCATGTGCTGATGCCAAGGGCATGGTATGGGATAGGGAGGTGACTAGGTTTGGGAGCTGCTCCCAAGTCAGAGGCGAACATGCAGAAGGCCCCATGGAGGCCTCCAGGAGGAGAGTTTGGGACAAATTATCAGAGACTTAACGGGCTTCCCTGGTGGCTCAGACGGTAAAAAAAAATCCGCCCGCCAACGCAGGAGACCTGGGTTTGATCCCTGGGCCTTGGAAGATCCCCTGGAGAAGGGAATGGCTACCCACTCCAGTATTCTTGCCTGGAGAATCCCCATGGATGGAGGAGCCTGGTGGGCTGCAGTCCATGGGATCGCAAAGAATCAGACACGACTGAGCATCTAACACTTTCACTTTATCAGAGACATATCCACTGCCATAGCCCCCCCCACCATAGCCATCTTTAGGGTCTTACAGTGACCCCCACGGTGGCCACAGCCCGGGGTGAGCACCTCTGAGTTGTCTGCACGTGGAGCCTCCTGCAAAAATCCCTCCTCCCTGGCTCACAGCCTGGGTTCCTTCTGCCTACACAGTCTTCTGTTTCCCGGGATCTCCACTCATACCGCATCCAGACCCCAACCTCTGGCTTTGCTTCACCAGCTAGACAGTTGCCCACCCAGGCCCAGCATGCCCTCATCCGTGTCATTAAGACCTTTCCATGGGCTTTGTCAATAAGCTGTATCCACTCAGTCAAGCCCAAATCTCCATTTACACAGCACACAGCCGCAAATATTTGGGGAGGAGCCACACCGTGCAGGGAGATCTTAGTTCCCTGACCAGGGGTGGAACTTGTAGCTCCTGCAGTGAAAGCATGGAGTCCTGGCACTGGACCACCAGGGAAGTTCCCAATACACAGCTGCGAATCTTAATTTTTTTAATTTTTGGCTGCACTAGGCCTTCATTGCTCTGGGCGGGCTTTCCCTAGTTGTGGCGAGCAGGGGCTCCTCTTGGTTGCCGTGCGAGGGCGCCTCATCACGGTGGCTTCTCTTGTTGAGGAGCACAGGCTCTGGGGTATGCGGACACATGGGCTTCATTGCCCCTCAGCATGTGGAATCTCCTCGGACCAGGGATCGAACCCGTGTCCCCTGCATTGTCAGGCGGATTCTTAACCCCTGGCCCATCAGGGAAGTCCCCCACACATAACTGCAAATCTTTTTGCTAAGTCTTTCATAATCACATGAATTGGATTCAGTAACAGCACAACCCCTGCTGGTCCTGCTCTGCGCTGGGCTTAGTACTGGGTTCCTTCAAACTCTTAGTCTCCTTTGAGTCTCGTATCATACAGTTTTCCCCTTTTGGCTCAGAGAGGTTCATCATTTTCCCAGGGTCACACAGCTAGTAAGTGGCAGCTATGGAGTTTGAACTTCGGGCTTCTGGCTCTAAACTAGGCTTTCTCTCCACTGGGACGCTGCCTGTCCACCAGGGCCTGTGACCTGTCGTTTGCCACAGCATTGTGAGATCTGGGCCATCACATGTCGGCGGTAACAGTAGCAACCATACTGATAGCAGTTCTCAGTTGTTGAGTATTTACTGGGGACCAGGTACATTATCTCATGAGATGCTCCCAGCAAACCTGCAGAATCCCACTCACATTTTACCTGCGACAAAACTGAAGGTACAAGGCCATTAAGTGACTCTCCCTGAGACCCAAGGCTGTATGGCTCTGAGTCTGGGAGTTCTGGGGAGCCTGGGACCTTGGACTCTACCTGGTCCGAGAAGGGTATAAGGAAACCCTGGGCCTGAGCTGAGCCTGCTGGGGAAGCCTCCCTGGAGGAGGAGGCCATAGTGTCAGCAAAGCAGACAGTGGGCGGGAGGAGGAGAGTGGGCAAGTCGGGCATGGGGGCTGCTCAGGGAAGGCGACTATGGAGATGGGCCTCAGCCGCTGGGGGATCAGGAGCCTTGAGTGCTGAGAAGGGGACTTCAAACCTGCCAATAAGGCCTTCTCCAAGGAGAAGTCAGGAAGGCGAGACACAGTGGCCCTGGCACCCAGCATCAGCAACCCTTTCTCCCACCAGCCAAAGACAGCAGCATTCCCAAGCGCAAGAGAAAGCGGGTCTCCGAAGGAAACTCCGTCTCCTCCTCCTCCTCGTCTTCCTCTTCCTCCTCCTCTAACCCGGAGTCGGTAGCATCCACCAACCAGATCTCACTCGTGGTAAAGTTGCGCAGAACAGGACCTGACTGCTCTTCCCTTTGGCTTTCAGCCGGCACTCGGGCAGGGTCGTCTACACTGGGGCGTGGGTCCAGGGTGCGGGGAGACGCCGGGTGCTGAGCAGGGTCTGCAGACTCAACTGCCTGCCCCACCCGTGAGCTAGTCCACCTCTCCTCTCATCAGGTGCTCACAGGCACCCCAGGGAAGGAATTCACAGGCCCACTATGCAGATGGGCAAGCTGAGACCTCAGAGTGGGAAGGGACTTGACACCTCCTCCCACTCGATAGGACCTTGAGCAGATTCCCGGGTTCCCAGGGCAGTCAGATGCTAGACTAATCTCTGTGCTCACATCACATGCTCTGAGCCACAGGGCTGCGAGGCATGGGTGTTACCCACAATACGTAGATGAGGAAAACCGGGGATAGAAGCCCATTAACTCTGCAGCCTCACGCTGGTCAGTGGTGGATGGACGCCCCACCTCCAGAGCACCACCTGCTCTGTCACGTGGCTCCTCTCAAGGGGAAAGCTTCATTAAAGGCACAATCCAAGGGTTCTTTCTGATTTCAAAATATCAGCTTTGGAATCCCAAGTCCAAATGGGGAGAATAGTTGGAAGCCAATTGAAAATGACTTTAGGATTTGTTTATGCTCGGACCCCTTCCCAAAATGCACAGCAGTTCAGGCTTTGCCTCTGTCCCTGCCAGGGTGCTCACAGAGGGTCCTTCAACCCTCCCGCCACGCAGAGAGACAGGAAGGCTTGCTCTGGAGCCTGAGGCCTGGAGGGGGCTAAGTTTATGGGGCTCAGGCCACCTGTTCTGAGCGATCCCCAATTTCTTCCCCACGTTTGCCCACACGGTTGGTCCCTGGGACACAGGTGGGAACAGGTCAGAAAGCTCCAGCCCTGGCCCCACGGTCACTGGTGAACCGTGAGATCTTAGGTCACACCCCCCTCTCTGGGCCTCCCACAGCCTCAAAATAAATAGCATCCGAGGAAGTCCTTCAGAAATCGTCCCCGGGGGCTCTCGGAGCCACCTGGAGTCCTAACCCAGGCTGTCTGTCCCCCCTCTCTCTAGCAATGGCCAATGTACATGGTGGACTATGCCGGCCTGAACGTGCAACTCCCGGGACCTCTGAATTACTAGACCTCAGTGCTGAATCAGGACCTCACTCAGAAAGACTAAAGGAAATGTAATTTATGTACAAAGTGTATATTCGGATATGTATCGATGCCTTTTAGTTTTTCCAATGATTTTTACACTATATTCCTGCCGCCAAGGCCTTTTTAAATAAGTAAAAAGAAAAAAGAAAAAAAAAATCATTGCTTCTGTTCCTAACTGTTACTTGTTCTCTTTTGGAATTTGTGGCTGCAGCTGCCGTCCCTGGAATGAGGTCAGGAAGTTTGGCTCAGCTGGCCTGCCCAGGCCTTCCGTCTTTGCCAAGAACAGAGGCCACGGCCCTGACCACAGGGCCCTGGGTACAGGCTTCATTCATTTTGCTGCTGCTGGGGTCACATGACCTCAGGACGCAGTACCAGAAGAAGGTGAAGTGCAGGGCCGAGCCCCTGGCCTCAGGGAGCGTGCCGTGTGGTGGAGGGTCATCTTGTCCTGGCCCCAGTAACAGGTGCAGTCAAGGTCAGATATGATAAGGAGATATGGAATCTCCATAGCTAGACAGAAGACATCTTGGAGACGGGACCTTTGGGTTGGGCCCGGAAAGGTGACATGGCTCTTGTTTTTTTTTATTTTTTGGCCACGCTGTGCGGCACGTGGGATCTTAGTTCCCAGACCAGGGATTGAACCTGCACCCCTTGCTTTGAAAGCATCGAGTCTCAACCACAGACTGCTCGGGAAGTCCCTGAGGCGGGTTTTGGCTACTGTGTGCACAAACTCAGTCGCTCAGTAGTGTGTGACTCTTTTCAACCCCATGGGCTGTAGCCCATCAGGCTCCTCTGTCTATGGAATCTTACAAGCAAGAATACTGGAGCGGGTTGCCATTTCCTCTCCCAAGGGAACCCTCCAACTTAAGGATCGAACCCATGTCTCCTGCATTTGCAGGCAGATTCTTTACAGCTGAACCACCTGGGAAGCCCGAGGTTTTTGCTAGAGCTCAGGCTATTTAAGCAAAGTGGTGGGTCACAGCTACTGGTCAGAAAGACCAGTTTGGTGACAGGTGGAAAGGTGAAGGAAGTGATGAGACTGAACTTCAGAAAACAAGTCCAAAGGGTCTGGCAGTCATTCAGGCTGGCCATACTGGCCACTCCTTCAGTCCTGATGGGGAAGCCGGGGAAGGACAGGATGCCCTGGAAGCACATGGCAGGGTGCCTTTACCTAGCACAGACTCAAGAAACGGTCCTTGAAGCACGCTGTTGTTCAGTTGCTCAGTCATGTCCAACTCTGCGACCCCACGGACTGCAGCCCACCAGGCTTCCTCATCCTTCACTATCTCCCAGAGCTTGCTCAGACGCACGTCCATTGAGTCAGTGATACCATCCAACCACCACGACCTCGGTCGTCCCCTTCTCCTCCTGCCTTCAATTTTTCCAGCATCAGGGTCTTAGGAGCTGGCAGGACAAATAGGGAGGGCTGGGGCTGGACACTGTCATGGGGAAGAGCCACATGTGTAAAGGCAGGGAGACTGGACTGAGAACCTGGGCATTCTAGGAACGAGGAGTCGCTGGAGCAGGGGAAGGGAGGAGAGTGGCTGGAAGTGAGATGGAAAGGTGGGCAGGGGTGGTCCACAGGCTGTGCCCTGCATGTGGTACTATGATGAGGGGTGAACCGGGGCAGAAATGCAGTGGGCTCTGCTGGCCCAGCCTGCTGCTCTGCAGCTACATTGTATCCTTTTCCCCCTGGGTCCTGGTGGAAGACCTTGAGGGCTGGGCAGAGGTGAGGAGGGATGCTGGGGAGAGCTACAGCACGGAGTACCAGGGGAGAACCAAGACCAGGTCTGCACATTTTGGAAGGGCACGCCTTCCCCCGCAGAGGAGAGAGAAGCCGGAGTCCACGTGGGAGGCTCTTGCTGTTGTCCCAGCCAGAGCTGGTGGGGGTTTGGGCCAGGTGAAGAATAACAAGGAGGTCAGCCAACAGGACTTGGAGGTCAGTTAGACGCCAGTGCTGGGGCGTGGAGGGGTCAGGGTGGACTGCGGCGTCCAGCCAGGGTCCAGCAGGAAGCCTGCGATGTGGAGGAACTGAGTCCTGAGTCCGCTAAGTACACAATCCAAACAGGCCAGGAGCTCCCGCCAGCCCTCTGGGTCAGCCCAGTGCCCAGAGCCGAGAGGCAAGGTCCTGTCCCAGCCTTCCAGACTTCCTCCTGGAAAGACACAAGAAGCCGGAACCACAAGCTTGGCATGCCCCCACTCAGACTTTTCCTCTCTCTGCCACATTCCAGTGGCCCTAGGACCTGCCGGGCCCTCCACTCCATCTTCAGTTCCCTGGCTTTAAGCCCAGTCCGCCTTTAATCTCCAGGATCAGGGGAGGGGCGACCCCCTACCATTGACCACCCACTGCCCTCAAGGCATCAACTGCCTAGGAGATCAAGGACCGCATGGTAACTGCCACCTTGCCGTCAGACCCTCTCTCCTGGCACTCAGCCTTCCTCCATCTAATCCTGTCTCTCCCTGCATTAAAAAGCCCCCACTGCGTTCCCTCCCCTGCACCATTCAGTGCCCGGCCCTCCCTCTGTCCCCCTCCTCTGCCTCCCACCCCACCGATCTGTGCCCTTTTCTTCTCCACAGCAGCCACTGGGCAGTGAGCGCGCCTCCAGCCTGGCCACTGGCCTGCGTCCCTGTAGCCCGGCCGGCCCGTGGCTCGGGCCCACCTGGCGCCCCAGCCGCCGGGCTGGCGCCGCCCGGTTGTCTAGACCGGTCCAGGCCGCCCCGCCCCCGCGCTCAGATCTGCGGCCAGAGCCGGAAGTGGCTCCTGCCCGGAGCGGGCGGGGCTTTGCGTGCTCCAGACGGTGCAGCCGGCGGCTGCGCGGAGAGGCGGGGAGCCCTGGGGAAGGCCGCTGAAACCCCGAAAGGCCGGACTCTCCGCCTTTGTCATTCTTCGGACGCATGCAAATAGGCGGATTGGTGCAGCGAAACTTTGTGCCTTGGTGCCAGGCTTCATTGCAGAAATAAAGGGAATCCCCCTTTCCCAAGACAAAGCTTTTGAACAAAGAGGTCACCTATATCCGTTTTCCTTCCCGTCCCGGGGGCTCAGGGCTTTAGGAGATGTGTCCGGGCTGAGTACCGAGGATGTGCTTAGGGGCCTCTGGCCGGCTCCCCTCCACCCGCTACCCGGCCTGTTTGCTTAGTCCGGAATGTGCCCACCCAGCGCTTCCCCCGCCCCCCAGATCTGCCAGCAGGCCCTGCTTTCCGCAAGAGAGCCCAGATGCTGTTTATGCAACCTCCCCAGAATCTCAGTGTACTGTACTTTTTTAAAGTGATTTGATTCAAAGCACTCATTCTTTAATTAAACTTCATTTGGCTGCCATCTGTCTGGGTTCAAAATTGGCTTCGTGTTTTGCAACTCTAAATGAGAATTGTTATTGAATGTGTAAACACATGCACCAAAAAAAAAAAAAAAATCACAAAACACTTTCAAAAGTAATAAATGAGGAATGTGCAGAAGCAACATTAGGAGCTGCATCTTAAACGTTCTAATTGCTGGGGAATGTATTCTGGTGGGTACATAATCATGTTATATACAAAACTTTGTATAGAAATCTGGTATCAATGAAAAGATCAAGATTATGGAAAATGCCAGAATTATATCAGACTGAAAACAGTAATAAAGCAATCATCATCGGAGCAGGGACAAAGCGAGGGTGAGGCTGGAGGGGGGAAGGGCAGCAGTTCCATACACCTGCTCCCCTGCAGGGAGCTTCCCTCACCTGGCTGGCTGCCCCGCTTCTACTGAAAAGAGGAAGGTGAGCTCTGCTGGCAGGGGCTTCACAACAGCCCTTCCAGATACTTCTTTAAATAAGGAGCCAGGGAACTTCCCTGGTGGTCTGGTGAATAAGACTCCAGGTTCCCAATGCAGGGGGCCTGGGTTTGATCCCTGGTCAGGGAACTAAGAGCCTGCCTGCTGCAATTACTGAGCGGCCAAAATACATTAAAAAAAAAAAAAAAAAAAGTCCAAGTTTTATTGAGGGTTGTCTACTGACCTCCAAGGTAGAAGGTCTCCTCCCTCCCACCTGCCCCGGCAGAGAAGAAAGAAAAGATGGACTGTAGCACCTCTTTGAAGCCTTGTGTTAGTGGCTGGATAAGAGGTCGGTGCTCTTTGGGGGGAAATGGTCTTCAGGATTTTTCAATGAGGAAACTGAAGCATGAAGACAGGGAAGGAGCAGGGCTAGAGGCTGATGGTCTCAGGAAGGGGCGGGTTCTTGCTGGCGTTTGTTTCTGGGTGATCGAGACTGGAGGATGCGATGCGGGAGTGGAAAGATAGGTGGTAGTTGAGATGTGGATTAAAGCAGACCCCAGCATCCCCAAGACTCTCTTTGGCTGATTTGTCCTCTGTGCCCCCTTGATCTTGTCTCCCTGGCCATCTCCCCAGCACTACCTTTCTATCACAAAGCAACCTCTCTCTTCCTTCCCAACTCACGTAACTGCGCCTTCCCGTTTTACCTATCACTGAAATGTCCCCTCCTTGGGGGCCTCTCCAGACCACCTAGTCTAAATCAGATACGCTCTACTTCATAAGTTTTACATTTCATCTCCTTAAAAAAAAAAAAAAGAAAACAAACAAAAAACATGTATTATGATTCTTCCCTTAACTTTTTTTTGGCTGCACCTCACTGCTTGCAGGATCTCAGTTCCCCCACCAGGGATCGAACCTGCGCCCTCAGCATGGAGCCCTAACCACTGGACCACAAGGAAATTCCTCTCCTGTAACTCTAAATCCTCCTTCCTAGTGAATCCAGTAAGCTTGCCCCCACCACCCTCCCCCAAGTCCGTCTCTGGGGAACCATGGCAGGTGCCTCTGCCCATTTTTCCACCATGAAAGCCTGCTTGCTTGAATTCTAGTCAAGTGTTTGGACTCCAGAAGCCCACTGTTTCAACATCCGTGTCCCTGAAACACCCACTTAAGATGCAGGAAATGGGAGCCAGGATAAACACTCGGTGCTACAAGAGGTACCAAAAACATTCCACCTGGCTTACACTCTTGCAGATAATAATAAAATAACCACTCTGTGCTAACCGTCTACAATGTCAGAGCCATTAGGTAAGACCTTTTGTGTGCAATGTTAATCCTCACAGCCCTGCAAAGTAAATATTCCTTCTTCCTCTTCCAGATGAAGAATTTGAGGTTCACAGAAGATCAAGGACTATTATCTGGGGTTACACAACTAGGAAAAATTGAGCACTGAGCCAGGATTCAAAACTAAGCCTGGCTGACTCAGAGAATTCAGGCCACCAAGCACTGCCCCAGGGTGGGTCGTACATGGAGCTGACCCTCCCCAACTCTGGACGGAAAAGCAGTGGGCAACCTCCAACTGGGAGGGTTCTCTTCTGATTTCCTCCTTGTCTGATGAAGAACAGAGGTACATTTAAAAAGAGCCGGGGGTGGGGGAAAGTGGGTACCAGCCAGTTCAAGGCTTGCCCAGAAAAGTTGCTAAGACACTCTTCTCAGTCCACAGGAAAGGGACATGAACAGGAGGCCACAGCTGGAAGGACTAGAGAAAACACAACACATACACTCACACGTCTACACATTCACACGCGGGCTCATACACATATTTTTAAAACTGTTAATTAGACGTGTTGTCACATCCCCAATTATAGCGAGTCCTTGGCTCACAGATGTTGGGATTGGCATCTGAGAAAGTGCCGCAGAGAGGAACCTTCCTCAACCACAGCTCTGAACACTCCCGCCTGCGCTGCCCCGGGAGGAAATCCTCCTGCCTGGCTCTGGCATCTGGGGCCCAGCCCCCCACAGCTCCTTCTGTATCTCCCAGTGTGCCTTGGGCTCCAGCCAAACCATGTCCTCGCTGTTCTCAGAACATTCTAGAGGCTCACATACCTCCATGCCTCTGCCCCAGCTTTCAGCTTGGCTGGCCTGCCCCCTTTGCTTTGCTTGACAAGGGTCTGCCGCGCTCTGCGGTCCAGCAGGAAGGTCCTCTTCCTGTACAGCCTCCCCAGGCAGTCCCAGCCCAGCAGGTGCTCTCAGAAGACACCGCACAATGTGCTATTGTCCCCTGGGGGGGGAGAAAAAAGAGCTTATTGAACACACGGCCTGAAACAGTAGCTCCTAACATCTCCTAAATGTGCATGTGTGCTCAATCCCTTTAGACGTGTCCGACTCTGTGTCCAGCAGCGGAGAATGAGATGATTAGATAGCATCACCGACTCAATGGACACGAATTTGAGGAAACTGCAGGAGACAGTGAAGGACAGAAGAGTCTGGAGTGCTGCAGTCCATAGGGTCGAAAAGAGTCAGACACGACTTGTCAACAAGAACAATACCATCTAAGTCCATCCAAGTTGTAGAAAATATTAGGATTTCATTCTTTTTTTGTGGCTGATAATCCACTGTGTGTGTGTATATATTTATATATTTTCTCATTTAGGTTATTACAGAATATTGAGTAGAGTTCCCTGTGCTATCCAGTAGGTCCTTGCTAGTAATCTATTCTCTGTATAGTACTGTGTATATGTGTTTTGCTTTGGGGGAGTGTTTTGGCAATACTACACAGCTTGCGGAATCAGTTCCCTGACCAGGGCTTGAACCCAAGCCCTCCACAGTGAGAGTGAAGTGAAGTGATAGTTGCCAGTCATGTCTGACTCTTGGCGACCCCGTGGATTGTAGCCTGCCATTTCCTTCTCCAGGGTCTTCCCAACCCAGGGATTGAACCTGGGTCTTCCGCATTGCAGGCAGATTCTTTACTATCTGAACCACCAGGGAAGCCCCGCAGTGAGAATGAGGAGTCCGGATTGAACTTATGCCCCCTGCATTAGAAGGCAAAATCTTGACCACTGGACTGCCAGGCAAGTCCCCAGTAGTGTATATATGTTAATGCCAATTTTCTAAAGATTTTGAGATCTGTGACTCTGTTTCCGTTTTAGAAAAGAAGTTCATTGGTATCATTTTTATTTGATTCTATATTTAAGTGATATCATATGATGTTTGTCTTTCTCTGTCTTACTTCCTCTGTCCTCTTTTTTTTTTTTTTGGCCTGCCCCCTCGTGGCTTATAGGATTTTAATTTCCCAACCAGAGACTGAACCTAGACCCTCAGCATGGAGTTCTAACCTCTGGACCACCAGGAATCCCCCTCTGCCCATTTTTAAATCAGATTGTTTACTTTTGCTGTTAACTTTTGAGTTCTTTATACGTCTTGGATGTGTGTTGTATGTGTTAAGTCGCTCAGTTGTGTCTGATTCTTTACAGCCTTTTAGAGTGTAGCCTGCCAGGCTCCTCTGTCCATGGAATTTTCCAGAGAAGAATTCCTGGAGTGGGTTGCCACTTCCTCCTCCAGGGGATCTTCCCAACCTGGGATCAAATCGGAATCTCTTATGTCTCTAGCACTGGCAGGTGGAGGATTCTTTACCACTAGTACCACATTAACCCCTTATCAACTGTATGATTTGCAAATAGTTTCTCCCATTTGATAGATTGTTGAAGCCTCAATTTGAGGGGGAGGGAGGTCTCTAACACTCTTTCCTTCTCCAAGAGCTTGCCCTGCTCAGCAACTAAAAGATCCTATGTGCCACAACTAAGGCCTGGCAGAGCCAAATAAATAAATAAATTGTTGTTCAGTCATTGAGTCATGGCTGACTCTTTCCAACCCCACGGACTGTAGCATGCCAGGTTCCTCTGTCCTCCACTCTCTCCCAGAGTTTGCACAAATTCATGTCCATTGAGACGGTGATGTCATCTAACCATCTCACCTCTGATTAAAAAAAAAACAACAAAAAACAGCCAGCATGTAACTACAAGACCAGAGCTGTGAAGAAAATGAACAAGATATAAGGAACCAAGGCTGAAGTTGGCCAGGGAAGAGACAAGGATGAAACTGAGCCCTTAAAGGTCAGTAGGAGTCAGCCAAGCAAGAGCAGAAGGCAGGCAAATGCCTCAAGAGAGAGGGAGCAGGGCGTGGGGCCCTGGGGAGGGGAGTGGGGAGGATTCGGGCTGCTTTCTGTGGGGTGAGTGATGGGTGAAGGGGAGAGAGCGTGAGATGGGGCTGGGGGGGCAAGACTTCATCCACAGTCACCTGGCTACTGCCAAAGAGTTTTATTTCGTCAGGGGAGCAGTACCATCCCATTGATGCTTTTTAAAAACTCACTCTGGTTGCTGTGTGGAGAATCTAAAGAACTCCAACAACTCAACAGAAAACACATACGACCCAGCTGAAAAATGGGCAGAAGACTTGGGTGGCTATTTCTCCAAAGAAGATATGCAAATGGCCCATCAAGTCATCAAAAGCTACTCAACATCATTAATCATTAGGGAAATGCAAATCAAAACCGCAATGAGGTACCACCTCCTAGCTGTGTACCTCACTCAGTCGTGTTTGACTCTTTTCAACCCCATGGACTGTAGCCCTCCAGGCTTCTCTGTCCATGGAATTTTCCAGGCAAGAATATCAGAGTGGGTTGCCATTCCCTTTTCTAGGGGATCTTCCCAAGCTAGGGATCAAACCCAGGTCTCCTGCATTTCAAGTAGATTCTTGACCTGTGAGCCAAAGAAGGCTATTATAAAAAAATAAAACAGAAAATAGCAAGGGTTGATGAGGATGTGGAGAAATTGGAATCTTCCTTCATTGCTGGTGGGAATGTGAAATAGTGAAGGTTCTGTGGGTTTCTCAAAAAGTTAAATATAAAATTATCATGCAACCAGTGTGATATTGCTATATGAGAAGAAATATATATTTTGGCTTTAATCTGTTTTCCCAGTACGGTACAGGTTCAGAGAGCTTCCAAGTGGATGAGCCAGAATGCCTCCACATGCCAGGAGGTTAGCACACCTCAGACTCCACTGGGACAGAAGTCCCTGTGCTCTGGACCCTTCTGGATCTGGCTCTCTGTACCTCATCATCTGGGCTTCCCAGGTGGCACTAGTGGTAAAGAACCCGCCTGCCAATGCAGGAGATATAAGAGATGCCGGTTCAATCCCTGGGTTGAGAAGATCCCCTAGAGGAGGAAATGACAACCAACTCCAGTATTCTTGCCTGAAGAATCCCATGGACAGAGGAGCCTGGTGGGTTACAGTCCATGGGATAGCAAAGAGTCAGGCATGACTGAGCGACGGACACACACAAGACCATTTTTCCTACCATCCATCCATGCTGGGAAAAGCATGTAATATTGACCATACCATCCTCAGCTTGCCATCAAAGATTCCCTGGCCCAAACCCAGGTGATCAGAAGCCCATAGACACTTATAGGTGGGTGTCTGGGAGACTCAAGCTTGTGTTGATCCAACCCAATCCTGCAAGTCCCTCCAGAGCATCTTGAAACTCCCTCATTGTAAAGAAAAAGTACCTGCCGAGAGGGCTTTTTGCTGGTGATGGCAGTGCCAGTGCTAAGCACTCTAAATGCCACGGTAGGTGATGCCACCAAGATGCAGCCCCTGTAGATCACTGAGAGGCCACGGGCACCAGTAAAAGAATGGTTCAGGGCCCAGTGGGAGCTGAATAACTCTGTCTGCAGGAGGGAAGAGGAAATTCTATCTCCTTGGATCATGGGGATCCTTTTTCATTAAAAAAATTTTTTTTTTTTTTGGCCACACTTTACAGCATGTGGGATCTTAGTCTCCCAAAAAGGGATCGAACTCTCACTCGCTCCATTGGAAGTGCAAAGTCTTAACCCCTGGACCACCACGGAAGTCCCAGGATCCTTTTTTGTTTCTCCATCTTACACATACCAACTGCTGGCCAGCTGCTCAAAGGTCCAGGAGGCATGCTCCTCTCCCAAGCCTGAGTCTGACACACGGAAGGGTTTCTTGGGACCAGTGGGATGAATAAGTGGATGGTTGAGGCCACAGACAGCATGTTGGGAGCCAGGCAGGGCCACCCCCCTGTCCAGGGTGACCCACAGGAAGTTGGTGGCTGAGTCACGATTGAACCTGGGTGCCCACTCCCAGTCTGGGCCTCTCTCCATATCTCGGGGGTGCCCCCCACTGGGAAGAGGTCTCTCCACCCTCAGACCCTGAGCAGGGGCAGCTGTTGTCAGACACTACTCTCTCCACCAGATGGTTTTGTTTTTTTTTTCTTTTCTTTTGTTTTCTTTCTGAGAAATCTGATTTGAACACTGAAAGCCAGAAGCATCTCATCCTAAGATTTAGCAAATGAAAATTTGTGATGCTCTGTTAAATGTGACTTTCAGATCAACACCCAATCATTCTTTAGTCTTGCGCAACATTTGAGATAGAACTTATACTAAAAATAATTATTTGTTGTTGATCTGAAATTCAAATTCCTGTATTTTTCTGGCAACCTTACCTTGGCAGCCAGACTCTGTTAATCTGCAATGAGAAGGTGGTCTTTGAGTTGGGGGAGATGGAGGAAGAAGCAGAGCAGACAGGCTCAGTTCAGCTCCCCCACTACCCATGGCTGAGCCTAGCAAGCCCCCATCAAGCTGAGCTGTTGTTCCTTCCAGGGAGCACCTTTGAACAATCCCAGAGGCTCTCTGCTTGCTCCCAGCCTGTCTGCGTTTCTCAGAAGCAATCCAGACACCTGCTGCAAGATGAGGAAGTTGTTCAGACAGCCAGAGAGGACAGGAAGCCCCTGGCTGCCACAGAGAGGAAATTGGAGCCAGGAGGAAGCACTGGAGGAGGCGGGGCCAGGACAGAACCCCTGTGGCCCACACCCCCACCCCTCGGTGGTGCAGTGGGGAGCGTGAAACCTCCAGAAATTGAAGACTCACTGGAAAGCCATAGATCAGTGGCATGATTTTGTCTGTGATTTGGTCTGGACACCTGGATCCTGTGTGCTGCAGCCCTGCTCAGCTGCAGGTACAGTGGGATCCAGCTGCAAGTCAAGCCCCACCCCACCCCCAGAGCAGGCGCAGTAACTGAGCCCTGCTCCTGAAAGCCAGGATCACTTGGGAGCCCGGGGCCGACGCTACATTCCACCAGCCCTGCTAGGTTACAGGTCAAGGCTCCTGCTTTGCATCCCCTGGCCCCAGCTTCCCTTGGCCCAGCTTCCCCTCGGGCAATTAAGCCTGTGCACCACAACCACTGAGCCTGCGCTCTACAGCCCTCGGGACGCAGCTGCTGAAACTCTTGAGCCTAGAGCCTGTGCTCTGCAACGAGAGAAGCCACTGCAAGGAGACGCTCATGCAGGGCAATGAAGAGTAGCCCCCGCTCACCACAACTAGAGAAAGGCCCCTCGCAGCAATGAAGACCCTAAATGCACAAATAAAGGGGGGAATTTGGACACAGAAACTGACAAGCACTGGGGAAGACGGTGTGAAGAGACACAGGGAGAATGCCACGTGAAGGCAAAGGAATTCCAAAGACCACTGATAAACCACTGGAAGCCAAGGAAGAGAGACCTGGAGAAGGCGCTCCCTCCCACCCTTAGAAGGAACCACCCCTGCTGGTCCCTTGATCTTGGACTTCTAATCTTCAGAACTATGAAACAATACATTTCTGATGTTTTTATTTTTAGTTTATGGTACTTTATCCTGGCAGCCCGAGGAGGTTAACACAATAACTAAGAGGGACTTCCCTGGTGGTCCAGTGGTTAAGACGTCACCTTCCAATGCAGGGGATGTGGGTTTGATCCACAGTTGGGGAGCTAGGATCCCATATGCCTCGTGGTCAAAAATCCAAAACGTAAAACAGAAACAATATGGTAACAAACTCAATAAAGATCTTTTTTTATTGAATTTGAATAAAGACTGAATGATAGACATCCAAACGTTTATATTTATATATTAAACATATATATTTGTATTTATGTATATATACTATTTCATTGCACTTATAAAGTGAAACAATGTGTTAGTTGCTCAGTCGTGTATGACTCTTTGAGACCCTATGGACTGTAGCCCGACAAGCTCCATGGAACTTTCCAGGCAAGAGTACTGGAGTGGGTAGCCATTCCTGTCTCCAGGGGATCTTCCTTGACTCAGGGATCAAACTCAGGACTCTTGCATTGCAGGCAGTTTCTTCACTGTCTTGAGCCACCAGTGATTCATATACAACATTTTTTTAAAAAAGAGAGAAAAAAAAACTAAGAGGGGAAAATGGACATATTGGGGGCAGCCAGGGGTGTCTGTAGCTCAGGATCTGGAAAGGAAAGCTCGGTTCCCACGCTGGGCTTCTGGCCCAGATGCGTTACCATCATGGTAACAGGTTCAGTTCTGGACTACATGTTTTCTGTTGTCTACTTTGGTGCCCAGGGCAGCCTGGAGCCCGGTGTAACGTGTACATGTTAGAACTGGACTTGGAGTGTGGAGCTGGAACATGCCAGGGCAGGGGCAAGAGGGCTGTGGTCCCAGCACACACACACTGTAAGAGATCACTACTAGGACAGTATTCGCGTGGAAAATGAGCTTTTAAGCACCTCGGTTTGTGTATGCCTGCATTCACTAAACACAACTGGTTGACCCACTTTGTTCTAAATGGAGGAATCAGATGAAAAGGGCCTGTCCTAGGGAGAGACAGACCTGCACATGGGGTATGAGAATGTGGACAGTCTGGTCGTCCCTGGTGGTCCAGTGGTTAAGATGCTGTGCTTCCAATGCAGGGGCCTGGGTTTGATCCCTTGTCAGGGAACTAAGATCCCACATGCTGCATGGTGCAGCCAAAATTCAAAAAACAAATGTGGACACTGGTAAGAAGTTGCTATATAACACAGGGAGCCCAGCTTGGTGCTCTGTGATGACCTAGATGGCGGAGATGAAGGGTGAGAAGTTGCTATATAACACAGGGAGCCCAGCCTGGTGCTCTGTGATGACCTAGATGGCGGAGATGAAGGGTGAGAAGTTGTTAGATAACACAGGGACCCAGCCTGGTGCTCTGTGATGACCTAGATGGGGGAGATGAGGGGAGGGGAGGGAGGTTCAAGAGGAAGGGGATATATGTATGATTATGGCTGATCGGTGTTGTTGTATGGCAGAAACCAACACAAACATTGTAAAGCGATTTCCCTCCGATTAAAAAATAAATTAAAAAAAAAATGCGGACAGTAGCAATGAGAGGTCACACTTCCAGAGGGTTGCCTCTGTGCCAGGCCCTGCTCTAAGCACCCAATAGATACTAGCTCATTGAAAGCTTATAATAACCCTTTGAGGTAAGACTATTATTATCTCCCCTATGCATCAGAGAAAACTTACTCAAGGCTATAAACTAGTAATAGGCAAAGCCAGCATTTGAACTCAAGAGTGGGAACTCCCAGCTCTCACACTATTCATTCTCTCTACAAAACTATTACAGTAAAAGGAATAGCAATAAGGCACCAGAACAGTAAATACAGTAAGAATAAATATGACCCTAAGAGTGGGCAGAGTTTCCTGCAGGAACAAAGAGGAAACACGACCCACTCTGCCTGGATGGGCTGAAGGATGTTTCCAGGAAGCAGCCATACTCTTAGTGGAGCTTTGGAAAAAGAATTCCCCTGAACCCAGTGGTGGGAAGGTCGTTTCATGCGTGGACGAGACCAGGCAGGTGTGAAGGGATTGGCCCTGTTTAGCTAGCATTGGTCTCTTTGTTCCAGAAGTGTTCTTTAAATATTAAAGATGAAGAGCTTAAGGGAACACAGTTCATCATTAGGTCCTCTTTGCTCATTTCAATTGCAATTAAATCATGTTTCTTTATTTTAAAAGTAACTATTTAAATTTTAAAACTTTTTTTCATTTAAAATGTTTTGAAAATAAGTATTGTTACTTAATAACTAATCCCATTGATTCTATGACATGCTAACCATTTTTGAAGTGACCTCCAAGGACATAAAAGCTTCAGGAACAGTCTTGGAGATCCAGGGGTTAGGACTTTGCCTTCTAATGCAGGGGTTAAAGGTCCATCCCTGTTGGGGTGGGGGGTAAGGGGGTGGGGTCCCTCCACAGACACCTCATGGCCAAAAAAGATCAAAATATAAAACAGAAACAATATTATAACAAATTCAACAAAGACTTTAAAAATGGTCCACATCAAAAAACTCTTTAAATATAATAAGAAGAAATAAAAATAACAAAAAATAAATAAAAGTTTCAGTTTGCAGATCAAAGATTTCCAGAGGTTTTGGTCCCAGTAGCAGTGACTAGAAGATCCTGGAAGACAGCAAATGTGTATTCTCCACTGAACTGGAAGTTTATCAAAATTTTCCATGAGGTGGCAGCAGTTCTTCAAGTAGTTGTAGAAAATAATCTTGCTTGAAATTTTTAAAAACATTTTTACCAATGAAGTGCTCCCTTTCCTGCGCTTGAATCTTGCCTGCCTTGAAATAAAATCTGTGATTTACGAGTCCTTTGATTTAAAAAATGGAAACTGTTTTCAAGTGTCACCGCTCTTCTCTTGACGGTTTTTTTTTCCCAAGGACCATGAATTGAGGTTCTCCTCTCTCTCAAGGTCATTTCCAAAGTGTCTAACAAAAGATGCAAAAATTCAATTCCCACCGCAGCTACTGGAAAGCAGTATTTAATTTTAGCCTTGCCAAACAAAGTGAAGCAGGCAGTAAGTGATTTTGGCATCTGGAAGTGTTTCATGCTTCAAGACCGACCAACTGTGTCCCTTACTTTTCACTCTCAGGATGGCTGCCCTCTTAATTCCTAGTTTCTCGGCAATTACACTGATCTCAATTTACACGTAAGAGAAAGAATAAGAAAAGAACCAAGCTGGCTGAATTGCAGCGGAGAACAAAAGGTAGAATGGATGGGCCCTTACAGAAGAGAATTGTTTCAGTCTCAGAACAAAGGGACAGATGGATTAAGCCAGTCTGAGCCCTGGCTCCGCCCCTTGCCAGCTGGGCCCCTCACCTGATCTCTCTAAACCAGCTTTATTCAACCACAAACATAATGACAATGATGTCTATTCACAGGAT
Source organism: Ovis aries (assembly GCF_016772045.2). Taxonomy (NCBI): domain Eukaryota; kingdom Metazoa; phylum Chordata; class Mammalia; order Artiodactyla; family Bovidae; genus Ovis; species Ovis aries. Next base: position 33,352,018 of record NC_056077.1, on the reverse strand, counting down.
TGTAGAGAGCAAAGCGGAGTTGTTGTTTTTTAGTCGCTAAGTGGTGTCGGACTCTTTGGGACCCCATGGACTGTAGCCCGCTAAGCTCCTCTGTCCATGAGATCTCCCAGGCAAGACTACTGGAGTGGGTTGCCATTTCCTTCTCCAGGGGATCTGCCTGACCCAGGGATCAAACCCAGGTCACCTGCATTGCAAGCAGATTCTTTGCTGCAGGGTCACCAGGGAAGCCTCCAAAGCAGAGAACATCCTTGAAAACACTTTAAATGCTTTATGTGCTATACGAGTTAGCTGGACTTAGAGCAGCCATTTACCAGGTCACTAAAATATTTTTACCCACTGGCTTTTTTTAATCTGTGGGACTCCCATCCAGGACAGACAATGGAAGTAAAACCAAAGTCATCACCCTCCTGTCAATCAATTCTTGGCTGGTTTTCCTCCCTGGCTGCGCATCAGAGTCACTGGGAGCCCTCACCCCAGCCCGGGGCAATGGACACAGTCCTTCTGGGGTGGGGTGTGGACTTGAAGCAGCCACTTCATAAACCTCTGAATGTCCTTGACGGGACTTGGCCTTACCCCGGGTGGTCACATGGTTTCCCTGCTGAGGACACTGCCAGCCGAGAAACCAAAGCTTTTGCTTAAATGAATCTCTTAAACAGCTGCTTCAGATTCAACCTAACAGATCCCTTGGGGGCTAAAGCCGGCCTGACCTCACTGAGTTAAATGGACATCCTTTCATTCTAGTTTAGAGCAGCATTTTAACTAGCACTTTTATAGAATTATTCAACATTGAAAGTGCATATCTGTGGCCTGTAATTTGAGAGATCTTTAATTTAATATAATTATAGGGACAATTCTGAAATTAATGTCCAAATAACCAAAGGCATTAGATGACTACCATGATACATGATTTCAACACCTTCCTCTATTCCTCATCTCTTCTTCAAAGTGATGCTTAGATTTAGAGCTTTTAACTAATTTTAAGTACTTCATTTATTGTGACCAGGTTTAGTAAGTCCCTCTAGTGAAAATATTAGCAGTTTTTGGTTAGTTTTAAGTCAGAGGCATTAATTAATAAAGAGTCATCAAATATAAATATTCCAGGAAATTCCCTGGCAGTCCAGTGAGTGCTTAAGACTCCACACTTCCAATGCAGGGCGTCCAGGTTCCACACATAGTCAGGGAACTAAGATTCTACATGCTGCTCAGCATGACCAAAAAACAAAAAAACAAAAAACTCCAGAAATGTTTTCCATACTATCTGATCAAGATTAATCTGCTATATTACCTTTCTCTGGAAGGTATCTGCATACATTTGAATCGAACTCATTATTTTTCAAAATAAGTCCTAAATTAAAAAAAAAAAAAACTATTCTGTAATAAAACAAAAAGCTTCATACAACTTCCCAGGACTAACAGCAAATGAAACAAGGCCTTCTTGTAAACTGTGGTCCTGAAATGTCCTGGTAGACAATAAATGTGCATTGAACATCCCCTCTTCAGAATCAACAGTGTCTTGCAGCCTTGGAAACCAAGGAAAAGCAGCAACTTCTGGCCAAAAGCAGAACTGAGGCTGCTGGGGTCCAGGTATTTCTCTATTACAGGCCACACATCCTCTGGGGTGCAGCCACACTGCGTGTCTGTAGCGCCTTTGTTATGTCGTCCTAACCGCATGCTTGGCCCAGCCTCACTTCTTTCATTTTTTACTTTAAGCCGATGCTCTCTTTTATGTTTTAGATGTGTGTATGTCCTCAGTGGCTCAGTCCGACTCTTTGAGACCACATGGACTGTAGCCCGCCAGGCTCCTCTGGTCCATGGGAATTCTCCAGGCGAGAATACTAGAGTGGGTTGTCATTTCCTTTTCCAGGGGGTCTTCCTAACCCAGCGATCGAACCTGCATCTCCCATGTCTCTTGCGTTGGTAGGTGAGCCACGGGGAAGCCCTCGTTTCAGGTGGACTTCCCAGTAATTCAGCATTTGCATACAGCATAAAGTGATCACCACAATACATCTAGTAACAGACTTAGTCTGCCGACAAAGTCTGCCCCTTTGTAACAACAAGGTTATTACAATATTACTGACTATATCCCTTATGCTGTTTTACATCCCTGTGGCTGATTCACTTTATAACTGGAGGCTCATAACTCTTAATCCCCTTCACCAGTTTTACTACCGCTCCCCCCAGCATCCTAACTTCTCCTTCATACTCTGTGCCTACAAAGTGCTTATTTTTGACAACTATCCCCACGCATAAAGTCATCCTCTGTGAGTCTTACAAAGCCATAAAACAGTCATGACCTTCTGCAGAGAAAGTAAATTAAAAAAATTTTTTATCGTTGGTTTCCAATGTTGCATTAATTTCTGCTGTACAGCAAAGTGATTCAGTTATACGTAAATATATTTTTTCATATTCTTTTCTATTATGCTTTATTACAGGATGTTGAATACAGTTCCCTGTGCCATATACAATAGGACCTTGTGGTTTGTCCATCCCATATATAATAGCTTGTAGCTGCTAATCCCAAACTCCCAATCCTTCTCTTCCTTACCCCCCATAAACTGTTTCAGTTGTGGTCAAGTGAACATAACATCAGACATGCCCTCATAACCATTTTTAAGTGTACAGTTCAGTAGTGCTAAGTATATTGATGGTGTTGTGCAATCCAGTTCCGGAACTCTTTCCATCTTGCAAAACTGAAAACCCATCCAACAATCCCTCTTTCCCCACCATCTCTCAGTCCCTGGCAACCATCATTCTATGTTCTGTCTCTGTGAATGCTACTACTCTAAGCACTGCATACAAGTGGAATCATACAGTATTTGTCTTTTTTGTGCAAGCAAGTGTTTGTTTGGTTTTGTTTTTAATTTGTTTTTCAGGCAAATGTTTTGAACTATAATTGTGTCCCATCCAGTTCACAGCCAGAGGGCAGACAATCAGAAAACTTGAACTTTGTAAATATGTAAAATAGGTTTACACACATACACACAGACTGCAGACCACACGCTTCCCACAGCCCTGAGCTTGGGACAGAGTCCATCTGTGGGGGCCATCGAAGGGCTGTTGTGCAAACCTGCTGCCCCAGGTGTTTCGTCTGAGTGAGCAGAAAATAAAGGTGTACTTGTGGGCGCTGGGAAGGGTCAAGGTCTTTCAAGTTACACAAGAACGGACCTGCAGAGAAGGTTCTTGGGACACAACCTGGAGCTGAAAGTTAACATGCAACCAGTTGCCAGAGGCAACAGCAGCCACCTCCGAGATCACACCCAGGGCCAGGTGTGCAAAGAGGCCTTGGGGCTCAGAGCTCTGGCCTGGGAATTGTGCAGAGGGCTCCATCTGGTTCTGCAGGTTTGGCTTTGAGGCTGGCTTCCTAGGCCTCCCAATGTGATTTGCATCTCCCAGGCCAACTTGGCCCAGGGTCAAGGCAGACTAGATCCAGGAGAGACCAGAGAGCAGGTGCTCTGCGGATGGCAACAGGAAGCCCCATGGGGAACACTTCTTACTGTCTTCACGCTGAAAGCCACTGTGTTCTTCCTTTAGGAAAGGTTCTGGCTAGTTTGCTCAGGGGTGGAAGCCATGGCTGGCTGCTCTGTTGGTGACGGGGCCAGATTAGGTCCCACAGAGGCCGTCCGACTGGGTATCCTGCGCTGCCAGGGACCCGGTCTGGGGGTCCTATCCTGTGGCTCCTCCCGCATCCACAGGAGGGATGTCAGGCCTGTGAGTGGGAAGGGGCCTTCACTGAGGGCTCTGTGCTGTTCCTCTCCCCCTCTCCCTTTTCCGCTGTGAATCCATCTGGATAGTTCTTCCAGAGGGCTTGTAGGAACTGGCCGCCTGTGCTGGCCGCCAGCGCTCCAGTGGGCCCGAACAGGCGGCTCCCCCGGGCCTGCCAAGTGAGTTCATGGGAAAGGCCCCTCCTCGGGCCTCCCAGCCTCCAGCCTCAAGCCCAGGGCCTCGCCAAGGCCGAGTGGGCGCCACCTCTCCAGGCAGCCCACCTCCCGCCATGTCCCACCTTGCCTGCTTTCCGAGGCCTTGATCCCGGGGCTCTAGACTGGCTCCGCCCCCAATCTGCACTCGGCCTCCGGCTTCCAGGGACTCCTGGTTGCACCTGCCCGGGGCTCTTCCATGGGGGCGCCTAGGGTTCCATGTAATATTCCGTGCGTTTTTATGGATTGGGAGGAGGCCTGGCTTCCTTGGGATGCTGCGGCAGCCACGATGGTGCGGCCGGGACACAGATGAGCGTAGGTGAATGAGCGCTGTGGGGCCGCCCTGCAGATGCCTCCCTCCCTCAAAGGATCGCATTCTAACTTAATTCCCCCACTGGCCTGAGGGAAGCTCACTCTTTCTCCCTCTCTCTCTTTTTTTTTGTTCCCCAACCAGGGATTGAACCCACGTGCCCTGCAGAGTCTTAACCTCTGGGCCAGGAGGAAAGTCCCTCTCTGCTCTCTCATCTCTCTGCCCCTCTCCCCCACCACTTCCTTCCTCTTCTCTCACAGTTCTGCACCTTCTTAAAAGTTAAACACGCATTTTCCTCAACACCCAACAGTTCTACCTCCAGCTATTAATCCAAGAGAAGTGAAAATATGTCCACACAAAGGCTTACACAGGAACATCCAGCTTTGTCCATAATAACCCCAAACTAGAGACCATCCAAAGGTTCATCATGGATGAACAGTGAGTGGTACATTTGTACAAAGGATTAGTATCCAGCGGTAAAGAGGAACAGATTACTAATACCTACAATAGTGTGAATTCATCTCCAAAACATTTGACTGAGTGAAGGGAATAAGTCTGACACAAAAACTACATAGCGGGGACTTCCCTACTGGTCCAGTGGCTAAGACTCCATGCTTCCAATGCAAGGGGCCCGGGGTTCGAGCCCTGGTCAGGGAAATAGATTCCACTGTTGCAACAAAAATAAATATAAATTTCTATGAAATTCTGGAAGAGGCACACTAGTGGCAGAAAGCAGATCAGGTGAGGCTGGGCCTGGAGTTCAGGGGAGAGGATCAATGCATGCAGGGGGGCGGGAGGGGATTTTTTTAGGGTGATAGAAACGTGCTTTATGTTGATGGTGGCAGGGGATTACAAGGGTAAACACATTTGTCAAAACTCCTTTAACTAAACACACAAAAAGGAATCATTTTATTCCATGTAAATAAAATACTTGAATGAAGGTTTTGTTGTTCGTTTAAAGCGGCTTAGTCCGGTTTCCCTGAGTGGGTGGCACAATTTCGCCTGGAAGTAGCAGCTGGAATGACAGGCATCCTGACTAGCATGTCCAGCACACACTTCTTAGGCGGCACAGAAGGCCCATTGTCATCAGATGTGAGTCCCTCTGCAGCCTGGTCTGTTCCTGGCCCCGAGTCCCAGCTGGCACTGACTGTTTGCAACCCCTTCTGTGAGCTGTGCACCTTGACACTTCAGTACCTTTGACATGCTCTTCTCTTTGCCTTCCCAGGTGGCTCAGTGGTAAAGAATCCACCTGCAATTTGGGAAACCTGGGTTCAATCCCTGGGTCGGGGAGATCCCCTGGAGAAGGACATGGCAACCCACTCCAGTATTCTTGCCTAGAGAATCCTGGGGACAGAGAACCCCTACAGTCCACGGGGTTGCAAAGAGTTGGGCACAACTGAGCAACTAACACTTTCACATTGCCTTTAATATCCTCCACCCTTCATCTTCTTTGCTAGAAACTTCCATGCGTCCTTCAAAGCCTAACTCAAGAGTCCCTTCCCTTCTCTTCCTCTTTTGGGCCTCCTGACAGTGCGTTAGTCATACTGTGTGATGACCTGTTTATGACTCTGTGCTCCCACCAGTCTGTAGACTTCCTGAGGACGGGGCCGTATTTCTCCTTGCATCCTCCAAAGCATTCAGTAGTCAATATGGAGGACTTCCCAGGTGGCACAGTGGTAAAGAGTCTGCCTGCCACTGCAGGAGACACAAGAGACTCGGTTTTGATCCCTGGGTTAGAAAGTTTCCCTGGAGTAGGAAATGGCAACCCGCTCCAGTATTCTTGCCTGGAAACTTCCATGGACAGAGGAGTCTGGTGGGCAACAGTCCATGGGGTTGCAAAGATATAGGCAATATGGCAGAACTAAATAAGTTCTCACAGTCTCCCTAAGAAATAGATGGCATTCTCCCCAACATGCAGATGAGGACATGTAGCTCAGAGAGTTTAGGCAAGGATGCTGAATATCTCAGAGGCAAGGTGTGGTGGAGTTAAGTCTAAGGTTTCAGAGCCTGAGCTTTAGCTTCATTCAGTCAGTCAACAAACACCAAAGGCCTACTGTGTGCTGAGGCATTGTCATCCTAAACCCAGCTGTGCTTAGTCGCTCAGTCATGTCCAACTCTGTATGACCATATGGACTATAGCCCACCAGGTTCCACTGTTCATGGGAATTTCTCAGGCAAGAATACTGGAGTGGGTTGCCTTGCCTTTCCCCAGAGAATCTTACCAACCCAGGGATTGAACCCAGGTCTCCTGCATCACAGGTGGATTTTGAGACACCAGGGAAGCCCAGAGGGTGGGACAATAAATGAAGCTCATAGAGGGACTTACCTGGTGGTCCAGTGGTTAACAATCTGCCTTCCAACACAGGGGACACCAGTTCAATTCCTAGTCAGGGAACTTAGATCCCACATGCCTCAGGTCAACTAAGCCCACACGCCACAATGAAAGATCAAAGATCCTGTACACCACAATTAAGACCTGATGCAGCCAAAAATAAATAAATAGGCATTTTAAAAAAATGAAGTTCATAGAGGAGAAAAGTTCACGAAGAGTGGAAATGTATACTGGATGGAAACACTGAGTGAGTGAATGAATACAAGCTACCTTTCCCCCTTTTGCTTTCTGCGCCAGCATGCACCTATATATACAGCTGTGCCCCATTTCTTCCGGACTCTCCCAACCCCCACCCTGGAGGAACCTAAACCAGAGGACCTTTGCACACTCCCTCTCAAATGCAGCCAGCTATGGATCTGAGGGATTGCTTGGACTAATGGATTTGCAGTTCTTTAGTAGGCTTACAGTCACAGCTGTGTTTTGTATTGTATTAGAAGAAAATCTGGTTGGTTTATTAACTAGGTTTATGCCGGCACTGTTTGCATTTTTGCTAGAATCTGAATTTGGAATATGTGGCTATCACACATGTAAAGGGCCAAACATAACTTTTCCTATCAGTTCATTCATTTAAGGGCTTTTCTGGGGCCTTGAACAACATTGAAATATAGTAAATGTGCAGATATTTTGTTATGAAGAAGTTTTTGTCCATTTCATTTGCTGAAACTTGATTTTGAGAGAGTGGACTTTCTTAGTCTGAGTTCTAAAGAAAACAAAATATCTTTCATTTCCTATGTCTGTCTGCAATATGTCAGGAAATAGCTCAGAGATCATTTCACTTTACTTGAAAACAAAGTTAACCTTTAATTTGGGGCTGAGTGTTACTTGTTTTCTCTTGCTTTCCAATTCATTGGTGAAACAGAAAAAACTGAGCTGTTTTACTCTTAATACATGGTCCCACCCAGAACAATGCAATTTAGAAATTAGTACCAATATTTTGCTTTATGTTTTTATAAGAATTAAACCTATTTGGACTTCCTCGGTGGTCCAGGGGTTAAGACTCCAAGCTCCCACTGCAGGGGGCACCAGTTTGATCCCAGGTCAGGGAACTAAGATCCCAAGTGCCATGAGGCATGGCCAGAAAAGCAAAACAAACAGCAAAAAACACCTATCATCAAGCTATGATGAAACAAAGAATTGCTGCTTAGAACAACGTGGATGAATCTCACAATATTGAGAGAGAAAAAGAATACAAAGCAGTATGTGCACGTCATGACTCCATTCACTAATTTTTTATGATTTTTATTTATTTCTGGTTTCGGCTTTTCTCTGGAAATCAGAAACTGGTCAACGAAGAAAAGTTGAAGGGTACACACTTCTGAGTTTCAGACCTTATTACAAAGCCACAGTAATCAAAGCAGTGACAATGGCAAGACAGACATTTAGACCAATGGAACAGAATAGAAGAGAAAGCCCAGAAATAAACCCAAGGCTATTCCATAGGGAAAAGGCAGTCTTTTTGAAAAATGAATGGTGCTGGGAAACTGGAAACTAAATATCCATATGCATAAGAATGAAATTAGACCTTTACCCTGAACCACATACAAAAATTAACTCATGATGGATCAGACCTAAATGTAAGAGCTAAAACTATGACAGTGTTCCAAGAAAACGGGAATATCTTCATGGCCTGAAATTTAGCAATGGTTTCTTAAATATGATACCAAAAGCACTGGCAAGTAAATAAGTAGGTGAATTAGACTTCATCAAAATTAAAATTTTGTGCATCAAAGTACATGTTATTTCATTATTGAAGAGGGCAAAGGAATAAGTTGGGATGTTGGGAGTGGAATATACACACTACTATATATTGTGCTGGCCAAAAAGTTCGTTTTGGTTTTCCAGTAAGATGTTATGGAACTTGAACGAACTTTTGACCAAACCAATATAAAATAGGTGACTATTAAAAACTTGCTGTACAGCACAAGGAACTCTGCTCAATACAGTGTAATGACCCGTATGAGAAAAGAATCTGAAAAGGAGTACATATATGTATAACTGCTTCACTGTGCTGCGTACTGGAAACTAACACAACATTGTAAATCAACTATATCCCAATAAAAACTTTTTTTAAAAAAAGAGTGAAGAGGCAACACACAGAATGGGAGAAAATATTTGCATAAATAAATCTGATGAGAGACGGATATCCAGAATATATAAAGAACTACTACCACACCTCAAGGACAAAACAGACAGCCTCATTGAAAAATGGCCTGGACTGCCCTGGTGGTATGGTGGATAAGAATCCGCCTGCCAGTGCAGGAGACATCGCTTTGATCCCTGGTCCGGGAAGATCCCGCAGGCCATGGAGCAACCAAGCCCTACACCATGGCTGAGCCCATGTGCCGCAGCTGCTGAGGCCCAAGAGTCTCGAGCCCGTGCTCTGCAACAAGAGAAGCCACACAATGAGAAGCCTGGGTACTGCAATGAAGAATAGCCCCCATTCACCACAACCAGAGAAAGCCCCAAGCAGCAGTGAAGACCCAGCGCAGCTAAAAGTAAATAAATAATAATAAAAAAAATCGACCAAGGACTCAATTTCTCCAGTGATTAAAAAATGGCCAATAAGCACTTAAAAAGATGCACAACTTCATTCATCATTAGGGAAATACAAATCTAAACAAGCACAACGAGATACCACTTCATAATCACTGGTGGTGGTGGTGACTTAGTGTATTTGTTTTTGTTTAGTTGCTAAGTCGTGTCCAACTGTTTGTGATCCCATGGACTGTACCCTGCCAGGCTCCTCTGTCCATGGGATTTCCTAGGCAGGAATACTGGAGAGGGTTGCCATTTCCTCCTCCAGGGGATCTGCCCAACTCAGAGATTGAACCCATGTCTCCTGTTTGGCAGATTCTTTACCACTGTGCCACCTGAGAAGCCCCCACACCCACTAGTATAACTAGTAGTAAAAGCTGACAAACACAGACATACACACTAATAAAAAAAGAAAACTGCAAGTGGTAGCGTGGATGTGGAAAAATTGGAACCCTCCAATTATTGTTAAGTGGGAATGTAAAATGGGGCAGTCTCTATGGAAAACAGTTTGATGATTCCTCATAAAGTTAAACAGAAGTACTATATGACTGGACAATTCCTCTTATAGGTTTATGTCTAAAAAAAAATGAAAAAAAGGACTCAAACAGATACTTGCACATGAATGTCCATAGCAGCATTATTATTGTTCTTTTAGTTCTACCAGTTTATTACTACTAACCCATCTCCCTCCACCCTCATGCACACATGCTCAGTCATGTAACCCCATGGACTGCAGCCCATAGCCAATCAGTTCAGTTCAGTTCAGTTCAGTCGCTCAGTCATGTCTGACTCTTTGCAGCCCCATGGACTGCATCACACCAGTCCTCCCTGTGCATTACCAACTTCTGGAGCTTACCCAAATGCATGTCCATTGAGCTGGTAATGCCATTCAACCATCTCATCCTCTGTCATCCCCTTCTCCTTCCACCTTCAATCTTTCCCAGCATCAGGGTCTTTTCAAATGAGTTAGCTCTTTGCATCAGGTGGCCGAAGTATTGGAGTTACAGCTTCAACATCAGTCCTTCCAATGAACACTCAGGACTGATCTCCTTTAGGATGGATTGGTTGGCTCTCCTTGCAGTCCAAGGGACTCTCAAGAGTCTTCTCCAACACCACAGTTCAAAAGCATCAATTCTTCAGCATTCAGCTTTCTTTATAGTCCACCCCTCACATCCATACATGACTACTGGAAAGACCATAGCCTTGACTAGATGGACTTTTGTTGGCAAAGTAATGTCTCTGCTTTTGAATATGCTCTCTAGGTTGGTCATAACTTTTCTTCCAAGGAGTAAGCGCCTTTTAATTTCATGGCTGCAGTCACCATCTTCAGTGATTTTGTAGCCCCCAAAATAAAGTCTGACACTGTTTCCACAGTTTCCCCATCTATTTGCCATGAAGTGATGGGACCAGACACCATGATCTTAGTTTTCTGAATGTTGAGCTTTAAGCCAACTTTTTCACTCTCCTTTTTCACTTTCATCAAGAGGCTCTTTAGTTCCTCTTCACATTCTGCCATAAGGGTGGTGTCATCTGCATATCTGAGGTTATTGATATTTCTCTGGCAATCTTGATTCCAGCTTGTGTTTCTTCCAGCCCAGCGTTTCTCATGATGTACTCTGCATAGAAGTTAAATAAGCAGGGTGACAATATACAGCCTTGACGTACTCCTTTTCCTATTTGGAACCAGTCTGTTGTTCCATGTCCAGTTCTAACTGTTGCTTCCTGACCTGCATATAGGTTTCTCAGGAAGCAGGTCAGGTGGTCTGGTATTTCCATCTCTTTCAGAATTTTCCACAGTTTATTGTGATCCACACAGTCTAAGGCTTTGGCATAGTCAATAAAGCAGAAATAGATGCTTTTCTGGAACTCTCTTGTTTTTTCGATGATCCAAAGGGTGTTGGCAATTTGATCTCTGGTTCTTCTGCCTTTTCTAAATCCAGCTTGAACATCAGGGAGTTCACAGTTCACGTATTGCTGAAGCCTGGCTTGGAGAATTTTGAGCATTACAATAGATGGCAACGATCTAGCCGATGAATAGATACAGCAAACACAGTATATACATACAATGGAATATTATTCAGCCATAAAAAGGATGGATTTCTGATGCATATAACATGTAATCTTAAAAATACGTTGATTGAAGCCAGTCACAGAAGGACAAGTGTTGTATGATTCCACTCTGAAGAGGTATCCAAAGTAGGCAAGTCCAGTGACTTTTCTGGTGGCCTAGTGGCTATGATAGTGTGTTCCCGATGCAGAGAGCCCAGGTTTGATCCCTGGATGGGGAACTCGATCCCACAAGCTGCAACTAAGACCCAGTGCCACCAAATAAATAAGTAAAAATAAATATATAGAAAAATACAATAAGCAAAGTCAAAGAGACAGAATAGAGTTTACTAGGAGCTTTTTGGGATGATGACAAAAGTTCTGGAAATAGGGTGATGGTTATACAACATGAGGAATGCATGTAATACCACTGAATTGTACACTTAAAATGATTTCAATGGTAGATTTTATGTTATACATATCTATTTTACTACAATAAAACAAAACTGAAATCCATATTAAACTGAAACTTACTCTTCAGCTACTTATAAAGACTGAAAGGACATGTCAAAGGGAAATCTTTCTCACTGTTTAGGTAATGATGCTGTTTGTCTGTGAACAGGATTCGGATGAGGATTAAGGAGGCGAACCCACGCTAAACAAGCTCGCGCAGACTGAACTAGAAAAGCCAGAATACTTATTCACCTAGTCACAGTTTATAATGAGGAGCAGAAACGTGTGATGGACCAAAGGCGCTTTTGTTCTAAGCTATTTATGTTCTGCCTGCAAACTGTACGGAAAGGGAAATCCCTGCCAGGCTGGGGATTTCCCCGCTGATTGGCAGCGGCCGGAGAGATTGCGGCACGGTTTAGCGGTACCCTCGGCCCTTTCTTCCGCCTCCGCATTCAGGACCGAAGTACCCTAGGAAACAGTTCCTTCGGCCACGTGCTTCCGGGATTGGCACGGATGCTCGGATTCAGCGCGCTGCGGGCCACCGATGAAGCCGGTCAGCCGGTGGTGCTAGCGGAGGGGAACAGCAGGTCTCCTCGGCCGCGCGCCTGGAAAACGATGGTCCGGGGCTGCGAGGGAAGTGAAGCCTTCGGGGTCTGGGAGCCCAGGAAGCGGTCCCAGGCGAGGACGGTCCGCGCGCCCCACCTGGACCCGCGGGGACCCAGAGGAAGAGCCTTAAATGGGGCGGTGAACTGGAAAGCCCCAGGCAGGCCAAGCAAAGGAGGATGAAGATGATAGATAGAAATACAGAGATCTTGCTGTGGGGAGAATATGTGGGTGTTTGTGTATACAGGCAGCTCTCTCCCTCCCCTCACCCCTCTTTCTCTCTCTTCTCTCTTGGTGTGGGCGAGAATTTTCTTACCGTTGGTTAACACCAAAGACATGGGGGAAAAATGGATAACTCGGACCACGTAAAAATGAAACTTCTCAGTACAACAGCAACACACAAAAAAAGGTCACAAAAACAAACTGAGGAAATATTTGTAACCTCTTAAACACAAAATTTGCTTTCATTTAGAAAAGTAGTTAAGGAAGGGGGAGGGATAAATTAGGAGTTTGGAATGAATATATATACAATATTGTGTATAAAATAGATAATTAACAAGGACAGGGAACAATTCCCTATGGCACAGGGGAACTCTATATTTTGTAAAACCTATAAGGGAAAAGAATTTGAAAAATAATAGACATTTTATTTATATATCTATATAATGTCTATATTTGAACCACTTTGCTGTATGCCTGAAACTAACACAAGGTTGTGAATCAACCGTACCTCAATTAAAAATAAATAAAGCACTCATGCAAGAAATAAAGGGGAAAAAAAGAGACCAAAGGACCTAATTGTGAAATGCAAATGATTAGTTTGCAAAAACATAATTGCAAATGGATAGTAAAAATATGAAAAGATGCCCAACTTCGTTCACAATGTGCACATTAGAACCACTAAAAAATCTTTACTTTTCACTGAGTGTGGGCAGATGTGGCGGAAATGGGTATTTTCACACTGCGTATGTATAATGGTGCTATCTGGGGAGTAAACACAATAATACACAATATGGATCAAAATTTTAGGTGCGTGGATATTTTTCTTTTATATTTAAAAAATCATTTAAAGTTTTTATTGTGGTAAGAATTTGTGACGTGAGAGCTGTGCTGTTAAAGTTTCAAGTGCATATTCTAGTTGGCTACAGGTAATTTACAGCAGAATTCTAGAACCTGTTCGCCTTGCTTAATGAACTGTATCCCTGCTGATTACTATCTGCCCATTTCTCCTTTTCCTCAGCCCCTGACAACCACCCTTCTACTCTCTGACTCCACGAGTCTCACTATTTTAGATATCTCACATTAGTGAAAGAGCTGAATTTGTCTTTCTGTGACTGGCTGATTTCACTTAGCATAATGTTCTCAAGTTTCATCCATGTTGTTGCATGCTGCAGACTCTCCTTTTTAAAGAATGAATAGTATTCCATGCGGGCTTCCTTGATGGCTCAGAGGGTAAAGAATCCGCCTGGAATGCAGGAGACGCGGGAGATATAGGTTTGATCCCTGGGTCAGGAAGATCCCCTGGAGGAGGAAATGGCAACCCTCTCTGGTATTCTTGCTTGGGAAATCCCATGGACAGAGGAACCTGGCAGGCTACAGTCCATGGGGTCGCAAAAGAGTTGGACATGCCTTAGCAGCTGAATAACAACAACAAATATACCACTATAGGTTTCCCTGCCTGCCCCACCCCCCAGGATGCCTCTGATGAGAGGTATGGGAAGTGTCAATGAAAACTTAAGCAGTCAATCTAAGAAAGAAATGGAAAACTTATTCGAACCAAATTTGAGGATTATAACCCAGGAAGAGCATCTCAGAAAACTCTGAGATCTGTCTGCCTGTTAGAAGTCAAGGCACAGTTAAGGAAGTTTTCTGGCACATTTCATTAATGTACATCAAATGATGTATGATTTTTAAAACCGATTTTATTAAAGCATAGTTGATTTGTAATGTGTTAATTTCTGCTGTACAGCAGAGTGATTTCATTATACATTTAGGTACATCCTTTTTCATGTTCTTTTCCATTCTGGTTTATCACAGGATATTGAATATAGTTCCCTGTGCTATACAGTAGGACCTTGGTGTTTAGCCATCCTATGTATTGATGTAATAGTTTGCAGCTACTAAGCCAAACTCCCACCCATCCCTCAGGAACGATATCTTTTAAGGAGTTGTCTTATTGATGCTGACAGAAGGTTGCTTTTTGTGGTTGAGCATGTTGGGGATTCGGGAGGCGTGGTCGATGCAAAATGCAGATACAACAGATGCGCGGGGTGGGGGGGGGCAGAGAGAGGAGGTCAGAGAAGGAGGAAGGGAGAGAAGAGTTTTTCTGTTTACATTTTTCTTGTTTTGCCGTAAAGCATGGATTTTATTTCACAGAAACCTAAGAGAGTTTCTTCTCAATTAAAAAAAATTGTTATTATTTTTTTAAATTCTTTTTTTGAGATATATGTGTTTATTTTAATTATTGTTTTTTTAAAGTATTTATTTATCTGGCTGTACCAGGTCTTTGTTGTGGCATGCAGAATCTTTAGTTGCAGCACGGGAACTCTTAGTTGCTTCATGTGGGATCTTAGTTCCCTGACCAGAGATCGAACCCCCTACTCCCTGCATTGGGAGGGTGGAGCCACTAGACTGCCAGGAAAGTAGCCATCTTTTTTTTTTTTTTCAGTTCTACCAGTTTATTGCTACCAACCTATCTCCCTCCACCCTCATGCATGCATCCTCAGTCATATAACTCCATGGACTGCAGCCCGCCAGGCTCCTCTGTGCATGGGCTTTCCCAGATAAGAATACTGGAGTGGGTTGCCATTTCCCTCTCCACGCATCTTTTAATATTCATTGCAAACGCTACCTCTTCCATTTAAAATTGCCTGCTTTCAGGGCTTCCCTGCCAGTCCAGTGATTAAGACTCTGAGCTTCCACTGCAGTGGCCCAGGGTTCAATCCCCGGTCAGGGAACTAAGCTCCCGCATGGCCGGCGTATAGGAGCAGCCAAAAATGAAATAAAGGTGCTCGCTTTATCACCAGCCATCTCGTACTGTCTCAGTGTGTTTATCTGAGTGTACCTTGCATTTGATTCGTTTATCACATCAGCCCAGCTGAGATGACTCTTAGCCTGCAAAGACATCAATAGTGGAGAATCCAGACTTGGAGACATGCTGATTTAGCTTAGAATCTGGATTTTGCCATCTGTATATCATTAACCAAGTAATTTAACCTTTCTGAGCCTTTTTTAGCATATGAGGAAGTTCTAAGCACCTACCACAGGGGGTAGTTGTCAGTGTAATCAGGTAATCTCAAGTGCTGAGCACAGCATGTGGCATGGAGGGAACGCTCAGTGAGTATTTCCCCTTATTATACATTTCTGAAGGACGGAAACCTTGTCTCAGTCTTTCCAGAATTTAATCAGTGCTCAGCCTCTTTGCTGTTGCTCACTTTGGGATCGGTCTGAGTTCATTTGGGATTGAACTGCACAGTCTGCTGGAAAAAATGGAAGTCAAAAACCCCAGGTACAACCCAAAGCCTGGCTAACCTCTCTCCTTAGATTCTGGGGAAAGAGAGACAATGGTTGGTGTGCCATTCCATTGCTGGGGAAACAGCTTAAAGCAGTACTTGACCCACTGATGATGGGCTAACTTCACATTTGAACAGTATCATTTTTGGCTTCTTCTTTCCCCGCTAATAAATTTCCTTTGACTCTTGATTACTTTTAATATTTTTTTATTTTTATTTTATTTATTTGGCTGTGTGGGGTCTTATTGCAGCACATGGGATCTTCAGTCTTAGTAGCTCCATCTGGGATCTTTAGTCATGGCATGGAAACTCTCAGTTGTGGTTTGTGGGATCTTAGTTCCCTGACCAAGGATTGAATTTGGGGCCTCCGAGTTGGGAGTCTTAGCTACTAGTCCATCAGGGAAGAACTCCCTTTGGTGGCGGTTTAGTCGCTAAGCCGTGCCTGACTCTCGCGACCCCATGGACTGAAGCCCACTAGTCTGCTTTGTCCATAGGATTTTCCAGGCAAGAATACTGGAGTAGGTTGCCATTTCCTTCCTCAGAACTCCCTTTATTCTTAGACGAAAACTTACCCATTGTATTTGCCCTAATTATAATAAACACAGGTTCAGGAGGGGGTTAAAAAGATTGCTTTGATTCACGAGAAAAAGAGGCCCGGTAAATGCAAAGATAAGAATCAAGCACCCAGATGTGAAGCTGATATTTGAGACAAAAATAGAAAAAGGAAAGAATGGGGCTATTTTTTTCTCAATATTGAATCCAACACTGATTTTACAAATGATACGTTGCAAGGCTATCAATTATACATTTTATTTAGAAATAACTTATTTGATTGGATTTTTTACTCACAGGTTTCTGAGTACAATCTTCCTGGCAGAGATAGTATTCTAAAAGGAAGTGCTGCTTATAATACCAGTTATTTCATTAGTTACATCACCTGATCCGTCAGATATGATTACAGGTTCACTGAATTGAATAAGTGTTGTTGTTCAATCACTCAGTTGTGTCTAACCCTTTGTAACCCCATGGACTGCAGCATGCCAGGCTTCCCTGTCCTTTGCTATCTCTCAGATTTTGCTCAAATTCGTGTTCCTCATATCTAATGATAAGTGTAAGTATCTGTCAATAAATTTTCCTAAATCTTAGAATAAAAAGCATTAAAAAAATCCTTAAGTAGTTACAAAAGAAACATGGACATTTTGTTCTTAAGATATTTAAAAATACTGCTTTGAATGCTAAATTATACCACTTAATATTTATAGAACACTTAACTAAGATTTTATAAAGTATTTTCATTTACATATTGCCTGATTCCCCCAAATCCTTGAGGGGGGCAGGGAAAATATAGTGATTTTATGTTTTAAAAAAGAAGTTACACAACAATTACAGCAAAAGTCACATAATAACTAAATAGAAGATAACACTCATCTGCATGCATGCATGCTAAGTTGCTTCAGTCGTGAACAACTCTGTGTGACCCCATAGAGTGTAGTCTGGCAGGCTTCTCTCTCCATAGGATTCTCCAGGGAAGAATTCTGGATCCTCCTCCAGGGGGTCTTCTGGAACTTAAGTCTTCTGCTTTGTAGGCAGATTCTTTACCATCTGAGCCACCAGGGAAACCCAACATTCATCTAAATCCAGCTAAGTAAGTGAAAGGGAAAGGCATTTAGTCGTGTCTGACTCTGTGCAACCCCATGGACTGTAACCTGCCAAGATCTCTCCATGGAATTCTCCAGGCCAGAATACTGGAGTAGGTTGCTGTTCCCTTCTCCAGGATATCTTCTCAACCCAGGGATCAAACCTAGGTCTCTTATGTTGCAGGCAGATTCTTTACCACCTCACCACCAAACCAACACATAAAACTGTTTATTTCAGTTGGTGTTACATGAATATTAGATTCACAGCACAGGCCAGATGTTTGCACAAAAAGGCATAGCAAGAGCTAGAAGGTCTATTTGGTCACATCTACATTATTAATTATTATGAATAAATCATAACGGGTTTATTTATTTTTCCACCTTTGGAAGAGTTCTGTCAAAGATACTGTTTCCACAGTTGTAATATTCAAATGGTCCAAACAAAAAGCTGTTCACAAATAGTGTTTTATAAACAGTCCTTAAAAAAGCATCCTTATAATAACAAAGGATTTATCTGTTAGAGGGCAGATACCCAGGCAAAAGCTAAAGATGTCATTTTGGCCCTACCCATGTGATCTGGACAAGGCATGCAATTCCTAACTAAACCCAGATCTAAAAGCTCAAACTATTATTTTAATCAAGATATATATTTTTCATCCCATTCTCTCTAAAAGTACTAGATGGTTGGGTGGCATCACTGACTCAATGGACATGAGTTTCAGCAAGCTCCGGGAGTTGGTGATGGACAGTGAAGCCTGGTATGCTCAATCCGTGGGGTTGCAAAGAGTCAGATTCGACTGAGCGACTAAACTGAACTGATACCATAAAGAACACCCAAGAAACTGGACCTGAAATTTATTGGTCCCGCATCAAGCAGAGTTATAGGGAAAAAGACCTCTGTTTAATGTTCATCAAAAGATGGAATCTACTTTGAAAAATGGGTTATGTCAAGAGTGTCTCAGCTTTTGCTAGAGTTACGGTTTGGGGCAATATAAAATATAGGACAGGGTCACAAAAAGATTAATTATTCAGTTTGGATTCCAACCAAACATCTTTTTAAAAGGAGCACTAGGAAATTTCCTGGCAGTCCAGTGGTTAGGACTTGGAGCTTTCACTGACAGGGCTTGGGTTCTGTCTCTGGTGTGGGAGCTAAAATCCTGCAAGCTGTGCAAACAAACCAAAAAAAAAAAAAAGAAAGAAATCAAACAAAAACTCAGTCACAGTGACCCTGACCAAGTGGTGGAGGCGCATTTCTGTCATAAAGGTGGCTGATAGGGGGATGGGTCCTGTGATAATGGAGAAAGCAGATTCCTGACACCAGTATTAAAAATCCAAGATGGTGATGATTTTTCAGGACTAGTGAAGGCATTCCAACATTGCCATGTGACTTGCTATTTAAAAGCAGTTAACAAGGCTGTGTGTGCTTGGAGATTGTGTGAAGATGCATTTAAGTTGGTGAAAGAGCTCACACTCGGTTTAGTTCTATCTCTAGCCTGGCTGAATCTCTGAATCTCCTCTGACTTGGCTTTTGTCTCCCACAGACAGCAGCCCCCCCTCCCCCCTCCCCGCCCTTATCTGCGGTTTCACTTTCCACGGTTTCAGTTACAGGCATTTGGAAAACATTACAGCTATCCCTTGGTCTAGAAGGGTGATTGGTTCCAGGGATGCCCACCCCCCTCACCTTCCCAAAACCCCCAGGTGCCAAAATCTGCAGAAGCTTAAGTCCCTTATATAAAATGGCTGTAGGATTCACATACGGCGTACACACACCCTCCCTTGTACTTTTAATGATCTCTGGATTTATAATACCTAATACAGTATAAATGCTATGTAAATCATTGTAAATACAATGTAAATGCTATGGAAATCGTTGCTGGGCACCCACCCAGCAAAGGCAAGTTCTGCTTTTTTGAAAGTTTCTGGCATTTTTTTGTTTGTTTGTTTTGGAATATTTTCCATCCACGGTTTGTTGAATCCGCAGATGCAGAACCCGCGGATATGGAGGGCTGGCTGCAGATGGAAAATTCCAGAAATAAACAATTCATAAGTTTTAAATTTCACACCCGCCTGCTCCGTCCTGCCCAGGGTCATGAATCATCTCTTTGTCCAGCGTATCCTGCCCGGTAGTCTCTTGGTAGCTGCCTGGGTTATCAGATCTACTGCTGAGGTATCAGCAGGGCTTGTGCTCAAGTTAACCCTTATTTTACTTAATAATGGCTCCAAAGCGCAAGAGTAGTGATGCTGGTGGTTCAGATATGCCAAAGAGAAGCCGTAAAGTGCTTCCTTTGATTGAAAAAGTGAAAGTTCTTGACTTAGTAAGGAAAGAAAAAAAATCTTATGCTGAGGTTGCTAAGATCTACGGTAAGAACGAATCTTCTATCCGTGAAATTATGAAGAAGGAAAAAGAAATTCGTGCTAGTTTTGCTGTTGCGCCCCGAACTGCAAAAGTTACAGCCACAGTCCGTGATGAGTGCATAGTTAAGATGGAAGAGGCTTTAGATTTGTGGGTGGAAGACATGAACAGAAAGCGTGTTCCTATTGACAGCAACGTGTTGCGTCAGAAAGCACTGACCCTGTATGAGGACTTCAGCCAGGGAGCCCTTGAAACGAGTGACACCAAGCCCTTCACTGCCAGTAAGGGATGGCTGTACAGATTCAGGAATAGGTTTGGACTGAAAAATATAAAGATTACTGGACAGGCTGTGCCTCCTGAGGAAGCAGCTGCTGCCCTGTTTCCAGCGGAGGTGAAGAAGTTGATTAAGGAGAAAGGATGTTATCCAAAGAGAGTCTTCAACTGTGATGAAACTGGGCTCTTCCGGAAGAAGATGTCCAATAGAACCTTTATTCATAAAAGTGCAAAGGAGGCACCAAGGCGTAAAACGCGGAAGAACAGATTAGCTCTGGTGATACCTGGAAGCTCACCTCATCATAAGAAGGGTGAGTATAGTGTAATAAGATATTTAGAGAGAGACACCACATTCACGTAACTTTTATTGCAATACATATTGTTATATTGTTCTTAGTTATTATTAACCTCTTGTGTATGTTCGCTCAATTGTGTCCGACTCTCTGCGATCCCCTGGACTGTAGCCCACCAGGCTCCTCTGTCCGTGGATTTTCCAGGCAAGAATACTGGAATGGGTTGCCACTTCCTTTTCCAGGGTGTCTTTCCAAGCCAGGGATTGAACCTGCATCTCCTGCATTGGTAGGTGGATTCTTTACCACTGCGCCACCTGGAAAGCCCATTAATCTCTCACTCTGCATAATTTATAAATTAAACTTTGCTATAAGGGACTAACCTGGTGGTCCAATGGTTAAGATTCTGTGCTTCCACTGCAGGGAACTTGGGTTCAACCACTGGCCAGGGAAATAAGATCCTCATGCATGGCCAAAAAACACCCCCAAAACAAAGAACTTTATTATAGGTGTGTACATACAGGAAAAAAAGATAGTATATAGAGAATTCAGTACTATCCTCATAGATAAGGAGGGGCTACTGTATGCAATAGAATGGAGTGTCCTGTTTTTGGACACTCACCTGCAGGACTACATATGGTGGGTTAAACATAAAAAGAGATGTATATGAAATAATTTGAAATAACCTGCAAGATTCTGCCAGCTGGTAATTCCCTGGCAGTTCAGTGGTTAGGACTCTGAGCTTACACTGGAGGCGGTACAGGTTTGATCTCTGGGTGGGGAACTAAGATCCAACGTGCCGCATGGTGCAGTCAGACTGCAGTCTCAGTCTTGGTACACACATCGTGTTATGTTGAATGTGATTCTAAACAAAAGTTGAGTGTTATTTGAACAAAGGAGGATTCCATAAGAAATCATTCTGAAATATACAAATCAATTTTGTTTTTGTATTTTTCATTTGTTGCTCAACCCAAGCAGTGTAATCTTGTGTTGGAAAACAGCTGGCTGTGCTGAGTTGGTATCTCAAGTGGCATGTAATTCTGATCACCATTAACATAGCACTTGTACCAATGAGGTGAGGGAAAAACTGGTTAACCAACAGCAAGTGCACCAGTAACAGCCAAGGTGAGCCGGGTCTTAAGACTGAACATGTATGATATTTACGACTGTAAGTATCAATCTGAGGGTTAAACCTGCCAATAGCAGTACACGGGGAAAAAAGGTTGACTTCTATACATTGTTCATTGTCCCCAACGGGCCAGCTTTCTGTCCAGAGGCAATTCAAAGCCACCTAAAGTTTTAAGACCAGTTCGATAGTTCAACCTCAACCTCAAGGAAGCTGGAGTTGTTCATGAAGTAGCAGCAAAATTTCACACAGAACTGTTAACTTCAGAAAAGGGGGGGCTATCTCCCACATAAGTTTTTAATGACAAGGGTGCTGCTGCTGCTAAGTCGCTTCAGTTGTGTCCGACTCTGTGTGACCCCATAGACGGCAGCCCACCAGGCTCTGCCCTCCCTGGGATTCTGCATGCAAGAACACTGGAGTGGGTTACCATTTCCTTCTCCAATGCATGAAAGTGAAAAGTGAAAGTGAAGTCAGTCAGTGGTTTCCTACTTTTAGTGACCCCATGGACTGCAGCCCACCAGGCTCCTCTGCCCCTGGGATTTCCAGGCAAGAGTACTGGAGTGGGTTGCCATTGCCTTCTCCAATGACAAGGGTAATCGTGACTAAATGAACTCATCTTACTTCCTAACACCCTTCCAAAGCTCCTCCATTACTCCACCACACCCAGTGCATCCTCCCATCACTGTCTTCAACTTCTCAGTATTCCGAATAATCCGTTCAAGACCAAAAAAAAAAAAAAGTTGTGTTAGTCCCTCAGTCGTGTTGGACTCCTTGCAATCCCATGAACTGAAGCTCACCAGACTTTTCTGTCCATGGAATTCTCCAGGCAGGAATATAGGAGTGGGTAGCCATTCCCTTCTCCGGGGATCTTCCCGAACCAGGGATTAAACCCTGGACCCCCTTGCATTGCAGGAGGATTCTATGCCCTCTGACCCACCAGGTAAGCCCTCAGGGTTCCTATCCCTCCATAAAACATCCTCAGCTGATGCTCACAGCAGCTGAGTTTGCAGCTCCTGGGGTGGTTGCTATTACCAGCTGAATTTTAGGCTTCTCAAGAGTTAATGTTTATCCCTAAGTATGTCAGTTGTACTTGGTATTGGGAAGATGGAGTTTAAATATTTCAAAATGTTAATGAAGAAAGACTGCAAAAAGAAAATTGTTCTTATGAAAAACTAAACACTGTGCAGAAACTTGACAAAGAAAAAGTCTTAATTGAATTAATCGAGGACAAAATGACAGTAAAAGATTGCAGGGGAAATCGGGAAAATGTAGACGTCTTCTGGAATCAGATTGCTTCGCAGGGATCTTTAAATTCTCCATCTGTTTAAAAAGAAATCCAACATGGACATTCTAGATGAGGCTTTATGGGTGCGGTCTACGGAAGAAGATGGGGAAGGCTAATCTGCGAACCCAAATTCAAAGGAAAGGTCTTGGCCCTACATCAAAAGACTAGCTGCTCGGAAAGTTTTCTTGCGAGCGACAAAGGCTGGAAAAAGCGCCGTGGTCGCCACCTACCGAGGAGGAGGGGGTGGGGGGAGGATGGCCGGCGTGGCCCCAATCTCCGGCAGGGAGAAACATCACATAATCACCCGGTTTTGTTTTTACATAAACATCTAAAATTTATGGCCTCGAGTTTTTTAAACTTCTAACTTGGGGTGAACAGTAATATCATTTTCGAAATTCGCGAGCTAATGAAAGTTGAGATGCCAAAAAAAAAAAAAAAAAAACACAACCAAACACCGGGGGGGTGGGGTTTGAGGAAAATTGCTTAGCGGTTGACAGAACAAAACGGGCTGCAAATCACGTTTTCTGCTCGCCCTCCATGGCTTTTCCGTCTTAAGTTTCCTTCTACACGTCGAGTGAAAAGTGAGCAAAGCCTGGAGGTGGAGGCGTAAATAAAAACAGAATGGTGCCCTTCCTTCGCCCAGTCCGAAGTTGCGGCAAGAGTCTCTCGAGGCAAGCTTTAAAAACTAACAGGAGTTCTTTGTGTCCCGGAGGGTGGTGCAGGGCGGAGGAAGTCCCTTAGCGGAGCAGGGAAGGCGGCAGGCCGGCCTGGGGCTCCCCGGCTTTTGCTGTATTCCAGCCTCTCAATTTGCAGGGAATCTCGGATGCAAGAGTGAGCGCGAGCCACGGGACCGTGGCTGCGGCCGGCTGAAGCCTGGCAAGGGAGCCGACTCGGCCTGGATTTTCATCCCTGCGTCCCCGCTCCCCTCCCCCACTCGGGCAGCCGCGGAGGCCCCAGGTGCAGCCATGTTCCTCGCTCCCACCACCCGCGCCTCCATTGACAGTCCTTGCCCGAGAGGGCCGGGCGCCGAGCTCGCCGCGTCCTCTGGCTCCGGGCTGGTCGGCGCGAGGCTTCCTGGGAGTCGTAGTCCAGCGTCCCTCGCCGTCGCGTTGGTGGGGACAAATAGGAGACTACAACTCCCGCTGGGCGGTGCTGCGGGTGCGCACGCGCAGCGCGCCTTCTAGGAACAAAAAAAAAAAAAAAAAAAAAGAGGAGGAGGAGGGTGAGAGAGAGAAGCTCGGAGAGCAGAGAAAAGGGGCCACCGATCGCCCCCCCGCTTACCCGCACGCGCTCTCTAGCCGTGGCCGCCCGCCTGCAGCGGTTACCCCGGCCTATCCCTCGGTTCCCCTGTGAGAGGATCTAGGCGCTGAGCGAGGCCCTGCCAAGGGCGGCCATGCGGCGGTGACAGGAGCTCGGCCGAGACGCTCGGGCCCCCTCGCCCTCTCACCTCCTGCCCGCTCGCCAGCCCGTCTCAACCCCAGGCTGCTCCGCCGCGGCCACAGCTCGCGCGCGCGCGGCCCACATTCGCTTCCCTTCGGCGCCCCCCCGGCCCCGGCGCTGCCTGGAGGCGGCTGCACTCGGGTGAGTCCCCGTCGCCTCATCCCCGCTCGCCCCCCCAACCCCGGCCCCGGTTGCCATCTCGAGCGGGGCTTTTATTTTGAGACTCGCCCCCTCCCTCCGTGGGGGGCGCTGCACGGACAGCGGGGGGATCTGGGGACCGTCGGCGGCCGTGTTGGGGGGCCCACCCCGCCCCCCACCAGCCCCGGGCCGCCGGCGTTGGGGGTGGGGCAGGAGCAGACGCGGTCGCGGGGGACGACAGTTGACGCGCGCGCCTGGCTGCGTGGGGGAGGGGCGCGCGCACCGGCGCGGCGTGTGGCGGCGGAGGGGGGGGCGCCTCACGCGTGAGGGCCCCGCGCGCGAGCGAGCCTGCGGGCTGCGCATGCCCGGCCCGCTGATTGGCCCGCTCGGGCGGTGCGGGTGCGCGCTTGGTGCCAGGCCCCAGCCGTGGGGTCGCGCTCGGACTGGTGTCTCCGGGGCTCGTGCGCCCGGGCAGCAGACGCGCCGGATTGGCCGGCGGGCGGCGGGGGTGGGCGGTGCCGCGCTGCCTAGTAACTGCGGCCGGCGGGCGGGCCGCGGAGCGCCGCCCCTCCCCGCCCCTGCCCGCGCCCAGGTGGAGCCCGGGAGTGGGCTTTGTCCCGGGGCCGGGCCGGCGCGCCTGCCCCCGCGGGGCCTTGCTCTTTGGGGGAAATAAGCACAATGACCGGAAGGAAAACCTCAGCCTGCAAGCTTGGGAAAATAAGCCATCGGGATTCGGCCAGTATCCAGAGGGGATTCAGAGAAGACAACCCCCCCCCCCCCAAAAAAAAAGCGTTACTCCCGACTTTGTGCTTATCCAAATTTTGCCTTTTAATAAAGCGGTTTTTTTTTAAGTGTTCATGGTTTTGCGCTTGTTGGTGTCTGAGAATGTTCAGACGTCGGCTCTAGTTGGAGTAGCGCCCACTCCTGAATGCGGGGCTCCGGGCACGCTTCTCAGCTTCTTGCGTTCAACTTTGCTGCAGACAATGGCCTGATGGGCCGCTGTGCGTATAAATGGTCTCTGGGTGCTCAGAAAACAAAAGGGGAACTTAGTTTACAGACGAGCGTGTGCATTAGAGTGCCTCCGCCCGGTTCTTACCCACGCCTCGAATCCCTCCCCCCACCCCCAGCTAAGCCCCGGGATTTGGGGTGACCGATTTTATGTCCTACAGCATATTTTTTCCTGGTCCGTTTTCCAGCCACTGCAATCTGCTACCGTGCACTTTGTGTTTGGCCTGCTTCTTGTGATCTTGGCTCACACCTGTAGGCTGGAATGACTTTTTCTTCCCTTGAGGCCGTGAAACTCTTACTGCTCATATGCAGTCACTTCTTTAAAGCCTTCTCTTAAAATTTTGGGTCAGAATTTGTTGCTTCTTCTTACGGTCAGCTCGTTTGCCCCTCTATTTCCTCTTGGAGTTTGGTTGGTTCTGCTTTGTGTACACGTGCCTTGACCTGGTCACTAAGTTAAACTCCTGGAGAGGTAGGGATTAAGCCTTTTCTGTCTTTGTCTTTATCCCCCTTCCAGTCTACAACCGTCAAAGCTCATATTAGTAGCGACAGCTAGTGCTTGAGTAATGTTTTTATATGTCGGGCATCGCTCTTAGAAACTTAACGTGGTTTTCTTATTTAATATTCATAACAACCCCCTAATTCCACTGAGAAACAAGTCTAGAGAAGCTGGGTGATTACCTGTTGGTCACCAAGCCAGTAAACCTTGAACCTTTATGCCTTTATGACTCTTAGCCCTTAGGCCATTGGTTCTCAGAATCCAAGCATCCCCTGCGGGACTTGTTAAAACACAATTGCTGGGCCCCACCCCAGAAGTTCTGATGCTGCACGTCTGGGATGGCCCGGAGAATTTGCATTTCTGTCTAATTCGCTACTGATGCTAAGGGCTGCTGCTCTGAGGAAGAACTCTGTGAGAACTATTCACTCTGGTATGAAATTAAGTTGTGAGGGGAGTTTGTTCTAGGTGCATGCTTTTCCTTACTTTAAAACGAGGTCTTAAAGAATCAAAGTAATTCAGACTGCTTACTGTAGCTTACTTGGCAAACAGGGAGTTAAGAATTTTTGTTTAACTTGGCAGGTAGAGCAGCTGGAACTCCCCAACTCTTTCCCCCCACCCCCATTTCCAAGCACCAATGATTTGACTAACTTTTAAGAAAGTGACTAAAAGACTTTGTCATTGAAGCATAGGCTTTGGCCTTCATTGTCTTGGGGCACAAGTCTTGGTGAGAACGATTTTAATTTTTAGTATAATGGATTTCTGTTTTGGAAAAGTAAGTAATCTTAAATTAGATAAGGGTAGTGGGATTAGTTTCTAGTAATGTTCTATCATTTTATTTGGATGATCCTTAGATCGATGGTGTGTTCCAAAACATAAAATATAAAAGACAAGGTCTCTGCTCAAGTAAATCAAAAGACTGAAAAATTTCCAAACACCTCACCTTTTCTGTTATTACTGGTGACCAGCTATTTACCTTGCATTCTACCTAATTAAATTCTATCATGTTTCATTCTTCTTTGAAAATATGAATTTTTCAAATATTGCAGTCTCTTCACATAACTGCTGTGGTGTAACTAACATGAAATTGTCTTAGTGGCTTAAACAGATGCTGATCAAGTGATTTTTATGTATGTTTAAGGGGAAGCATTTTTTTGAAGAATTGTTTGAGATTTAATTCTCTTTGAGAATAGTATTAATATTTCACTTTTCCTGAAATGTATTAGAGGTAATCTACCTGAAAGATACGGGCTTCCCAGGTGGCCTGGAGGTAAAGAATTCAACTGCTAATGCCTGAGACAAACTTGATTCAGCCCCTAGGTCGGGAAGATCCTCTGGAGAAGGAAATGGCAACCTACCTACTCCAGTATTCTTGCCAGGAAAAGCCCATGGACAGAGGAGCCTGGTGGGCTACAGTCATGGGGTCGCAAAGAGGCAGACAGAGCTGAATACACACGCACACACCTGAAAGATAATTACCAAGAATTTTTTTAATAGTTTACTAAAGGTCCTTACATTGGTACCTGTTTTCTTCAAAAGTTGTCTCCACTTATTTGAGTTAAGCTTATTCATTGTTACTAAAAGAAGGTAGGAAATGTAATTAATGAGTTGTTCATCACAATTGTAGAGTTGGGTTTCCTTGTAATCAGTGAGCTTAAGTGGCAGTATGGCAGTGTGAAGAATGTGAAGTGAAAGTCGTTCAGTTGTGTTGGACACTTTGCGACCCCATGGACTCTAGAGTCCATGGAATTCTCCAGGCCAGAATACTGGAGTGGGTAGCCTTTCCCTTCTCCAGGGGATCTTCCCCCACGCAGGGATCGAACCCAGGTCTCCCGCATTGCGGGCAGATTCTTTACCAGCTGAGCCACCGGGGAAACCCCAATATGAAGAACAATACTCGATTAACCAATGTGTAGCTGAGGCTACTTGTGTGGGGGTAGTAGAACCAAGAATCAGTATTTGAGAGAATGTGTGTACATAATACTGGAAAAAATCAGGTGTATAAGTCAGAAGTACTGAACGCATCTTAATATTATTCTCTTTCTACTCTTTCTTTTTCTTCCTTTAGCGTTTTCTTCTTTCTTGGCTTTCCTTCACTGGAATGCTCCCACATGCAGTTTTCCCATTTTTCTTTTTTTTCCTCTGTTTCTGCAATCCTCGCCTTCATACTCCATGCCTGTTTCTGTCACTACTCCGCTTTTTCCCACTTTGACCTAGTGGGAAAGTAAGAAAAAGTTGCATAGGGATTGTCAGAGTTGATGGCAGATTGACTCATGTTCCTTGGTTGTAAGTTGAAAAATTATGGAGGACTTTAAAAGAATTCGCTTATTTAAAAAGTGTAACTTCAGAGGCAAAACGAATTTATGGCTGATCGAGACAGAGTATGGCTTCATTCAGTTCAGTTCAGTTCGGTTGCTCAGTCGTGTCCGACTCTTTGTGACCCCACGAATCACAGCCCGCCAGGCCTGCCTGTCCACCGTATGGCTTAGTGGGTGCCTGTTGACGTGGATTCTGAAATTACTCCATCTGTGTCACCTTGCACAATTCCCTTTCGCCTCTTTGTATCCCAGTTTCCCTGTGTTCCCTTTGTATTAAAAGGATGATGATAATAGAAACTGTTTCTCTTTTAGGGTTGTTCTGAAGATTGAATGAATTAAAATTAAATACTATGTTTAATACTTTACAGAAATTGAATTTCCTAAGGAAATAAAAACTGCATGTGATACAATCCTTGTTATACTGATTACAGGGTTAATCTCCATAGACTCTGGAGAATGTAAATTCTGTGAGGGCAAGAATTGTTCTTCGGGGATTTTCCTCCTCTGACAAAGTGTTTTTGTCTTTGTAGGATGGCAAAGGAAATACATCACCCATTCCTCAGCTTAAAGTACTATCTGTGATTGTGCATGGGAATTCGTAGGTGAGAATTGTGGAGTGGGTTGCCATGTCCATCTCCAGCGCCTCTTCCCGACCCAGGGATTGAACCCCGGTCTCCTGGATTGCAGGCAGATTTTTTCTCATCTGAGGCACCAGGGAAACCTGTATGTGATTGTATTCTGGTATAATTGTAGAATCAGAGTGTAGTCAAGTGCTTGGTCCTATTTGGGGTATCTGGTTAAAATGAGCCCTGGTTAGTAGACAGCTATCTATAATGTGAATTTCTATAATGGAGATTAATGTCTGCCTTGTAATTAGTAAACTTAAAACTGGAAAATAGCCTTTAGAACTGGTTACCCAACACAGAATCCCTCCACCAATTTTCTTCAGCTATCACACAAGTCTTCAAAGCAGTATCTTCCCCCCACCCCACCCCTGCCCCGGGGAGTCGTTATATTTGAGATAGAAACTCATAAATGTGTTGAAGGGCAATTGGTATTTCTTTGTTTTTATTGGGCAATTAAAGAAGGTAAGAAAAGTTTAGCTGTCTTAATTGTGGTCAGGTCTCACTCACCTTAGTGTTTTCACTAGAAATGGACAATTAAATGATACCTGAGAAAACTGCTTATATCTTGTTCATTATTAAGAATTCGATATATTTAGAAAAAGCTCTTAGTATTGACTATAACATAAATGTGAACAGAGTTTTGTCTCGATTGAATTTTCAGACCAAAATTTACTTAAAATGAGATAGTGGAACTGCACTAAAATTAAAAAGTATTTGGCCTCAGTCTTTAAACCACTTACTTTATTGAAATGATAATTTGACAAAGGAGGATGACAGCGTGTAAAGTGCCCCCTGTATACTGGAATTAGTTTGAAAAGTGCCTAAAGGTGTTCAGGGAAATTTGTTTGCTTCCCACTTTTCTCCTGTTCTTTTTCTGTTTTTCCATTTAAAGCATTTTTAAGCCTTTTAAATTCAGTGCCTTTAATTACAATCACAGCATTGTATAACCATCACCACTATTTCTAAAATCTTTTTCATTGCCCCAGATAGAAGGCCATTAAATGATAACTTCCCTTTCCTTCTTCCCTGGAGTTCCTGGAAATCTCTTAATTTACTTTCAGTCTCTGAATCTGCTTATTTTAGATAGTTCATGTAGGTAGAATCCTGCAGCACTTGTCCTTTTGTGTCTGGCTGTTTCACTTGGAGTAGTATTCTCAGGGTTCATCTGGGTCGTATGTACCAGAATGTCATTCCTTTTTGTAAAATGGCTGGATGATACTGCATTGCATGATACACCGAATTTTGTTTTCTGCTCCTCTGTTGATGGACATTTAGATTGTTTCTACCTTTTGGACGTTACAGTGTTGCAACATGAACATTGCTGTACAAGTATTTTGAGTCTTCACTGTTTTCAGGCTTTTTGTGTGTATGCTTAGTGGAATTGCTGGATCGTTGCTTTTTCTTTTTATCGATTTCCTTGGGGCAGAATTTAGGTGGATCTGAACAGATCTCTAAATAGCAGAGAAAACCGCTGAGAAATGAGTTTGTCCCTTTGTGAAGAATTTGCGTTGGCCATTTCCACCATGAAAACCTCTTTCTTTCTGATAGTTCCTTATAGTGATTTTTTTAAAAATTGTGGTAAAATATACATACCACAAAGCAGTGTTAAGGGCAGTGTGTACAGTCACAGGGTTGAGCAGCCTTCATAAAGTCCAGCTCCAGGACTTTTTCATCTTCCTAAACTGAAGTTGCCCATTAACCCATTCCCTCTTTCTTGCAGCCCCTGCACTCACCGTTTTACTTTCTGTCTCTAGGGATTTGACTGTTTGATTTGTTTTATTTGGCTTTGGTGCAGAGATCTTAGTTTGCTGTGTGGAATCTTAGTTTCCCCACTAGGAATCAAACCCAGGCCCACCACTGCAGTGGAAGCGCAGAGTCTGGGCAAGTCCCCATATGTGTGTATTTTAGAAATAAGTGATTTAATTAAATTTACAATTAAGTGCTTATTCAGTTTATGGAATGCTTATGTTTAGCATTCTGTCAGGTACTTGACAGATTCTGATAGGAACCTTGTGAGTTAAGTTGACATATTTATTGCCCTTTCCAGACTAGGAGATTTGGGATTAAA
This sequence comes from Ovis aries, assembly GCF_016772045.2. Lineage (NCBI taxonomy): Eukaryota > Metazoa > Chordata > Mammalia > Artiodactyla > Bovidae > Ovis > Ovis aries. The sequence continues at coordinate 33,321,198 of NC_056077.1, read as the reverse complement.
GAATCCCACAGCCAGCCATATCTAATATTGGAGCTAGGCCTTTAATTCAGAATTTTGGCCTGATTACAAAGCTGCCGTTCATAATTGCTTGGCTCTGTTGCCTGCTTTCTGTGGACAATACACTAAAAAGAAAAGATGGCGCTTTTAGGCCAGTTACTTGATTTTTATTTCCTCCTCCAATTCATACAAAGTTAGAAAAAGACAAGTGAGCCAGTTTAACAAGTAAACCAAATGTTTTTTAAACTTGAAGTAAAGTAAAAGGAATATATTCTTTGTGTATTGGTAGAGAAAGCTGCTACTTTCAAAAAACTCTGGACTATGAGTATAAAAATATACTTTATACATGTGTGAAAAATTTCAAACTAGTGCTGAGGAAAGTTGTGGATTTTCCTGAATAGTTGATAAGGTCTGTGTTTGTTTTACAAAGACTGTTCTGGATACTGTGAAACTCAGTATTGAACTTGTGATCCACTATTGGGAAAGATCAACTTTCTCTGGCTTCATTTAATTATTTTATCATTCTTTCCTTCACCTGTTGTGTTTTTTTTTTTTTTTCCCCTAGTTTTTATTATTTTACTTATTTGACTGCATCGTGAGGCCTGTGGAATCTGTTCCCCGAGCAGGGATCAAACAGACCTCTTGCTTGGAGTCTTTAACAACTGGACCACCAGGGAAGTCCCCTGGCTTTTTTATTTCTAAATATTTTATGTATTCATTTGGCTGCAAAGGGTCTTAGTTGCCCCGAGGTATAAGGGATCTTAGTTTTCTGACCAGGGCTCGAACCCCTGTCCCCTGCATAGAAAGGCAGGTTCTTAACCACTGGATCATCCGAGAAGTCCCCCCTGGCTTTTTAAAAAAGGGAAAAATTTGACTGTTTTTGTTAGCTATCTCAACAGTTTTTTGGAAATAGGGTGGAGAGGGTATAATGTTTTAAGTATGAAAGTAAACACTTGGAGATCATTTCAAATCCTAACCTTTGCAATATATTTTATTTTGTCTTGAGAGATTGCTTGATGTTTACTGATAAAATTACAAACTTTATTTCTGCAGAAATAAGAATTTACGCTAGTGCTAAAGAACCTGCCTGCCGATGAAGGAGACGAGATTTGAGTTCCATCCGTGGGTCGGGAAGATCCCCTGGAGGAGGAAGTGGCTACCCACTCCAGTATTCTTACCTGGAAAATCCCATGGATAGAGGAGCCTGGCAGGCTACAGTCCATAGGGTCACAGAGTCGGACGCAACCAAAGCAACTTAACACATCTTAAAATGTAAACGTAGCCTACTATAGAAACTTAAAAGCATTGACTTAAAAATGAGCCTTGATCCATCTTGAATTAACCAGTGTGTCATGAGTTCTGACTGTGCTGAACTGGATGGAGGACCTGGCCCCAAACCCAAACACAGTACTGTTGAAACTAAAAGACCCTGGTACACCATTTGATTGATACATAGTCTGTACGAGAAGTTTTTTCTGACAATCTTTAGATAAAGTTGTGTGCATGTTTATACCTTTGACATGAAATTCTAACTACTCCTTCCTTCAAATGCAAGAAGCAAAAAAAAAAAAAAAATCCAATTTAATTTAGCTAATCGGGACAAATTCTAATCAGTAATCACAGTGTAACATCCTTCACTCTCCCAGTTCTAATACTCCACTTGTGACTGCGAAAGCAAAAAAGTTAGAACCCCTTTGAAGTCAGGTAAAAGTAGGAGGAATTTTAATTAGTGGCTATGTTTTAATTAATATTTTAAAAATTATTTTAATATTTAATTACTTTAAACAAAATAATTATAAGAAGAGCAAACAAACAAAAATTTCCCACATACCCTTCATCCTGCAAGCCCGTTCATGTTTTGCCAAACACCCCTGTATGTAGCAAAAGGCCTAGTCCAGCAGCGCACTGAGTTCTCCGTCCAGGGATTGAACTGTGGCCTCGGCAATAAAAGCTCAGCGTCCTAACCTCTGAACCACTAGGGAATCCCCAATATCACACTTTTCATCCAGTTGTCCCATCTCTATAATATACTTCACTGTAGAGCGGTTCCTCTGTCTTTGATGTTCATGCCCTTGACGGTTTTGAAGGGCATTTCATAACATGACTGTCAGCTCTGGTTTGTCCAGTGCGTTTTGGACAGGAGCATCACAGTGTTCTTGGGTTTTGCTGGGTGGGCGCGATGTATATTTGTCCTGTGACTGGAGTTACTTTGAACACTTGGTTAAGATGGTAGATGATGTATGCTATATTTTGCTTTGCCTAGTAAGTGTTTTGTGAGGCAGTACTTAGGGATAATGAAAATATCTCTTGTCTTTTTAGCATTGCGGAATGCTGGGAATTTTAAAAATTTAGGCTGAGAATTCTAAACTTTTTTAGGGGTGACATTTAGTGCTTGAACCTAAAAACCTCATGTAGAGGCCTTAACCTAAGTCCTTGAAAACAATGAAATTTAAATATTGTGGGTAGTGGATTTTGAAAAATGTTAAAAATTGGGTTATAGTGTACAGTGTATAGTGTAGTTTAAAAGAACTTGGGAATTAAGAACAGTCAGATATGGATGAGACTAATAATATAATAATTCTGTGATTGTGGGCAATTTACTTTCTAAGTTATCAACTAGTCTTATGTTAGAAAAGGTCTGCTTTGTAAAATATGTCTGGCAGCTGTCACAATAAACATGTCAAGATACTATGTTAGCTTCTTGGGATCTTTCAGAAGTTAAACTAATGGAGTCAATGAATTACTATAAATACATTTTCTTTAGAAACTGCTCAGTGGACATAATTAGAACACATGGTTGGTGCATGCTCAGTCGTGTCTGACTCTTTGCGACCCCATGGACTGTAGCCCGCCAAGCTCCTCTGTCCATGGGGTTTCTCAGTCAAGAATACTGGAGAGGGTTGCCATTTTCTCCTCCAGGGGATCTTCAGGGCCTAGGGATTGAACCTGCATCTCCTGCATTGCCAAGTTGGTTCTTTACTGCTGAGCCAGCTGGGAAGACCAGAACAAATGGTACTATGCTTAAAAAAATTTAAGATATTTATAAAATCTTTGTTCACAACCCACAGTGATTTCACTAAATGTATGAGTTTAGTTTTAGGGATGAGTAAGTTTTCTCTCCTAAAAAAAACTTTAGCTTTTAGGATATTGTAGCTAGAACACAGAGCTATTAAATACAAGTTTCAGAGGTGGAAATTTTTAGGCAGATTAATAGATTGCCAGTATGTAATATTACATGATAACCTATACTAATTTTAGTGGAACTGAATCTTGTTTAGGATAAAATCAGCTGATTCAGCTATTAGGTCCTTGCCTTTTATTTTAGGTACCATCTAAAGAAAATATATAGTATCTTAGATGATGAATTTTAGCTTTTTCTTAGTTCTCTTGATTAAAAAAAATTACTTTCATAAAATCAGAATTTTATAAAAGTTTGAAATTCCATTTTACTGTTCTTAGAATTAAGTGATACTGAAAGTTATTTTACATTTCTTGCTGAAGATGAGTGTAGTTAAGACTGTAATGATGCCTTTAGTCACAATTTTTTTGAAATCTGACTTTCATGGCTGTTAGTAAAATTAAGTGAATTGGTAAATTTGAGACTTAGCTAACCTTATAAACAAAAAATAACCTGAGACCAGATCTCAAATAATGGAGACAACTAACAAAGATGTGTGTGTGTGTGTGGTTAGTCACTCAGCTGTGTCTGACACTTTGTGACCCTGTGGATTATAGCCCGCCAGGCTCCTTTGTCCATGGAATTCTCCAGGCAAGAATACTGGAGTAGGGTGCCGTGCCTCCTCTAGGGGATCTTCCCGACCCAGGGACCGAACGCACTGCAGGCAGATTCTGAGCCACCAGGGAAGCCCAAGAATACTGGAGTGGGTAGCTTATCCCTTCTCCGGGGGAATCTTCCTGACCCAAGAAACAAACTGGAGTGTCTGCATTGCAGGCAGATCCTTCACCTGCTGAGGCTACCAAGCAACAACCAAAAAACCAAGGAAGAGATAGCTCATCTTCAATGCTGGTACTGTGGAAGCAACCACAGCACAGGAAAGCCACGCTGCATTTTGTTGGAGTGCGGGTCGAAAAATTAAGTTTCGGTGGAATACTTTCCTGGTTAATTAAAGTATTCCCCCCCCCCCTTTTTTTAAACTCTTAAGCCTGTTTTATTGCAGAATTGAATACCGTATTATCTGTCCTAAATATTGTCTGTAGCCTTCCATGGCCAATATCCTAGGGGTAAGTATGTTAATTGATTTTTAATGTTTTCTCAGTTTTAATTGGTCCAGGTATCTGCGGTTTAGTAATTATGGCTCTAGAAATAAAACAGTGAGTTGGGAAACTTACTGGTTTTTGTAGTCGTAAAGTTTATTTCACCATGCTTTGCTAAATGTACAGTGTGGCTCTTAGTTGCCTATAATAAGTAAAAATAACAGAACTTAAACTGACTATAGAAAACTGAAAATGAAATTTTTGAGAAGAAAACGTTGAGCCTGGTGCCTGGCTGAATGCAAACCCATTTCTTTCTAGCTGACCATGGGTCTTGGTTTTGGGATTTTACTAAAATAAAGTGTTGCTTAAACGACTCATGGCTGTTTGCATTGTTACTGGTGATGTGTGTGCCTGACCGTGCCTGTCAGCAGAGTTTCGTGACGTAAAGTTACGCCCTCGGCTAGACAGTCGGTCTGCAAATAGTCCATATTTATTTCTTTGAACAACATTCTTTGTTTTTTTCAGAAAGTGCTGTTGTATGTTCATATGTACCCTTCAGTGTCCCTCTGCTGCTAAGTCGCTTCAGTCGTGTCTGACTCTGTGCGACCCCATAGACGGCAGCCCACCAGGCTCCGCCGTCCCTGGGATTCTCCAGGCAAGAACACTGGAGTGGGTTGCCATTTCCTTCTCCAGTGCATGAAAGTGAAAAGCAAACGTGAAGTCGCTCAGTTGTGTCCAACTCTTCTTGACCCCATGAGCTGCAGCCCATCAGGCTCCTCTGTCCATGGGATTTTCCAAGCAAGAGTACTGGAGTGGGCTGCCATTGCCTTCTCCTCTAGTGTTTGTCTTTTGGACAAAAAGGATATTATACTTTTGCTTCAGTTTGCTTCTAAGTGCCAGTTAATTTGCTGCCTTAGAAAGATTGCCTAGTAGTACAGTTCTAATCACCTTTTAACCTGCCTTTCTTGGATTATTTTTGTGCATGAAAGTTAGAATTTGGAGATACAGTTCTAGTCCCTGGTTATAAAATTAGCTGTTTCTATGACTTTATCCAGGCAGCTAATCTTGGTGGGTTGGGTTTCTCATTTCTAATATAATGGAACAAAGAGGTTGCACTAAAATATCTTGAATTTTCTTCTTGATCTAAGATTGTAAGCTTTAAGATTGAAATGGGAAAATGCTCGTTGAAAATAACTATAACATCACAAAAAAGAAGACATAATTAAAAAAACGCAAGATCAGAGTTATGACCCCTCTCCCCCCACTGATTTAACAATCTGACCTGAAGCTTAATTTGAAGAAGTAGTTACTTAATTCTAAATTTTAGCAAAACTTTAGAAATCAACACAATCAGAAATCTTAGAGTCTCGGTTTTTTCATTAGAGTGATGATGGCCTTAGTCAAAATGTTATAGAGCTCTGTTTGACTCTCTATAAAATCTCTTTATTATTGTGCTGCTCAGCATTAATGGCAAAGATCAATAAATTAAAATTGGAAGTGTGGTCAAATGAAAACACTTCCATGGGGGACTTCACTGGTGGCCCAGAGGTTCAGACCCCATGCTTCCATTGCAAGGCCCGTGGGTTCCATCCCTGCCTGCTTGGGGAACTGAGATACTGCAGGCTGTGCGGAGCGAGTGGCCATAAATAAATAAGTAGCAGGCACACTGGTTACAGCAAAAACAAGCCATAAAAAACCAAAGCACTTACATGGAATTAATTATTGGCTAATTTTGAGGTAGAAGAGATCAGTACAGTGAGGACACAAACAAACCTAATACCTGAAAGGGATCCAATGAGGAACCCAAGAAGACTTTACAGGCTGGCCAGAGTCCCTTTTCAGAGACATGAAAGAAGGCGTTGCTTCTCTTAAACAATAGCTGACAGGCTAAAAGATAAAAAGATGAAACAGCAATAGGCCAATTAAGTTCAGTTTTGAAACTCATAAAGGAGAATTAAAATCAAATCAGGGAAACAAAAGATGAAGTTAACAAACATTTGGAGTTGAAGAAGTAAGGAAATTGAAAACACGGGAAAGAAGGTGGAACGGACTCTGGTAGCCATGATTTTTGTGTCTCTGAGCACTTTTATCAAGCCCTTTCTCTGATGACAGTGTCCTGCTTTGCCTTTTGAATAACTGCTTCCCTTCTCTTCCTATTCCATGCAGTTCCGGCTGGACTGCCAGTCACAGTGCATCCCGGGTAGTCTTGTTCTGACTAGCCAGCTAAGGGGGCTTGGGATGCAAATCCCCAGACCTGTGCAGAAGGTAGCAAGAAGGTACAGGGATCACAGAATAGGTGTGTGGTCAAACTTTAAAGATATATGCATGGCTGTCTTCTTTGTCTTAGGAAAAAACTCATCTTCTTAAGGAGAAATAAGGTCTGCTGGGAGGGAATAGAAGTCTAATGATGTCTCTTGTGTTCCTTGACTGGCTTTGTATGGAGTCAGTGCCACCTTTAGGCTGAATAAAACAAGAAAATTTCCTTTGTTTACTTGTGGTGCTTTGAATTGGGTAACCTTGCAGTTTAATAATAGTTCTGGCTAATTCATAAATTATTCTTGAAGATAAAAACTATTGTAAATTAGATATGGTTCCCAGAGTTGGTGCGACTACTAAGAATGCTCTAGAATTATAAAGAAAAACTTTTGTAAAACTACCAAAAAGTTGGTAGGAATTTTGAAGAGCTGTTATAAGAAAGCTAATATTAACGGGAGGATGGGGGACTTCCCAGGGGACCCAGTGGTTATCATGCCTCCCTTCCACTTCAGGCGGCAAGGGTGTGATCCCTGGTCGGGAAACTTAAGGCCCCATAGCTGCACAGTGGGCCAAAAAAAATTCTTTTTTAAGGGAACTAATAGTATAAGTGGAAATCTCTTTTGCTCTGAGGGCGTCTGCCGGTTTCACCATATGACCTTGAGTTTTGAAAACCTTGTGGGTTGAAGAGGCTGAAACCAAAGCACAGAATCTGCACAAAATTCAGAGGTCAGAGTCACCATTCCCCTCCATAACTGGCGACCCCCGATTGAATAAGACTGATTAAGAAATAAGCCAGCTTGTATCCCTGTCTGTGGTCTGGGTTAACATCTAGGAGATCCGAGGAAGGTGAATCCTTGGATTATGGTGATCTCCCAGGCAGGTACTGTTCCCAGACACCAGGTCTCTTGTTTACATCAAGGTTTTGATGTAAAATGACCAGCAGACAGTAAAAGACAGGCAGGTACACACGGGAACAAGGACCATACATTTGAAGGTAGAACTATGAGAACAATCAGAAATACAACTGCAAAGACTTGAGATTTTGAATTATCCTAGACTATGAAACAACTCCCCCTACTATGTTTAAAGAAATATGTCAAGCTTGAAAATCTTTGGGGTGAAGAAAATTTTAAATGTGACATAGCAGCGAACAAATTGTATAAATGAAAATTATAAACAAAGTAAAAATCCTGATGGGTAGTTTTAACAGAATAAGTACAAGTGAAGGAAAAAATGAGTGAAATGGAAGGTAAGTCAGATGACCAGAGTTTAGTTCAGGGAGGATAAATGAGAAACATACAGAAGAGAGTAAGAGATTTAAGGATTAACATACAGTTAATCTGAGCTTCAGTGTGGGATAGGAGACAGAAAATGGGACAGAACCAATACCTGAGGAAAGTGTGTGTGTGTGTGTTCTATCCGACTCTGCAACCCCATGGACTGTAGCCCGCCAGGCTCCTCTGTCCATGGGATTCTCCAGGCAAGAATACTGGAATGGGTTGCCATTTCCTTCTCCAGGAGGTCTTCCCAACCCTGGGTTTGAACGCAGGTCTCCTGCACTGCAGGAGATCTTTACCATCTGAGCCACCAGGGACGCCCCGAGGAAATAATAGCAGAGAATTTGCCACAACCAAAGGATGACAGTCCTTAGTCAAGATGCCCAGTGAATGATAAACATACTGAATAAAAGGAAATCTAAACTCTGCACACTGCTCACATTCTGAATTGTTTCAGTGCATTTTTTCTTCTCTGTTTAAAAAGATTAAAAGCCATCCGCCATTTTTGTATTTATTCTTACATGGAGGACACAGTCGTTTTGGTCATTTCCCTTTTTGTTCCAGAGAACTCGCTGTCCCATTTTAGTTACTTGAAATTATTTTGTTTCATAGTCTCTTTCTTTGGGAGCCTTCTGAGTTTTGATATGACTGATCATATCCTGGGGATTTTTCGTTGTTGCTCATTTCTAGACACACGAGACAGACACAGACACACAAGAGAGACACACAAACACAGCCTCCCTGTTTAACACACAGCCACACACATCCCTGTTTAAATTAAACCAGAAAAAGAGTGCCTGTTTCCTTTCTGTGAGGTGCTATACCCTTCAAAGTTCTTTTTTTCCTAGGCTCCCCGGATACTTTGTTTTGCTCTTACCCTTCCTCTCTCCCAGGGTTGTTGTGAATATGTAAAAGATGACTAATAAAACATGATAGCTATGTTTAATAAATGTTTATTTCTTTTTGGTCTGTCTTGCTCTTATTTTAAACTGACTGTATAGGGTGAGAGGTGAAAAGACCCTTCCTAGGAGGTGAGTGGTTGGGTGTCTCTGATCAGAGAGGAGGCAGCTGCGGGCAGCCCACCGGGGTCTCGGAGCTGGTTGGTGGTCTGGGGCGCCCCCAGCCTGGCTTTCCTGCTCCTGGCTCTGGGAGGGCCCGCCCGTCAGGCCTCGTGCTCTGGAAGCTCATGTCACCACCCTGCCTGGTGTGTGGTCACCGCTAATGCGGCGGGGCGATGACAGTTTCTTCCTGGCAAAGGCCGGAGGAGCGGACGCAGTCACGGGGTAGGGGTGCAGGGAATGTCCCACGCGCTGTGTTGGTAAGGGCGCTCAGGGAAGTGATCCAGATGCAGCCACTTCTAGAGAGCAGAAAGCCCCAGACAGAATCGGCCTTCCCCATGGAGCCCAACAGGACTCCGCCGCCTCCAGGGCTCTTCCCGTCAGAGTACTGAGATGGTCCCGGGAAGTTCTGAGAATGGAGCGGGAGCGCTCACCTCCTGTGGCTTGCCCACAGGCTGTTAGGATGGCGTCCTTCCCAGTTCTTAAACTTTGAATGTGATGGATATCATAGCATATCTGTGGCAATTGAAGGTGAGAGGTGGAAGCCCCAATAGGCAGGAAATTGTTCTAATGTTATATTCTGGCTCTGAGGATGACTATGACCTTGAGAAATTATTGCATTTGTAACATGAGAACACATCTTTTTTTCTCTTGCTAGAGAATTAAAGGAAAAGTGAGATTATTAACATGCTATGAACTTTCAGAAATAATGATAGTATTAATATATTCTAAATGAAAGTGATTATAGAAAAACAGTATGCCTTGTCCATTTTGATTTAAGTAAATTTACATATAACTTAGGGCTTCCCAGGTGGCACAGTGGTAAAGAATCCACCTGCCGATACAGGAGACACGAGAGACTCGTGTTTGATCCCTGGGTCAGGAAGATCCTCTAGAGAAGGAAATGGCAACCCACTCCAGTATTCTTGCCTGGAAACTTCCACGGAAAGAGGAGCCAGGTGGGCTACAGTCCATGGGGTCACACAGAGCCAGACGCAACTTAGCAACTGAATAACAACAATAGTTAAGAAATACCCAGGTGTCTTTAGTAAATTAATTTATATATATGTACTTGTTTTATAGAATTACTGTTGGTCCTTAATTTTTCAGTTATCCTCTCATTAATTTCATTTCATTATTTGGTGTCTTGCTAAAACCTAGAATTAACTGAATTGAAAGGGATAGTTTTTAATAAGCATCTAATTTGCATGCTATTTATAGGAAAGCAGTTCTTTTAGTATTATAATTTTTTAAAATTTGCTTTAGATTTTGGCTTCTTAAGAATGTCTTTATATGATGTATGTTTGCCTTTTAAATTTTTTATTATATATATTAATATCTAAAATTGAACATTTTAATGATTTAAAATTCCCCTGGCATTAGTTACATTCAGTGTTGTGGGACCGCCGTCACTGTCCATCTCCAAACTTAGACTCTGTATGCATTGAATGATAACTTCTCAGTGCTCTCTTTTCTAGTCCCTGGGAACTAGCATTCTGCTTCCTGTCTCTTAGTCAGATAGGTAGTCTCTTTTGAGTGGATCACACATTTGTCCGTTTGTGTCTGGATTATTTCACTTAGAGTAATAATATTTTTAAGGTTCATCTCTATTACAGCATGTATCAGGACTTCTGCCTTTTTAAGGCTGAGTTACATTCCATTTTATGGATGCACGATGTTTTGTTTGTTCATTCGTCTGACGGTGGACCCTTGGGGTTCCAGCTTTTGGATCTTGTGAATGATGCTGCTGTGAACGTGAGTGTGCAAATATCTGTTCGCATCCCTGCTTTCAGTTCTCTTGAGCATATACCCAGAAGTGGAATTGCTGCATCACGGTAATTCTGGGTAATTTTTTAGAGGAATACCGAACTGTTTTCCACAATGGATGCGCCATTTTACCCTCCGGGTAGCGCAGGGGCTCCTGTTTCTCCACATGCTTGCCCGCACTTCCTACTGCATGGTTTATGTGTTGCGTTTTTATAGTGCTTGGAATTCAGCTGAGCCTCTTTGCTGGCACTGAAGTTTTCTAGAGCAAAAGTGTTATAAAGGAATCGTAGATGTTACTTGTCCTGCAGCCTGTTTCCTTCTTAGTAAAAAGTGAAAGTGAAATCACTCAGTCTGTGTCCGATTCTTTGGGACCCCGTGAACTGTAGCCCACCAGGCTCCTCCGCCCATGGGATTCTCTAGGCAAGAATACTGGAGTGGGTTGCCATTTCCTTCGCCAGGGGATCTTCCCGACACAGGGATTGAACCCAGGTCTCCCGCGTTGCAGGCAGACGCTTTAACCTCTGAGCCACCAGGGAAGCCCCAAAGAAAGAAATCCCGTGCCTTACCCTGTCTGCTTCATCCACTTTTCTGTAATCAGGGCCATCAGGAGAAAGGGAGGTGGTGTGTGTTGAACTGTGATATAAAATTCGTGGATTGTGAAGTGCACTACCTCTTTCTGTCATTGGGAAACATTTTAACTAGTTCTGGGTGACATCTAAATTTATTTTGGAAGGTAATGAAGTGAAGTGAAGTGAAGTTGCTCAGTCATGTCCGACTCTTAGTGACCTCATGGACTGTAGCCTACCAGGCTCCTCAGTCCATGGGATTTTCCAGGCAAGAGTCCTGGAGGGGGTTGTCATTTCCTTCTCCAGGGGGTCTTCCCGACCCAGGGACCGAACCCGGGTCTCCCACATTGTAGGCAGGTGCTTTACCATCTGAGCTACCAGGGAAGCCCATTTGGAAGGTGATGCTGACCTAATTTTATGGAAATAAAACTAGATGGAAAATTAGGGGATAGGTTCTGTATCTTATAGGATAATAGCAGTTTGGGGCAAATAGAATACTGTTTTAAATAAATAAATTTTATTTATTTATTTTTGGCTACATCTTGTGACATGCAGAATCTTAATTCCCCAAGCAGGGATGAAACCCACACCCCCTGCGTTGGAAGATGGGGTCTTAGCTACTAGACCAGCAGGCAAGTCCCTAGAATACTTGGTTTTTGAGTCTCCTACTTTTTCTCTATAGCAAGAAAACTGTGGCTCAGATGATAAAGCATCTGCCTACAGTGCAAGAGACCCAGGTTCAATCCCTGGATCAGGAAGATCCTCTAGATCTTGCCTGGAAAATGCCATGGATGGAGGAGCCTGGTAGGCTACAGTCCATAGGGTCCCAAGGAGTCAGACATGACTTCTCATTCTCGTTGGTTCTTAGGCAACTCATGGAGAACCCTTCCAGCTCTAAACATATGTTGAGCAGGACACTGAGTTTCTAGCACTCACTTCCTTAATGCTTCTCTTTCCTAGGGATCATGGCCCAAGTAGCAGTGTCTACCCTGCCTGTCGAAGACGAGGAGTCCTCGGAGAGCAGGATGGTGGTGACGTTCCTCATGTCTGCTCTTGAGTCCATGGTGAGCTGGCTCTGCAGTTGTGTAAAGCTTCCAGTTGGGTAACACTGGGCTTGTGAAAATGCGATTGATTGGTTTTTGGAAAACATACACTCTGTCTTTTTTTTTTTTTTGTAGTATATACACATTTTTTGCTTGAATAATATTTAATGGGATTTAAGCTTTTCAAATCAAATATTATTGCATACCATGTTTCAGAATGTTCTTAACTTAACCTGAATGTGTAATTTTTTACATTTCAGTTTTCTACCTCCTAATATCTTAGGCAATCCCTTGTTTTGCAAGCCTTAACTTTGAATTTGAGTGTGATATTTAAAGTTAGTCTGAGTCAGTTTATATATTGTAGTGTGTTGCTGGTGTCTTACCGTATCGGTGTAAAGAACATTACCACAATTTGGGGCCTTAAGAGCATATTCACTATTTTACATCTATTCTTTATTATATTGTGCTTTGCATTAACAATTTTCTGAATTCGATGGCCTTTACCAAATCTGTAGTGTAACTTTATTTAAAAAAAAAAAACTTATTTATACATAATTGCAAAATAATTAAGTATTTTGTTGCATTTCTGTATTACTATCATAGTACTATAGTTTGCTTATCATGTTTTTATGAATATGTATGAGTTCATAGATTCAAAAACTATCAGACTTAGGTATTTTCTGACACAGTGAAATTATATATTCTAAGCAGGAGGAGGCAGTGTATTTACTGTCTTTAAGTATTATATATATATAATATAATACATACATATATATATAGCAGAATACTAGTAGAATCTCTTATTTTTCCATTAGGGCATTTTTTCCACCCTCTTTCTACTACATGGGAATTAAAAAAATTATCTCCTTCAAGAAAGCAATTTTAGAGTGGTTAGTGACCATATGTACTATTTCTCTCTGAATGTCACTTATTTCTCACTTTTGGTCTTAAAATCAGTCAACATGTGTGGCTGTCATGTTAAATAATTTAGAGATTAAATCTACTCTGTTGATATTAAGTCATTTTCTTTAATACTAAACTTTACGTAGGATGACATAGTGTTGCACAGGACCCATTCTCTTCCTCAGACTGTCTTCATAGTTTCCTCGCCTTTGGCAGTGTTTATTTCCTCCTCACCAGCAGGAGTGAAGGTCTCTCCTCTTCCCAGTTGTGTACTGTGAAGTGTGGTAGGATATAGGTTGGCTTCATCCCTCTTCCTTTGGCCCATAGGTTTCTTTGATCTAAATCCTTAGACAGTACGTGAATCTTGCTTTGCTGTTTCATAAACGCTGCGTTTGGTGACAGGGTTGTCCAACTAAGAATGGATAGTGAAGCAAGAATGCACCCTCATTTATCACAAGGTACGTAAATAATAGTTCCTTATAGGTGAGCAGCCAGGGTCCATCTCACAGAAATGTAATATAACACAGCCTCAGTACAGCAGTGTTCGTTATGCTGAGAAGATTGTTGGCTCACCTCAAGGTCACAATTTCTCTGCTGTGGCTTTTATCACAGCTCAGAAGCTTTTTGATCATGAAAGTAGGTATAAAATGATTTATTCCAGATACCATTTTAAAGCGATAGTATGCAAGTAATTCCCATTTAAGAAATTAGAGGGTGGTAATTTCAAAAACAACCAGAGGAAGCTATAGTTTTCAACAAGTGATACTGAGAACATAGGCTATTTGGTGGAAGAAAGTCTTAATCGTGTGTTAAGTTAAATTCTAGATGAGTAAAAACTTCAAGATAGTCATATTAAGATTAAAAAACCAGGAGAAAATGTATGTAAATTTGTATTTAATTCCATAAACAACTTTTCTATGCCTTATAGAGAAACACTAATATAGCATGAAAGATAAGCTGATTTACAGAAAACTGTCTAAAGTTCCATATTCTTTAATCCTCTTTGATTTTTATGCTACTCATTGGATTATTGGGTTTTTTTTGTTTTGTGTTTGTTTTTTTTGCCATGCCTTGTGGCTTGTGGGATAAGTCCCCAGCCAGGAATTGAACTTGGGCCCCAGCAAGTGAGAGCACGGAGCCTTAACCACTGGCCCGCCAGGGAATTCCCTGGATTATTGATTATACTAAAGTATAATAATGGTTTATACTTTTAAAAATGGTTCTGGGAAAGTTGCACAGTAATTTTTCCTAGGATACTGAGAGTTAGCCCTTCTAGAAGTACAGATGGGAGTGTCAACTGATGACCCTTCTTAGAAAGCAATTTTCAGTAGGTTTTGAGGACCTTAAAAGTTTTTACTTTGAGAGGTTTTGGACTGTGGTTTCATGTCTCTGACTGTCTTTTAAGAAAGTCAGTCAAGGTACACATAACTATTTTGTTCCCAGATGATTTTTTCAGTGTTGTGTTTCAGACTGATAATTTGAATCAGCAACATTTTCTATAAAGATTGCACTAAATGAATTATTGTTTATCCACAAAATGGAAGGCTGTATACTCTTTTGTAAAGATTTTAAAGAATATTTAGTCTCTTAGGAATGTACTCAGTAGAAGTGTACCTTTCTGAATGGGTTTCCAGTGGTGTATACATATGGAGATACTTGTGGAGGGGGGCATTTGTGATGGAAGTTGTAGTGTGGCTCTTGGGCCCCTATCCCCTGTAGGACTGCTGGCCTCTCTGTGTCAGGGGCTCCCTTGCCCAGGGTCTCCCCTGCCTTGGGGGAGGCCGGAACCAACTCCCGAGTGCCTGCACTGCCTCCGCAGCAGCTGTCGGTTCTTGCTCTGCAGAATCCGGCTGCCCCTCACCTCACAAGGTTGCTATCACTGGGAATGCTCGACAGCCAGCCTGTGTGCACATCTGAGTCTGTCTCTTGGGTTTTTGAGTTATAATAGGTTACAAAGGATTTCTGCCCTTTTTTCATAAAAATTCTGTGAATCCTTAAAAATCAACGTTATAAACAATTTAGAAATAATGGTCTCTTTAAAAAAATGGGAACTCTCTTCTAGATAGGATAACTTAAGGCCAGAAACTAGAAACTTTACCTTTTTCTAGATGAGGCATTAAGGCTGGTCATGTGATAAGATTTTTTTATTCATCCAGCTGAAAGAGTGCTTTTAAACGTCTGTGTGTAACATAAGATTTTCTATTTGTGTATTTTAGTGTAAAGAACTGGCCAAGTCCAAGGCGGAAGTGGCGTGCATCGCAGTGTATGAAACAGATGTGTTTGTTGTTGGAACCGAGAGAGGACGTGCTTTTGTCAACACTAGAAAGGACTTTCAGAAAGATTTTGTAAAATACTGTAAGTATTGTTTTTTGGTCTTCCATATTCCATAAATGTTTATATTTATGGAGAACTCATTATTTTCGCTTCTAAAGGTGAATGAGATTTATACCCAAAAAAGACTTTTCTGGAGTCCATGGTGACATTTCAGAATGCTCAAAGGAAATCACTGACATGGTAACATATAAGGGGAAATACTGAAGAGCTTAAGGAAACTCACCACTCTTTATTGTACTGTGCTCCTTGCTTGACTCTGGCTTAGTGAAACACCTTAGAAGGCAGAGAAATGTCAGAGTGATGAAAATTTCTTAATTCAGATAAGAAAGTCTTGTCCTGATAGATGTTTGATGTATTGGGGGGAAAAAGTTCACCTCTGCATTAGGTTTGGGTAAGCATGAAGAAGGTTCCACAGGTCTTCCTGACCCCTCAGTGGAGTCATCTTATCCTCTGTTCTCAGTGAGGTTTGTGATCCTCCAGTCAGAAGCTCATCCAGGTAATGTGTTTATTTGATATTGGAACAAATGCATTAGAGAAATTTACTGTAGGGTGTTAAAACCTAGACCCTCCCACAGTATGACAGTGTTCATATCTGTGTCTAACCTAACACTGTCCATAGCTTTTGTCTTTAAGATCCAAACTTAAGTTTCCATTATCAAGTCAGATCTAATTCGTGATACATTAAGGCAGATAATAGGTGAATAAAAGTTCATTCTCAAGTCATTAATTTCAATTCTCAATTGTGTTTTTTAAAAAACGTCTCTCCCCTCCACTTTATCTGCCTCCCCTCCCCATTATCTTTTAAGCTTCATGGTAGTAATCTATTTAAATTTTTTCCCTCATTATTTCTTACCATTTTGAGAATTTTTAAGACTCTGGTTATGTTTGTCTATTTGAATTTGTACTAATAATGTTGCTTTGATTATGTGTGTGTCAGTTGCCGTCTGTCCCATGAATACTGTAATCCCACTGGCAGCTGTGTGTACATCCCTATTCCCTGTATGCTTTGCTAATGGGCTTCTTCAGTGGTTAGAACTAAGCATTGGGGGAATTGTCCTCAGTTGCAAATTATAGTCCCTGCCTGTTAGTATTCATACGTTTTTTTATTACCAAAATGTTGATGCCACAGAGAATAATCTTTTGGTATATAATGCTTAAGTACCTGATACTTGTTTCCTATAAATTGTTCTGCAGATAAGATCAATTGTCTTCCGAAACCAAATCAATGGGTTTATGAGTCAGTTTAGAAATTCTTAGAGTTCTATTCCAGGGTTTTGAAAGACAGTATCCTATGGAAATAAAATAAGGTGAATCACTTAGGTAATTAAAATTTTTCTAATAAAAAGTAAGGAGAACGTATCATTTGTCTTAGTGCATATATTTTAACCTGACATCTAAAACATCATTCAATATATATAATCAATATGAAGATTATTCTTTTGTACACCTGTGCAAATCCTTTATTAAAGCAACATCCAAAATACAGGATGGCTCATATGGTTTTTTTTTTTTTTTGCTTTTTTGCCTCTATATCAACTTACATATTAATCATTTGTTTATACTTTTAAATTATTTTTAAAAGGTGAACATTTATAGCTCGCAAATCAACAGTGACATTTCTACCCGGATATATTTTTCCATCTTATTTCCTGGCTTTAACAAGGGACATCCAGAACCAGGGGCACAGCACATCAAACTTAAGTGTCAGCACCTTCTGTGAGCAGCACTAGGTCATTTGAGAGATACACTGAAGGTTTACATTTTTCACTAAATACAAATAATTGATGCCAGGATATTCTTAGACCTATTTGCTTTCTGTTTTTACATTCTCTGTGAGCTTCAATTTTGATGGTGGCATTCTGAGAATTAAACCCCTTGCAAATGAAATCTCTAAAAAAAATCTCAAAGGTCATTATCACCATCATATGTTATTTTCTTGTATAACAGACACTCAGTCCTTCAGAAAGCATACTAAGCAATTCTGTTTTATTTGATTTTTTTTCCCCCACCACTGATTTGTTTAATCCAAATCTTGTTAATCACTGTAGAAACCTTGGAAGTCATTAGGAAGATGAACTTTGTTATCTCCTAGACGATTTTAAAATGAATAGGTGAATGTAAAAATGTCTAGTACCTTGAAGGATGGGTGGTGGTTTAGTTGCTAAGTTGAGTCTGACTCTTTGCAATCCCATGGACTGTAGCTTGCCAGGCTCCTCTCTCCATGGGATTTCCCAGACAAGAATACTGGAGCGGGTTGCCATTTCCTTCTTCAAAAAAATTATTAATGGGGTATTTTGCATACAATTTTTGGCACTAAATCTTTGAAATCCAGGCTATATTGTAAATGTACAACACGTCTTAATTTGGACTGTGCACATTTCAAGTGCTAAGTAGCCATACGTCAAGTGTCTATAGAAGCTTTTGTGTTAGACTTGGCAACAAGAATGATTTTGTGGTGATAATCTTCCCATATTAAATTTGTAGTTACTCTAAGGTATCTTTTCATTTTAAAATTACTAGTACCTAATTTTTACTTGGCAGAATTGTCACCTATAGCTGCTTTTGTTTCCGAGATGATCTGTGTTTCTTATAATTTCCATTCAAGTCATTTGTCTTTTAGGTTCTTATTCTTAAAGTTCCTCCTCCTCTTTTTCCTTTGTGTCAAATCATAAGTGTTAGCATTTAGAAAAAAATATTCTTAGCAAAAATCAGATATTAAGATAATGGATATGGACCTTTTATAGCATTAATATTTTACAGGTGTTGAAGAAGAAGAAAAGGCTGCAGAGATGCATAAAATGAAATCTACAGCCCAGGCGAATCGGATGAGTGTCGATGCTGTGGAGATTGAAACACTCAGAAAAACAGTTGAGGACTACTTCTGCTTTTGCTATGGTAGGGTTATACACTTGAATTGTTTAAAAAAATATGTTATATAGTTGACTTTTCTAAAGGGCAGATTAAGTAATTGACTTAACAATCACGTAACACACTTTCACAATTGAATGAGTTGATTCCCAGATATTGCGTTAACATTATGAATGACCTTTCTTTAGCTGTTAGAGTTTTTTTTTGGTTTTGTTTTTTAATGTAGTTTTAGGTTCACAGCAAAATTAAAGAGGAGGGTGCAGAGATTCCCTGTCTACCCCTTTCCTCTTCTACAAATGCTTAACTTCACCACTGTCCACATCCCCCACCAGAGAACCTGCAGTGATACAGCATAATGGCCTGAAGAGTCCTGTTTATTTTTGACAAGTGTGCTGATCTCAGCAAGTCCCTGGGAAAAAAGCACCTTTCGTTAGTCTAGTTATGCAATAAACAGCTGTTTTTAGGGAAAGAGGAAAGGGGGAGGATAAAGGGTACACTGTGAAGTTGGAGGTAAAACTCAACTCTGGGGACCGAAGTTTCCAGCATGTGTGGGCCTGCCTGTCTGATACCCACAGACAGCCGAGAGGATACGTTCGCTTGTGAATGTAGGGTGTGTTTATCTAATAAGTTTTCAACGAGAATATTAGCCTGAAATTGCTTGTTTTTTTATGGTAACAGTAGGATTTGTCAGGGTTCCATGTGCTGAGGCTGAATTGTATATGAAAAGATTGTATTATACCACAGTGGGCCATTGCACCTTGCCTTTTGTGTGAATTTTATGTGTGTATTTTATCAATATATACTTTCCATTTTGGCTTTTTGAATTCGTTTCAGGTTTAGACCACTGCTAACATAGGAATAGGGCTCTCTAGTATTAGAAAGTAGTTTTGAAATCAAATACTGGTGATTATAGCCATGAAATTAAAAGACGCTTACTTCTTGGAAGGAAAGTTATGACCAACCTAGATAGCATGTTCAAAAGCAGAGACATTACTTTGCCAACAAAGGTCCGTGTAGTCAAGGCTCTGGTTTTCCAGTAGTCATGTATGGATATAAGAGTTGGACTGTGAAGAAAGCTGAGTGCCGAAGAATTGATGCTTTTGAACTGTGGTGTTGGAGAAGACTCTTGAGAGTCCCTTGGACTGCAAGGAGATCCAACCAGTCCATTCTAAAGGAGATCAGTCCTGGGTGTTCTCTGGAAGGAATGATACTGAAGCTGAAACTCCAGTACTTTGGCCACCTCATGCGAAGAGTTGACTCACTGGAAAAGACTCTGATCCTGGGAGGGATTGGGGACATGAGGAGGAGGGGACGACAGAGGATGAGATGGCTGGATGGCATCACCGACTCGATGGACGTGAGTTTGAGTGAACTCCGGGAGTTGATGATGGACAGGGAGGCCTGGCGCACTGCAACTCATGGGGTCGCAAAGAGTCGGACACGACTGAGCGACTGAACTGAACTGAAAAGCATGAATGCGGGGGAGTTCCCTGGTGGCCTAGTGGTTAGGGTTTTGGGTTTTTTTCACTGATGTGGCCTGGATTCAATCCTTGATTGGGAAACTGAGATTCTGCAAGCAACATGGCAAAAAAAAAAAACAACCCCAAAAAACCTACTAATGCCATTTATTGAACTGTGATAACTGATCATGGTTAAGTTTTTCAAATTTTACCACTTAATGATGACTGTCTTTCTGCCTTTTCCCTATCTCTTAACCTCAGGGAAAGCTTTAGGCAAGTCAACAGTGGTGCCTGTTCCATATGAAAAGATGCTCCGAGATCAGTCGGCCGTGGTGGTGCAGGGGCTTCCAGAAGGAGTAGCTTTCAAACACCCTGAAAACTATGATCTCGCAACCCTGAAGTGGATTTTGGAGAACAAAGCAGGGATTTCATTTATCATTAAAAGGTGAAGTACTTTCTCCCTTGCCCTCAATAGCTTTTTCAAATAAAGTTGAATAATTCTTCACCTTAAGTTATTGTTTTTATGATTATTTACTATAGAAGCCATTTAAATTTATGCTTTTTGATAACTTTTTGTGTTTACATGTAATATTTTGTTCTGTTTTACTGCAGACCTTTCCTAGAGCCAAAGAAGCACCTAGGTAAGTGATTGCTATGCTTACATTATAACAGGACCAATTACTAAACCTGTTGTGTCAAAAATTTAATACATTGTAATGATGTCTCCTTTATTTTCTTTGCGAATATGATGTAAGACATTTTGGAGTGGAGTGGTACAATGTTTATATAAACCAGTGAAAAGTATTGAGCTGAAAAACCGGAGACTTATTGTTTTCAGCTCGGCCGCTTGCTTGATGATGTATTCAAGGCTTTGTGTTTGCAGGGTGTAAGGATCTGCCCTCATACCCCAGAATTATGAGGGATTTAGTTTGCATAGTGTCCACTGAGCGGGCACAGAGAGATGGAACACAGGATTGGGTGGGGAGGGAATGCACAGCCACGTGTAAGCAATAAAGGTGTCCAATGCGGGTGGTCTAAGGGTGGGGTCACCACAGGAGGAGCACGGTGTACCCACTGGAGGAACGGTTAGTGGAGGTTCCAGGGAGGAAGCCCAGGAAGGAGTTTACGAGGAAGAGGGAATTAAGATGGGCCGTTGAAAAATGAACAGGTTTTCAACAAGACTTCCTTCTGGGAAGTCCAGACATTCCTTTTGAAGGGAAAAGGGGTATTTAAAAGACTAGCACCCCTTTGAGAAGGCAGTGGCACCCCACTCCAGTACTCTTGCCTGGAAAATCCCATGGGCGGAGGAGCCTGGTAGGCTGCAGTCCATGGGGTCGTGAAGGGTCAGACACGACTGAGCGACTTCACTTTCCCTTTTCACTTTCATGCATTGCAGAAGGAAATGGCAACCCACTCCAGTGTTCTTGCCTGGAGAATCCCAGGGACGGGGGAGCCTGGTGGGCTGCCGTCTATGGGGTCGCACAGAGTCGGACACGACTGAAGTGACTTAGCAGTAGCAACACCCCTTTGAGACTTGTAAAAGAAAATAATCACTGTTATTGGCAACTTCTAAGCAATGTAAACGTGAAAGGACAAGATAATATATGGATACCCAAGCATATATTGTTTTCTGATCGATAACCTCTGTTGTTCTCACTACGATGAAAAGGTTAATTTTTTAGAAGCTTTATTGGGGTATCATTGACATGTCATAAATAAAGTTCACCCATCTCAAGTATACACTCCATATGGTATATGGAACGACTTTTTGGCAGTTGGTTAGTTGACCTTGTTTATTTCTGGACTTTCTACAGAGGGAATTGTATTGTATGTAAATCAAGACAGTTGACTTCACAGTCTGAATGTTTTGTATTTCTTAGTCTTGTTCTGGCAAGAATGTTCAGTGCAGCATTGAGTAGGACGTGGCTGTAGCAAATGTCACCTCGTTCTCCATACTATGTGGAAGCCATTCGAGCTTTCACTGTTGAGTTAGCTGTAGGTTTTTGTATGTGTCCTTTTTGAGATTGAGAAAGTATAGACTTGGTTTTCATGTTTAAGTTAAAATTCATTTTTTCTTGATTGTATTTTTTTGCCCTGATGTATTGCAGATTAGCTGTAGTTTGCCATTTGTATTTTATGAAGTCTGTGATTCTAGAAACATGTTCTGAAACATTGAGTCCTAGTGGTTAGTTAAACAATATTTCTATAGAGTGTTTAAAATAAAGAGTTGTCCAGGTGGGTGGCTTTGTATGGCTCAGCTCTTTTGCCATACCGACTTTCAAAGTAATTGAAAAGTTGCAATTATAATGGGATTGCATTTTCTAGTGTAAAAACTTTTAACAGGCTTATTGAGATAGGATTGACATACAGTAAACTCCACATATTCAAAGTATACAGTTTGCTGAGCTTTGACACATGTATATGCCGTGAAAACTGTCACTGCAATCAGGATAATGAAACCTCTCTCACCGCCATGCTTCCTCACCCCCCATTGTAATTCCTCTCCTCCTCTCTGCCTTGTCCCCAGACTCTCACTCATGTTGTCAGCGGAGATTTCCTATATTTTTTTATGGAAATGGAATATTAGAGTATGTACTCTTTTTTGTTTGTCTGGCTTCTTGCTTTGCGATTTTTCTGCGTTTCGTGTATCAACAGATACTATTTTTTTATTACTGACTAGTATTCCACGGTACAGATACTCCCAATTTGTTTACTGATTCACTTGCCTATGCACGTGGGTTTCTATTTCTTGGCTTTTATAAAGAAAGCCACTATGATATTTGAGTGCAAATTTTTATGTGGACATTGTTTTCATGTCTCTTGGGTAGACAAAGGGAATGGTGAGACCGTAACGGTAGCTAGTTATATATTTGCCTTTTTAAGACACTGCCAAAGTGGCTTTCAGTGTGGTGGTGTGGTTCATGTTCCCACCAGCAGTGTGTGAACTGTAGTTGTTCTGCATCTTTGTCAGCATTTGATGGAGCCAGTCTTGCTCGCTCTTCCTTTTTTTTAATTTTTGCAAACATAGAATTCAGCCTTCTGTGGTGTATAAGCCAGTGGGTTGCAGTGTGTCTCCAAGATGTACAGCTATCACACTGTCTCATCACCTTAAGAAGGACCTTGTACCTGTTAGCAGTCATTGTCCAGTTCTTCTGAGTCAGAGATGGACTCATGGTGGATCTTGGTTCCCCAACCAGGGACTGAACCTGTGCCCATTGTAGTCAAAGTGCAGAGTCTTACCCCTTGAACCACCAGGGAAGTCCCCAGATCTTCTCCTAATAGAAATCTGACTTCCTTTATATATTACTATTGTCTTATTCAGTAATAGTATATTGGTATACTTGTTTCACTGATAAAAATAGGAGCTTTCTCATTAATGGGAGGTTTGTGGAGGGTTGAGGGGCTAAAAAGACACTCTTTCAAACTAACAGCAATACTCATTAGAATGACCTTGAGCTGTGAACTCCCTTTCCCCTGTTCATTCTGTAGTTAGGACCTTTGGAAGCATAGTCATATTTTATATTAGTGTTGGAAAAATCTAAATCTTAATATTTTCTTTGTACCTAGGTGGTCGTGTGATGGTTACAGATGCTGAAAGGTCAATGCTATCTCCAAGTGGAAGGTAAAGCATATTTCATTAGTACTAATGAACCTCCACACTTCAGCAAGTTTTAGTGTTTAGGTTATAGATGTATTAGAATATTAAAAAGGCCTGCATTTGAATCCTTTGGAGGGCCTGTGAAAATGCACTTTTTGACTTAGTAGTTATGAGTGGCAGTAGTTAACCTGAATGAAGCTGGTGTGATTAGCCTGGTGACCACATTGTGAATAGGAAGGCCTTCTAGTAAGACTATGTTGTTTTATTTTACTGTTCCCTCCCAAAATGTTGATTGGAATTAGATTTCTAGATTCAGTTGACAAGTCATTGATGCAGGAAATAAATATGTGAATTTTAAAGTGAGTCACTATTGCAGTTTCTGGGTCAGGTGAGTTGAGTTCACCCTGTGAGATCCGGGCATTTGAGTGCTGTGTGTAAGTGGCCCTCATCGTGCTGAGCTTCATCAGGGTTTCTTTTCCTTTCAGCTGTGGCCCCGTCAAAGTAAAAACAGAACCCTCAGAAGATTCTGGTATGTACCAGTGCTTTTAGAATCAGTTGTGAAATGTAAGTAAAGAAGACGTTCCCTTAGTTTATAAGCTTGTATTTGGACTCATTACTTACTGCTTTGATGTGAAGTAGAACAAATTTATTCTGAAAGATGACATTAATAAATAATGTTAATTATTTATTAATATTACTGCTGCTTGTTCATGATTTGAGGCTTATCTTCTAAAACCTTGTAGCATATATAAATAGTTCATACTTGGATATTGTTCCATTGTATGGGATATACTACTTTAATCCATTCACCATTTATTGGACATTTGAGTTCTTGCCAGTTTTGGTTGTTTTGAATAACAGTATGAAAATCTGTATATGTGTCTGTGCGGAGATGTGTCTTCATTACTTTTTTTTTAGTAGATTCAGAGGAGTGAATTGTGGGTCTTTGCTTCACTTTTTAAGCTACTGATGAATTGTTTTCCTTAGTGACTGTATTATTTTATGTTCTTAGCAACAGTGTGTGAGGGTTTGGGTTTCCATCGCTTGACCAATGCTTGTTACTGCCCTTCTTTTTTGTTTCATTGCAATTCTAGTGTTTTCTTGTCTGTCTTCTTTTTCCCTCACTCCCTTTTCTTTTGCTAAGAAATGATGTGTTGGTGCTAGATGTTGCTGCAGTTGGAATATCATTGCTTCTCAGTAGGCGAAGCTGGAGTATCTGTTTATGTGTATTTGTACTTATATACGTATGTTTATCCATCTCCATCTATGATTTTTTCATGTCCATGTCTTCAGTTCCACTCTTGGACACCCCGGGGTGTTTTTCTGTTTCCTTCCTGTCCTGGAGAATTTTCTGAGAGTGGTGGGAACCTTGTTTAGCATGTTTACGTATTTCATTTCATGCAGGTTTCATTGCTAACTTCTTTGTCTTGCTGGCCCTTTGACACTTTCGCTGGGCTGTCACCGCTCATGAGTGACCCCCGTTTTCCTCCATCTCCCAGGCCTGTTGCTCAGTTTCTTCTGCCCCCTCAAATAAATAAATAGTGTCCTTCTGCCAGCCTGCTGTGGGCCATTGAAACTCCCTGATGCAGCTGCATGTCTTGGTCAGAGCAATCTAATGGTATTTGAAATGGATTGTTGGGGTTAGGAGAAGTATAAGTGTAAGAGAGAAAGAGAGATGGAATGAATGAGAATTTTTATGTATGTTATTTTTAGAGGGGTCTGCAAGAAAGGCAGCGTTGAGTTCTCCTTATTGGGAATAAATATTTGAGTTTGTTACACAGTTTGTTTCACAGAAGCTTTTTTTCTTTCCCTCTTTTCTTTCACGTCACAGGAAATCTCGGTTTAGTTTTTAGTTTATTGTGCTGAAATCACCATTTTGTAAATCTTCTCCCCTTTATTTATGTATTTGTCTCCTGAATAGTTTGGATCCGAAAATAGACTTGCTGACTTGAGAAAAATCATATTTTTTGAATTTTTTAACCATCTTAATTGTAGATTAATAGTACACATAGTGGTTTATTTATAAAGGGTTGTTTTTTTTTAATAGGTTTATTTTTTTCTGCCTTACACTTTGTTTTTGAATACATGGGGAAAATACCTTTTATTAAGAACTGCCTTACACTTTGTTTTTGAATACGTGGGGAAAATACCTTTTATTAAGAACTCACTAAATAATTTGTTAAGAATCTTCTTTAAAACTTTTAATAAAATTGAAGTATATTATATGCCAAATATAAGTGTCTATATGGCCAATGAATAAAATTGCCTGTGACCTAACACTCACTGGGATACAGAATATTAACGACACCCCAAGAAGGGGCTCTCCTTCTCCCCTCTCATTACTCATCTCTGAAAGTCAGCTGTTTGCTTGAATGTGATTTTTTAACCTAAGGCTTATGCATTTTAATTTTCTTCAGCTTTTTTGAGGTATAATTGACATTACCTGAGTTTTAACAACATAGGTTTCTTTTCTCTAATTTTTACTTTCCTCTACATGGAATTGTACAAGATACACTCATTTATATCTGGCCACAAAGGTCTACTTCAAATCATTTATCCTCATTGTGGGCAAAGTGTTATGCTAAAAGGTATGATTTGTTACCTTTTATTAATAAAGGGACATGTTAGGAGGGAAAAAAATCAATATATCTCATTATTAAAATCATTAAGAAGTATGCCATCTTTACTCTGGAATATTGGGTCATTAAAATTGATGTTTACAGGTGATTTTCATTGACTTATAAAAATATTTTAAACTCTGAAAGCAGTGTGACTAATTTTCTTTAATTGCAAAGATAACTTGTTGGAAGACAGATTTAGCATTAAATAATCCCAGAATGTTAGTAGGGTGGTTAAAACTTTGTCTTAGTTGGGTTTTAGGTTATTTTTGTCCCCATGACACCTTGCAAACATTTGTCTTTTGAAAACCTTTAAAATATGAATTGAATGCATTATTTTGCATTAGTAGCAGAGCACAGGGGACTTCCCTATACAATCTGAATGCCTCAAAGTATAATTTATAATTTAATTTACTTTTATAGGCATTTCTCTGGAAATGGCAGCTGTGACAGTGAAGGAAGAATCTGAAGATCCTGATTACTATCAATATAACATTCAAGGTAGTACTATTTAATAAAGTTTTTCTTTCTAGAAATTATTGGTGGTTATAATTAAAATTTGTTAATTGCCTAAATTTCTTGGATATTGTTTTATTGATTGGTCCTTTGGTCCTTGACTAGCAGGTGTACTTGTAATTCCTCAGTGGAATAAAATTGATTTCAAAATGGGGCACTCAAAGTCAGTCTACAGGGGAAATGTTTAATCATTAATATTCTTTAAAAGGAAAGTAAAAGTTGTAGCTTAAGATAGAATTCAATTTTACTTTTCAGAGTTATTTGCAAGGCATAAAAGGTCTTCTAAACCTTTAATATCTATTTGTAGAACAAAAATAACTTCACATTTTTATTATTTTAAAAATCTGTAAAAGATCAGACATTATTAAGTTTTAGGTATTTATCATTTTATTCTGTATCTTTTCTTGAGTGATAATCAAGAAGGAATTAAAGGTCATAATTTCACAATGCAGTTTGCTTTTCTGCATTGATGGATTTTAGTTTAGAAGAACATCTCTAGTTTATGGTAAGTTTAATTGTCATAGATGCATAAAGTACATTAAACATTTAAAGTATAAGATCTGTTTGGTTTTATGTATACCCATAAACCCAAAAATATTAGTCTTCACTGCACTCAAGATAATGAAGTGTCCATAACCCTCAAATTTCCTTGAGCCTCTTTGTAATTCACAGCTCTCCCCAGCCAATGGCTGATTTGTTTTCTGTCATTTTATTTTAGTTTGCAGCTTTAAGAAATTTATATAAATGGAATCATCATAAAGTATGTACTGTTTTCTTGGGGTGGGGAGCTGTGACTTTCAAATTTCGTGTAATTGTTTTGAAATTCATGCACATTGTTGCCTATGTCGATAGCTAATTCCATCTTGTTGCTGAATGTTATGCCATTGTTCATCGGTACCACCATTTATCCCTCCGTCTGTTGATGGACATTTTGGTTGTTTCTAGTTCGGGGCTATTAAAAATAAAGTTGCTATGAACATGTGTTTGGAAATAGCGTTCATTTCTCTGGAGTAGATTTCCCAGAACTGGAGTAGCTGAGATCTGTGGTAGGTATTTAAGCTACTGTGCTTTCACTGCTGTGCGTTTACATCAGTGGGGACAGTAGTTCCTGGGGCTCCGTGTCCTCGTTAACACGGGTGTGGTCCGCATTATTTTTCGCCACTTTATCGGGTGTCTTGTGATACCTCTTTTTGGTTTTAATTTGCATTTCTCTAGTAGGTTTAGTTCATTTAAAATAATAAGTTTTTATCAGTTCTGGAGTATTGTAAAAGCTAGGGATAGATTTAATTTACTTTGTAATCATGTATACATATATATTAAATCTATGTACATATATTAAGTTGTCTCCTAGTGAATTTCATAATTTTTATGTCAGGTTTGATTGTTTTATTGCCATGATGGTAGTAATCACATGGCTAAAAGGTTTAGATAAATCTAAGGGTTTTTAATTGAAAAGTTAAAATTTTGGAAAATATTTAGCCGTTTAGCAGTTTTTGGTATCTTGCTAACATACTTAATAAACACTGTTTAATAAAATCTTTTTTAGCACATTATATTTAATTTTTTAAAATAAAATTCTGCCTTTATCTGTGGCATTGTCTTTTTAGCTTTGCTGTTACTAGACAGGATTATATAAGATTTTTTTCCCCCTTTAAAACAGGGAGTATGAGTGATTTAAGGTAATGCTTGAGTAATGGGAGTGGAAATCTGATATTTGTAGAAGAAAAGATTGCTGAAAAGATCAAGTGCAGTTGAAGAAGGTGGGAGCCAGACTATTGATTTTCGTCTAGCCTGAGAGATACAGTCCATGCAGTTTTGGTATTTTTTGCAGTTCTTTGTATAGTCTGAATAAAAGTCCTTTGTGATGGGATTTGCAAATAGGTTAATTTGACGATGTCCAACTTAGTGGGGAATTTTTTCCCTTGTATGAATTGTGCTTAAGTACCATACCTAAAAAAAAAAATCTTAATTTACAGAGATTTTATGTGTTTTATAAGCATTTCAATAGTTCTACATTTAAGTGTATGATTGGTTTAGACCTAATTTTTATATAATGTGCAGAATTCCAAGTTCAAACTTATACATACGAATATCTAGTTTTTCCAGCACCTTTTGTTGAAAAGGCTATTGTTTTTTTTTTGTAATACTTTTACATCTCAGAATATTCTGTTACATTGTCAGTTTTCTCAAGCGTATCCTGTTACATAGATATTTCTGTTTCCACCTTTTTCCAAAATTGTTATTGTCTTGAGGACTACAGTTTATAAAAGCCCTTGGGCATTTTGGTGGAGATTATGCTGAATCTATAGACTAAATTTGGTTTAATATCTTAATATTGAGTCTTCTGATGCACGAGCATGATAATGTGAATGTTGTCTGTTTAGCTCTTCTGGGATTCATCAGTGCTTGGTTTTCAGCATATATTTCTTACACATATTTTTTATAAGATTTGTATCTAAGTGTTTAATGTTTTTCATTGTTACTATTTACTATAATTGGTTCTTGCTCTGGAACTGTTTCTGTTTTTTGTTTCTTTTTTACTCAAACATCTAGCTTTTGCAAAATTTCAGTATTTTTTTTTCTTTTTTTGCTCTTGTCTTTTTTTTTTGTTGCTTTAATTTTAATTTAGTTTTATGTGTCCTAACATGGGATCTTAAATCATTCAGATAATTTCCAGTGTAAGTACTTAATGCTGTAAATTTACCTCTTAAGCATTAGTTTAACTGCACCCTATAAACTTAGACATATTAGTATTAATAGTTCTTTTCATTCAGTTCAAAACATTTTCTAGTTTTCCTTATGATTTCCTCTTTGTCCTTCGGTTTACATGGAAAGTGTAGTCTCTTCAGATACTTGTGCAGTTGTGAGATAGCTTTCTGTTACTGATTTTTAGTTATATTTCCATTACAGTTGGAGAACATTCTTTGTATAATTTTAGCTATTTTAGATCTGTTAAGGCTGCTTAACAAATGATCATTCAGGTCTGCTCTATTCTTTCTGGCATTTCTCCCCTCTTGTTCTGTCCACCACAAAAGTACTGAAATCTTCACCTGCCTCTGTCTGTCTCTGGCCTCATGCTTCAGGGGTCAGCATGCTGGAGGCTCCCTTTCCCTTGGCTCCTTTCCTGGCAGCCCCCTTTCCAGCCCTGTTACCAGTGTCCCGAATGGTAACAACCTAAGTTAGTTTTGTCTGTTTTTGTAGTTTATGTAAATAGAATCCATCAGCATGTATCAGGCCTCTTCTGTAAAACATGTAATTTGTGAGACATGCTGTTGATT
Source organism: Ovis aries (assembly GCF_016772045.2). Taxonomy (NCBI): domain Eukaryota; kingdom Metazoa; phylum Chordata; class Mammalia; order Artiodactyla; family Bovidae; genus Ovis; species Ovis aries. The sequence continues at coordinate 33,291,444 of NC_056077.1, read as the reverse complement.
GTACTTACAGATCGTTTATTTGCACTGCTGTGTTGTATAGTCAGTACCCACGAGAATGGGTTCCAGAGTCACCCCCTCAACCCCCTCCAGTATCAAAATCCACAGATGATCAAGTCCCTTTTATAAAATGGTGTAGTATTTGCATGTAACCTACAGACATCCTCCCGTATTCTTTATTTAAATCATCTCTATATTACTGAAATATCTAACACAATGTAAATGTTATCTTAGTAACTGCCAGCATGCGCATTTTGCATTTTGCATTCTGGAACTTTCTGGAGATTTTCTGTTCCAAATATTTTTGATCTGTGCTTGGTTGAATCTGCAGGTGCTGAATGCACAGATTCAGATGGCCTACTGTATTCTAAAATGCTTTAAAAATTTTTTTAAACCCACAAACATAATGTACATGTTCCCAGGTTTACAGAATCTCACATGAGGTAACACGTTGGCTGTATTATTGACACCCTTCTTTAGGCCCTTCCTATTCCCGTTTTTTTCTCTGAGTTAACCACTTTACTGAAATTGAGGTTTGCCCCCTCTGATAATGATTTTATACTTTAAATGAGTATACAGTTCCACAGAACATCTTTGGATGTGTATCCAGGCATACACATAATATTTTATGTTTTTTCTCAGGTTTTAACTTTGGCACAAATGGCATCATTCTCTATATGTGTTTTATGTGTTCTCCTGTATCAGTACAGGTTTTTGAGATGTACCTATTTTTGTCAGGAACAGGTTGTGGGTGTTTTTCTTTTTTTTTTCCTTAGTATTTGTCCTTTTTTAATGACTGGCTTATTTCCTTTATTTGTTTTTGGCTGCACTAGGTCTTGACTGCTGCACGCAGGCTTGCTCTAGTTACGGAGAGCACAGACTTGCAGCGTGCTGGCTTCTCATTGCTGTGGCTCCTCTTGTTGCGTAGCACCGGCTCTAGGCACACGGGCTCAGTAGTTGTGGCACACAGGCTTAGTTGCCCCGCGCCGAGTGGGATCTTCCTGGACCAGGGATCGAACCCGGGTCCCCTGCACGGGCAGGCAGATTCCCACTGGACTACCAGGGAAGTCCCACGTACTGATGTAATACTGTCATCGCAGTAGTTACATATGTGATTAGACTACAGTTGATTTGTTCATTCTTGTACTTTAAAACCATTCATGTTTTCTGTGAAACTTTTGGAATTCTAAAATAGACTTGGACACGTCTCTATGTACCTATCAGTCTCCTTCTAAGATGGCTCAGATGTGAGCACTGGGAAAGCGTGATTTGTCTGCAAAAACGGGTAGACACTCCTCAAGTTGTGAGGGTGCGTGTGTGACTCATTTAATGACAAAGAAAGTCCAAGTCATGTGCTATTAAAACGTGCCTAAAATTAACATAATTTGATAGTATAGTGATATGTGAAGGTAGCTGGGCAAATATTAACCAAAAGAAACCAAGTTTAGTAATAACAATTTGAGGCCAAAAAAAGAAAAACATAAGTACAAAGAGGAAGACTATGTAATCAATATACTAATAAATTACTAAGTTGATAGAATAATCATTAACTTTTATTACCTAAAAATGTAGCCTCAAAAGTCAAAGTAAAAAATTGATTCAATTTGATGTAGTTGATAAATTTGTGAATACAGTCATATGGGAGATTTTAACAAATGACGATGCTTATAAAGTAGAGTATTTGAACTCTGCAGTTGATGAACATAAGCCAGTTCATGTATATCCAGAATTCCATACCCAGCAAATAAATGTTTATTTACAAAATATGGAACTTTTACAAAAAATAAACTTTATAATTGCTTATGGATAGCCTTGAGAAATTGCCAGAAAATATTGTAATTAATTAGAAATCAATAATAAACATGTTATTTAAAATAGAAATCCTATACCATGGGAATCCTAAGAAATATACTTTGGCTTAAAGAGGACCTTATTAAATAATTTAGAGCAGAACAATATTGATAATGATATATAAGCTAGACTTGTGGAAGAGCAGCGACAGCAGTATTATGAAGTCAATATATTTTGCTATCATACAATACATTTTTTCTGTATATTTTAAACCTCGATTACGTGACTAGGAAGCAGTGAATCTGGCATTTGAAGTCAGGTCTTTCATTGAGACTCGAAATATAAATAATTTTTCTGTTTCCTGTGAAATTATTTTCTATGCTATATCCTTCACTTATAATGTATACTTTTGTGCCTCTTCATGAAATTCCTCATGCATTTGCAAAGCCTTTAAAAAGTCTTCGGATGTTTTCCAAAAAATATTCAGAGAAAGTGAAGTGGTTTGTATTTATTTCAGATATGAACATGTTTATGTTAAGTAGATGTTGAGAACACACTGTTGTGTTCTCTTTTAAATCTATTACTGTCACTAAAAGCATAATACATGCAAGTGTGTTGTCAGTATCTATAGCAGTCTGTGAAGGTTTAATTAAGACAAAATACATTGTATATTAATTATTGGGGAAAATCATGTTATTAAATTTTTATGGATCTGTAGAGAAAGGATTTTTGAATTAATAATTGTCATACTTCTATTTCAGTGGAGTTTCAAGCTTATTGATAGGTTAATTGCATGATTTTAGAGATTCTAAGGAAGGTATAACAATTTGATTCTGCATTTTTCTTTAGTATGGCAAAGCATTAAGACAAATATTTGTCAAGGAAGAAACAAATGCACCTTGTAAGATATATCTGTGCTTGTAACCTATATGAAGTAAAAGTTACAGTTTGCTGTCACGAACATGACCCATATCCACCGTTTTAGACATTTCATTCCCATTCAATTCATATCTAGACATTTTCAAAATTTCTTTTGACTATCTGTATATGGCTTTATCTGAGTACACTTTTCCCATTCACTAAGACCATAAATTGACACCGTTCATTTGTCAGTCTTTTTTTTTTTTTTCGCTTTTTTTTTAACCCATGAAAAGGCTGTAGTATTCCATATCTCTCACCCAAATTTGTTTGCTGAAGTGACCCAAAATCTATTTTTGGGATTCGTTTTGAAGTGTTATCTTTGTGTCCCAAAGCAGGCCCTTCTGAAACTGATGATGTTGATGACAAACTCCCCCTTTCGAAGTCTTTGCAAGGTATAACTTTTTCACTTCCATTTTCCCACATAATGTTCTTATGTAATGTTTCTTTATACTGGACAGACTGTGTTTTTGTATTTATATCTGTATTATTACTTTTCTAAATGGAAAAGGAAATGTATTGGCCTTTTTTTTTTTTTGAAACATAAATGAACTTCACAAGCAACAATTTTTGAAAACCAATTTTCCCTTTTGTGAATCTAGTAATGAATCTCGAAATGGGTACATGACACACTTTCATATTTAAGGTAAAGTACACATTTATACCTTATATCAGAATAGTCAGAAATAAGGCTTATATTGTATAGTTAGTAATGTAAATATCAGTAAGGTCATGTTGATACTTAATGTTTAGAAAGATTGTAAGATATCATTTGTAAATCCCTAATTTTATTGATTGAATGTCTTTTGGGGAATTTCTGTGTAGTGTTCCCTCCCTTGATGACCATAGGCTGTTTGTGATGGCTTTACTTCACCTCTGCTTATTCCGGCTTTGAGTGCATTAGATTTCATTCTTTTTTCTTCTTTGACTGCACTTAGCAGCATGTGGGGTCCTAGTTCCCCCACCAGGATTGAACCCACGCATTGGGAGCACAGAGTATTAACCACTGGACCGCCAGGAAAGTCCCAAGATGTCTTTTCTTTAGCTCTACTTTTAATATAAATGTAATTGCTTGAATTACATTTGGAGAGAACAAAAAGTACGCACAGAATCATCCTTTACATGGACTATTATGGTGTTATGACCTGATGGAATATCACCTTAGTTATTCTTAGCCAGCCTTCCCTTTTTAAGTACTGGTCCTTTCTCCATTATCTCTCCTTGTTTTGACCTCACATTTTTGTTTTCTTTGGCATTACAGTCAAAGAATCCAGTGCTCCATAAATTCAAATGTTAATGTTTAATGGGTAGAGGGGAGCCGTGTGTTGAGAAAGCATAATTTAAGGAGTTAAGAATAATTCTTGGCTATAGATTTATAGATTTACCTGTTGTTTTGAGCTCAGGTGAGTTTTCAGAACATAAAATAAATGGAAAAGAATCCCAAGATAATTAGAGCGCCATAAAATTAGACATGGAAAACCCTAAATTTTTGGTCTTAGCATGGTACTTTAAATTTGGAGGTGCTAGGCACTGAATGACAGTTTTTTTAAACTGTAGTCAGTGCTCTTTAAAAATCAAGATAAAAGTGTATAAAACCTGTGTCCGGGGGTGGGGGTTACCTTTAGTATAGTTTCTTAATTTAGTTATCAGTGGATGACAAAATAGACCTGATGTTTCCTCCTGCCCCCTTGCTTCATTCTTCCCTATGGGTAATACATTTTAATTTCTACACGAATGCAGTGATTTTCAATCTTCTCGATGTTAGTACCTCAGACATTTAAGGACAGAGGATCAATAGTCCGGGGAAGTTTGGGCACTTAACCTAATTGGCTCTCTTGGGTTTTAGATGACTTCTTTCCTGTTTATGAGTAAAGTTTCTCCAGTAGGATGAGCCTGTTCACTGTTGAATGCCTAACCTGATACATTGCTTTATGTTCCAGTTTGTAGAAGCAGGCAGATTATATTACCTGAATTAAAATGCTTTTGAGACTAAAGGTAGTATCTTAAGTTTTAACTTCTGCATTTCCTTTAAGTGCAACTTTGATTAAATAATGGGGATTTAGTTTCCATAGCTTCCACTATAGTACAAATGGAAAGCAGGAAACGTTTCACAGCCAAACCTGAACTTGTGTTTCTCGACTTGATAGAGTGTTACGAGCAAAGACAGAACTGACTCTGATGTGTGTTTTTGTGTAAGTGCATCAATGGCAGATGAGCTTGGCACTCTGAAACATATTATTCTAGTTCTCAAATTCGAATATCAATCAGTAATTATATCGTGTAGTAACTAATATTAAATCCCCAAACCTACTTAGGTCTACTCTACATGTTTGCATTTTAAAATAATTCTTTGAGTTTTCATACAGAAGTGTTAACATGTTTTTCTGAATTAGATAATACTGTTTGAATTAACTGCTAAGAAGTTAAAAGAATCAGCTTGTATTTGTGTTTTTATTTGCATTGTTACCTAGTTTCTCTTCTCCCAGCGTCAGTCTTTATTGGTTTATTATATGGGCTTATCTTCTTTTTAGGAAGCCATCATTCTTCAGAGGGCAATGAAGGAACAGAAATGGAAGTACCAGCAGAAGGTTAGATTTGGGAATTTTTACTTTGCTGTATTTATATTGTGTTGTTCTGTACTACAGGGAATACTATCCTTAAAGCCTTATTTGGAAATAAAATGATTGTTATGGTGTACCTTCTTAGCTAACGGGTGTTTTCTTTTAGCCCTAAAGATGTTATCCCTCTTTTACTGTATTGAATAATAAAGCATGTGGGGACTAAAATTTAAGTGGTAAGTAAAATTCTTCATGATGCAAAACGTTGCCCGTTTTTTCTTGGTCATCTTATGCCATATTTGGAAAGAATGGTTTTAATATTTAAAATTTAAATTATTACTGGCTCTGTTCATATTAGGGTAATGTCGTCTACATAAGATTACTAAAAGAGAGATGATCTAGCTGCTCATTCTTATACCTACAGCCACCCCGTGGAACTGCTTTGTTAACCAGCCATCCTCCTTTGATTGTAGGATTGAATGAATATTCAGCTACAGCTTTTTAAGTTATTGGAATCTTGAGTTAAACCGTTATCATGAAGAATGGCTTCCTAATTTGTAAACTGTTAAGATAGTTCCAAAAGAATTTTTGTAGGTTTCTCCCAAGGAAAATAAGTGGTAAGGCAACTGGATCTTATTTTGGAATTATTATTTCTCATATAAGCTGGTCATGTCAAGCCTAATTTTTTTAAGACTAAAAAAGGAGTCTATTCTGTACCTTTTTATTCTTTATATTTGCTTTTTTATTTTTTTTTAAATCCATAATTTGATATTTTACCCTCTTTGAGTGGCGGGAGTTCCAAAGGTCTTTGGAAAGTTGACTGATCTTTCTAAATTCAGATTTAGAATTGGAGTATTCTAATGGGCCTCCTGGGTGGCTCAGAGGGTAAAGCATCTGCCCGCATTGCGGGAGACCTGTGTTCGATCCCTGGGTCAGGAAGATCCCCTGGAGAAGGGAAAGGCACTCCACTCCGGTACTCTTGCCTGGAAAATCCCATGGACGGAGAAGGCTTGTAGGCTACAGTCCATGGGGTCGCAAAGAGTCGGACACGACTGAGCGACTTCACTTCACTTCAGTGGAATACATTTCTTACAGAAATACTGAGATACTCATTTAAAATAATATTTTAAATTTCTTGTTGAATTTTTTTAATAGATGATGGTGTTGGTGAATTTTTTTTTTGGTTTGCTTTCTTTTACTGTGTGGAGGTAATTAGATATTTCCTCTGTAACAAAATCCTGTTTTAGATAGGCAGTATTTACAACAAGGAAATAACCTGATTACAAGATGAATCATACTGGTGTTCACTGGGCAATGTGATTTAGATATTAGGCTTTGAATCACTTTATTTTTGAGGAAATTTTTATTGTCATATTGCAGTGTTAATAGAGTTGAAGTTAGGTTCTAGTCTTTATTCTTCTACTAACAAGTGAACATAATCTTTGGCAAATCAATTAATCTCTCAACCTTTGCAAAATGAAAGGAGAGTTGATAAAGATACTCTCTAGCTGAGCTTCCAACACTAACATTCTGATGTACATTTGTTTTATGTAGTAACACAAATATTTAATTTTATAAAGTACGTTACATGCAAAGTTAGTCAGGTGATACAGTCCTCCTGTCTGTATTTGTTATAGTAGTCACTGTTTTGATATGAAGGTTCCCACCGCAAAAACGTGGTTTTATTTAACAATATAAGCCACTCCTGGTATTTCTGAAAGAAGAGGAGAAATAGCTTTTTTTTTTTTTTTACATAATAAAGCCTTTGTTTATATCCTAGCACCTTCTAGTTACAGCAGGAAAATAATTTTAACTTCATTATAATCTTACTCCTCTAAAAAGTTTGAGTCCTTTAATGCAGGTAACTTGGTATTGTCTAATAGTTTTCCAGAGTTTCTCTACTTTCTGTTTTCTCTTCTCCCTGTTTAAAAGGGTCAGAGATTTTCATTTAACAAGTATGAGGTGAATTCAAATGACAGTAAAATTTTATGGTAGGCTGCTTTTGGAATATCAAATCCGTAAAATGTTGGAACATAATAGAAAGTGCTTTATAATGAATGTCATTTTAGAATTTTATTTTTTTCAAGATTCTACTCAACATGTCCCTTCAGAAACAAGTGAGGACCCCGAAGTTGAGGTGACTATTGAAGGTTAGTTACCTAAAAGCCTTGATTCCAAAAGTGTACTTCTGGTCATAAGAATTATTTGTCACATTCACATTGCCAAGTATGCATTTCATTCATTTTTTTAAAGGAAACTTGTGGGAAAAAAAAAAATGGAAGCATATATGTGTATGTGTGACTAAAGTAACCACATCCCACAGCATACCCAATGCTTTGGGAGTTTTAGACAGCAAAAGTCAGCTGTGAAGATGAGTGGTGGACCAGGCTATATACTGGTACTTTCTACCATTGGGAAACAGAGAATTTTTAAAAAGAGAAAACTATGACCAGACCGGGTGCACACAGAAATTGATTTATAACCTATTACTGAGCTGTGGCATAGGAGCCTTACTTAGTACTGGGACCCCGGTTGTCAGCCTTAGTGAAGTGGAGGAGAAAGTATTGATAGTTCAATTTCTAAAGCAAGTTTTCCCCTTAAAATGCTAACATATAATGTGTCCTTCAAAACTTTTGAAGCAGCAGCTATAAAAATATTCTAAACTAATCTATATCAAGTTGCTTCAGACCGAGTTTCTTCTTCAGAGATAGCACATGAATTCAGATGAGCCAGTGTGTCCTGCATTATTTAAAGATTCAGCTAATTAATAACAGGAGCATGCCTTATATTTCATAATTATTAAGTGTATTGATTTTTTTCCTTTTAAGTTATCTCACATGACTCCTATGAGTTTTTTTTTCTCCTCAAAGTAATTCTTTTCTAAAGCAAAAATCTTAACCCCCGCCCTGCTCCAGTGTCTCTCTACTCAGTGGTGGATGTCACTTTATTGTGACATCTAAAAATAAGTTAGATATGTACACATACATTTAGTTTGGCAAAAATTAATAGGTGTTTTCAGTGTACAGCTTTATAATGAGCAAGTGAAATACACATATATCACATTTCCCATAGTGTTTTTCTCATAACTTTACATCTTGGTACTTCACTATTTTTTTTTAGCTGCTTCGTAACCTGTCTTGGTTTGCCATCTCTGTCTCTCCTTTTCTTCTTTGTTTATAATAACCTGTCTTTTCCTGGTGTCCACTGGTTATTTATGGTGTTTGGCTATTTCAGACTACTGAAAATGTTTGTCTTCATATAAGCTGATTGGTAGCTTTCGCCCAGTATCAGAAATTTTCTCCTACTTTGCATGTTGACATCTCAGTTAATTTAATATACACATTTTATCATTAGCATAATTTTACTAACCTAAAATTGTTTTGAATTGTTTCTAGTCTAGCATTTAATAATTTAATTTATTCATTTAGTCATTCATTCGTTTATTCATTGGCCACACCAGGCAGTTTGTAGGATCTTAGTTCCCTGACCAGGGATTGAATCAGCGCCCTCCTCCCCACTGCTGCAGAGGAAGTGTGAAGTTTTAACCCCTGGACCGCCAGGGAAGTCCTTAATAATTGACTTTAAATTAGAAGCTCAACTGTGAGAAGAAAATCTAGATTATATAATATCTAGATATTATAAATTAAAATTATAAGTTAAAATCTAGATATTATAAATACTCAGAACCTTTCCCTTCCTGTAGAGATAAGAAAAGCAGATGATGATTAAAATTATTAGCATAGGGACTCCCCTGTTGGTCCAGTGGCTAAGACTGAGCACTCTCAATGCAGTAGACCCGAGTTCAATCCCAGGTCAGGGAACTAGATCCGACATGCTGCAACTAAGATCTGGCGCAGGCAAATAAATATTTTATAAAATTTTTAGCATAAAAAATTATTAGCATAAACCTTTAAAATAGGACTAGGAACCACACTGATTTATCTTAAACCTTGAAACCCATAAAGGCTATATTAGAATTGCTTAGAAAATAAACACTTGCTTTCCATAGTGTAAACCTTTAAAGGGATATCAAAATAATTAAGAAATCAATAGCTTACAAACCTGAAACGTGTGTCAGTCTTTTCAGTTTTCATTCTTTGAAGGGAATGATAAATCCCATTTCTTTTAAACTAAGACATAGTACCAAAATGTTGATTTATCATCCATATTTTCCAATAGTAGAATATTGCTATTGAGGCTGCTGCTTTATGTTCAGAAGACCAGAGAAATACCAGGTCTGTGTAAAGTAATTACTTTTCCTAGTAACATTTTCCATGGGATATATGCTCACAAACAAGCTATATACCAACTCTAATTAAATTGTTAATAAATTGTTATCCGTATATTATGGAAGATAAATTTTAAGTCTGTGATACTAACAAGGAAGGTCAAATGAGAACTCACATCCACATCTTTTTGATAAGTACATTGTATTTTTTTTTCTAGAAAGATGAGTATAGATGGTAGAAACTAGAAAAATATCCATGGTTAGAAAGTTAAATTTCGATACATTCTAATATTAGAAAAATATACATTGAAATGGTAACTTTTAAAACATATAAGAGATCTGAAAAAAGACCTCTAGTGTATGTAATACGCTTAGTAGTGGGGTGGGGGGTAGGAGCCTCCTTTCCCGAATAAGGCATCTTTAAAAGGAGAAGTGTGCCTAGAGGACTGTGTTAGTTTTCTTTAGGAAAATCCTTGTACTTGAAAAGAAATAAGATAATCCTGCTTGCATGGTGGTGACTTTCGTTTTCTCCTATTGTATATTCCTGCATTTTCCAAAAAGTTTATAGAAAAGAAAAAAGAAACTTAGTCTTCAAGTGAGCTTTGTAAGATTTTCCACATTAACCTTGGTATCTTTATTTGCCATTATGTGACTGTGTTATGAAGGGTCTGATTGAGACTGATGCAGACATGTTATCCTGCAAGAAACAGTCCCCTGAGCGGAGATCTGCTCTTCATTTGTTGTTGTTCAGTCTCAGTTAGTCTGACTCTTCGCAACCCCATGAACTGCAGCGTGCTAGGCTTCCCTTCCCTTTTTGGTGATCCATGTGTTATTGAAGTCAGTGGTGCACATGTGGAACCTCTGTGACCTCGGTTTGGGAAACGGCCCTTAGAGTTATGTGGCTATGCCTGCCTTGATTTCATAAACACCATGACTTCATTTTTGGGTAAAATCAGACTGTTGTCAGGACTTTGGCTTAGGCATGTGTTTGATAAGGGCAGAGAAAATCTTGCCCCAGAATTATCTGAAGTCTGGCTGTCATGAATGAGCTTAAAATGGAAAGTATTTTGCTTTAAAAGAGTTACCTTATATGCAGTTCGCTTTCAAACATTTTTCCCCAACTTGAGCCGTTCACATGTGTTTATTTGGCTGAGGCATAACCCCCTGATTATTATTATTTGTCTTCAGATTGCTTTTAAATAGATTGAAAGGGTTTCATGTCTTTTTTTTACAATTTTTAAAATTTCATGTCTTAAGTAAAACTCCTTGAAATTTAAGGTTTTCTTCAGGAAATAAATTAATTACATAAATATTTACACATAGGAATGCAGTTCATAACACCTCATATATATACACATGGACTACTCTTTGGATAACACTGTTTTAGGGTTTCAGTAGTGGATTTCATCCTCTGATGGTATCCTTCTTTTTTTGTGAAATTTAGAAAAATTTGACTGTCGCACATAATTTTCAGGATTGTGCTATTCAAACGTTCATTTATCAGTCCACAAATATCAGACCCCTTGTATGTACTGAAGGCTGGAATAAGTGTTAAAGATTTTGGAATGAACAAGATAGGAAAGTCCATTGGAGGGTGTCGAACAAGGAAGTAGTAAATCCTTTCTTTTTGAAGAAACAGGGCCGCTGTAAAGACTGAGAGAGCAGGTGATAACGGAAGCAAAGCGGTTACAGTTACTCAGGGAGATGCTTTAGAATTGCCTGGTGACAGTGGCAACAAGGAGTGATTGAATTCTGGGTGTTTCTGAAGATAGAGCAATTGTTTTGATTGGTTGTTATTTAATTATTCTTATAAATGTTACTAGAGAGTTTGTAGAATCTATATAATTGAGTATGTTATCATTTGAATATTTTGTTTTTAATTTTACAGTTGCTAACAAATCACTTAGTTGACATCTAATTATTATATAAAAATTGGACTTTTTGAGGCGTTAGGACCTGGATCCGTGGGTGAAAAATGCCATTTATTAATTTGAAACGTGGAGGGTAATTAATAGCTCCAAGTAATTTCAGGGGAGAGAGTACCTGAGTTCTTTCATTTCTTTGAGTTTGAATAGGTGTCAGATTATTTGATAAAATGACCAATTTGATCTTGTTGAAAAAATAAGTATAAAAAAAGTTCTTGTATGTTAATGCATTCATCAATAATTAGATAAATTCAGTAACACATTTGAGCTCTGATTTCTGTGTTATTTATGGGCATATCTGTAAGTAGTATGTTGCAAAAAGGAAAACCAGGTTTTTCTCGATAGAAATTTTGACTTGGGGACTATCCCTGCCCTTTCTTCATGGGGTGGGAGGCTTGTTTTTAGCGCTGCGGCATAGCATAGTCTTCACTCATCTGCAGCTTTTGCATGCTAAAATACCTTGAAATTCATTTTATAAGCTTCTAGTTTTGAAGATATAAACATTTTTAGTTTGGGCTTAAATCTGAAGCATCCAGAGATGCGTGGGTTTTTTTTTTTTTTTTTTTAAATACAAATGTGATTGTTTATAATGTGGAAGCGCCATGATAATTAGAAAACAGTGCTCCCTGCTAAACTGATTGTTAGAGGCAGACAGATTTCTGCGACAAAGAAATAATTTTAATCCTCTGTGAAATGAATTGTGAGGTCAAGAGTAACGTTTCCTCATGCTTTCCCAGAATCAGAGTGTTTTGCTGCAGTAGTGGAGAAAAAAAATAGGTGTGTTTGAGTTCATAGCTCTTCTTGACGTAATTCCATATTTCATATAAATTAAAACACTTTATAATTACATAGTGAGTATATGAAATGGGTTAGTCTTTTAATAGAATTTATGTTGTGGTATTTTATTATCACAAATAACTTCACCTGTTCACATTTAATAGATTGACTTCATTATTGTCTCGAGAGATAAACGCTTTTTAATGTTTTACAGTCTTTGTTAAATCATTTGCTAACTTGTTAAAAAGCACTCTCCTAGATGTGTCTTTTTTCTAGTTATGGTCAAGGAGGTTATTTTTATAAAATATATTTATACCGTTAAATCCTTTTGTTTTAAAGTAAGTTAATCTGATTGAAGAAATGTGGTTGTTGGACACTAAAGAAAAGCAAAGCTCTCTTGCCCTTTCCCCTTCACCTCAGTTTCAAACTTCTCAGATTACAGTTGGATGAATTTTGTTACCATCATAAGCTACAGTTTCTTCATTTATTTTATACTCTATCAGTTTTTATTTTATCTAATTAATAATCATTTTAAATTACAATTTATAGAAATATTTAGGCTATATTAGCCTGTAAGGAAAATTGTTTTGTTTTAACTATCATTGCTTAATGTTCATAAAGGAATACACTGAATACAGTTAAAATGCTTGAATAGTATCCATAGGTCAGATAAGTATATTTCACTTTATCCTTCGCAGACTAGCCTAAAAATATTCTTTGGCTTCTAAAAATCTGTTTGGAACTTGGAAAAGAAGGATTTTGTCTGTCTGTTTTCAGAAGCCAAACATTAGAGATACCTAATATGTTTTCCAAAATACATCTACTTGGGGCATTAAATAATTAGTTTCAAACCTATTATGGAATCTTTTGACTAGTTTTAATCCTTATACTAACTTATGAGCCCAGGATTCTTCATAGTCAAGTTTTTGTTTTACTGGTAGTTTGTCATTTTAAAATTGTTCTTTACTACAGATTTTTTTTTTCTGAATTTGCTTTTCTACAGTGGAATTTAGCACTTGAGAGTTTTTATAGTGTCGTACGTTGTTTATGGGATAGCTTTTGTCTGAAACAGTGCCCGTTAGAGTAGTGCGTTTACATTTACCAGCGCCTGTGCTGTGCTTAGTTGCTCAGTTGTGTCCAGCTCTTTGTGACCCCATGGACTGTAGCCTTACAGGTCCTCCATCCTTGGGATTTTTCAGGAAAGAATACTGGAGTGGGTTGCCATTTCCTTTTCCAGATTTACCAGCATGTAAATAAGTCCTAATATGACTTTATCTGGCCCCAGTGACACAATACTTTTTTCTCCTGTTGGTTTGAATGGTCAGTAAATGATTTCAGGTTTTTAGAAATCTGTTGACGTTTTAGTTGGCCCTCCATATCTCCAAGCTTTAACCAACTATGGATGAAGAGTATTCGGGAACAATTTTTTTAGCAAGTTCTAAAAAACAAAATTTGAATTAGCCAGGTGCCAGGGAGCTGTCTGTCCAGCACTTACATTGTCTTAGGTATTATAAGTAATGTAGAGATGATATGAAGTATAAGGGAGGATGTGCATAGGTTATGTGTGAATAATATGCTAATTTTATAGTGACGTCAGAATCCGTGGATTTTGGTATCCACAGGGTTTGTGGCACCAGTCCCTATTAGCCTATAAAGGAGGAACCCACAGTCAGGGAACAGGAGAATCAGTGTGCCCTGTCCTCTGATGCTATGAGAGGAATGACATTTAAGTATTTTAGGCTTATTCATAGATTCCCTTGATTAATATGCAGAGTATATAAAAGTCACCCATTGCTGTGCAAGGCAACATGGCGTATGAGGCTAAATTTGGATTTCATGTTATTCTTTGAGAGCTTATCTATTAGTTATTAGTTATTCTTTAATAGCTTAAAGAATTATATCCATGATCTCATAACATAGTTAAGTCGTGTAACATTCTGTGATCCTGTTTGTTTAGCAATAAAATTAGAATGAAAATTATCCTGAAAAGGGTAATTTATTGTATCTTATGGTATCTCTTTGTTACTGCTGTTTCCTTTAACTCAATAATTATTATCTTCTTCATTCCATGTTTATTTTAAGTGTAGATTTCTTAAAATGATATTTTCAATAATTTACAGATGGTGTTTGAATAGAAATCTTAGTCATGTGCCAACGATATTTTCCAGGGATCAGAAGAATATGACAGTGACAGCTTTTCTTACTTGATCCAATGTCCTTAATTCTAGCACCAGATATACTGAAGCATCATAGCAGAGTTGAGTTGTAGTCACAGCTACAAAGAAATCTTACTACAGGTTTCTTGGGTGGTCTATATTCTGTGCTTAAGTATATGATCGCCATACATAGGTATTGTATCAGATGAATCAACAATGCTTGTTTCACAAATAATGTAATCTTATTTCTTTTAGTTTTGTTTATTGAAAGTTATCTGTACAGTTAGTTATTTAGCCTGCTTTATGTGCTTGAATATTGTGTAAGTTTAAATATTTTTCCATTCAAGCTACATATTCTTCCCCCTTTCTTACATATTTGTATGGTTTCCTTAGCTGTCTCCATTGAAACCTTTTTTATGCAAGACTTAAAATACAGTATAATTCTTGACAGCCCTCTGAGAGGAGTTAGGTGAAAAGGAAATTTCTAATGACTTAATTCAAACTAATTTCAAGCAAATTGAAAAAAGAAGACAAAGGAAAATGAGGATGATTCACTTGATCAGCTCCCAGAAGGGTAGGAAAGCTGGAAATGTGACTGGGAAAAGTGATGCTGAAATGGCAGTACAGAAATGAACCACTGACGTTCCAGTCGTACTTCAATCCCCCACGTCTTTCCGACGTTGAGACCTTTACAGGCAGTGGCTGTCATTCCTTTTGCCTGTCCCTCCAGTGATGATGGTTTTCTTTTTCAAGATGATGACTATCCTCCACCTGCCAAGAGACCAAAGAGCAGTGAGCCTCCCCAGCCACCCGTCACAGAACCTGCGAATGCCGGCAAACGGAAAGTGCGGGAGTTCAACTTCGGTAAGGTCCCGGTTCAGTGTGGTGTCTCCCGTTGTTAATTAGAACTGGGAAGGTTAGGGAAAGTCACTGGTGATCCAGTAGTTAGGACCACTTTCACTGCCTGGGCCCAGGTTTATAGTCCTGGGTCGGGGAACTAAGAGCCCACAAGCCATGGTACAGCCACCAAAAAAGAAAAAGAATGGGCAGGCTTAACAGTCACTGTTACTGACTTAGTAATTCAGTTATCTGTCTGAGATTTAGATCACTTTTTAATTTCAGATATAATTTTTTTAAAGATTGGTTTTCTTTTGGCTGTGGTGGGACTTGGTTGCAATGCATGGGCTTCTCTTGTTACCTTGCACAGGCTCTAGGGGTCTGGTGGGCTTCAGTAGTTGTGGCTCACGGGGTCAGTTGCCCTGCAGCATATGGGATCTTAGTTTCTGGATCAGGGATCAAAGCCACATCCCCTGCGTTGGCAGGTGGATTCTCAACGAATGGGCCACCAGGGAAGCCCCAGATAGAATTTTGGTATAAGTGTAACTACTAGCTTCTAATCTAATCAAATCCCAGTGGAGACAATGTATCCATTTGAAGGGACTAAGTGAAATATTAGTGGCAAATTGGGTTTGTGATCCTTATTTTGAATAGATAGAACAATTACCTGTATACATTTTTTAAAAAAGCGCTTTAATATATTTTAACTTGTCTTTAGTCTTTAGTCATAATTACTGGGCTTCCTAGGTGGCGCTAGTGGTAAAGAATCCACCTGCCAATGCAGGAAATGCCAGTGATATGGATTCAATCCCTGGGTCGGGAAGATCTCCTGGAGAAGGAAATGGCTACCCACTCCAGTATTCTTTTGTGGACAATTCTATGGACAGAGGCGCCTGGTGGGCTATAGTCCATGGGGTCACGAAGAGTCAGACACGGCTGAGCGCGCATGCAGTGCGCCACACCCATGCTGAGTTTGCATGTGTTTTTTAGCACGCTATTATGAGTTACAGCTATGCATAAACTCTTATTTCCATACAACTCTGACACGTGTTGGGAGGTTTCCTGTACAGCCTTGGAGACTCTCATTTTTGCCTCACTTTGTAGTGTTTAATCGTATGGGTCTTTTCTGCCCACCTGCTTTACAGAATTTATGATTTTTTTTTTTTAAAAGTACTCAGTAAGAAGGATTTTGAAAATAAACTTTAAACACCCCTAACTCCAATCTTTATTGGACTAATTCTAAGTACCATTAAAAAAAAAAACTGTTCTTAGGAAAGCAGTAAAATTATATGGACAGTTTGTTCCAAATTAGAATATATTATATAGAAAATAAGTCTTGAGATGTTGGGCCATGTTAAAAGCATCTTAGTGCCCCAAGCAGAGATTTATTATTGAGTTTTAACTTGTTCTGTAAATTTTCAGAGAAATGGAATGCTCGAATTACTGATCTACGTAAACAAGTTGAAGAATTGTTTGAAAGAAAGTATGGTAAGTCTTAAACTCAATAATTCTTGTGATATTTTGTTCTCGAGCTTTTATTAACATTGGACTGTTCATCTGACAGGAGCAAGTCCCATTCTGCCAGTGTTGTGCCTTCCTTTTTTAATCTGTCCCTGAGAAGGCCGTGGATGGTGTCTATCCAAATCTTAGAAGTTTTGTTTCTAGGTTAGAGCAAAGCTTTACAAGCGTTTCCTTTATTTAATTGTCAACTAATATTTCCTTTTAACTTTTAGCTTGCATATTTGAGAGTTTGTTTATATATATTTGTTGTAGACTTTGATGCAAAGCATTTTAAAGCTCTGGTGTCCAAGCCATCGTGTCATGTCACCTCTCAGAACTTCTCACTGAAAAGTGCTGAGTTCAGTGAGAGGAAGGTGTTCTCCTAATCTGAGTTCCATTGTCACACTAAGAACCTTGTATGTACTATGTAACACCCAATTGCATTTACATGTCCATTATTATTTAGACAAACTGACTCTTTGTAGTTTAATAAAGGTATCAATGTCTGTTCATTATCTTTGATTTGTAACACTTCCCATCCTTTTGGCTTTTTGCACCTGTTGTATTATTTTGCTCTTGGATACACAAATCTTAGAATTTCTGCATTTCGGAGAAATGTTCTTCTTCAGTTATTTTACTAAAAAATCCTTTTTACAAAAGCATATTTTAAAAATATTACTTCTTCATTATATGCTGTTTGTACTAGCTGATATTTACTAGTATATTTTTCTGGATTCATTTGTGGTTAAAATTTCAAAGGAAGGTCTGCCTCTAGTATTTCAAGATAATACATTGTTAATATATCCTTGCAGTTGGGGTTAAGTAAAGTACTGATATCTTTGGTATTCTTTTCCTTTCAGTTCTTTTGTGCTGTTTTTCTTTTGATGCCTTGATAATAAATGAAATTTTAAAATAGTTATAAAAATTACCGAGTAATATCTGTGTATTCGATTATTAGTCTTTTCTGCTATCTGTGCTGAATCCTTGTCATTTCATAATTTTTTCCTTTCTCTTTTTACCCTTAAAGCTCAAGCTATAAAAGCCAAAGGTCCTGTGACGATCCCGTACCCTCTTTTCCAGTCCCACGTGGAAGATCTTTATGTAGAAGGACTTCCGGAAGGAATCCCCTTTAGAAGGCCATCTACTTATGGAATCCCTCGCCTTGAGAGGATATTACTTGCAAAGGAAAGGATTCGTTTTGTGATTAAGAAGTAAGACTCTCAAACTTTTTCTTTGACCTTGGTTATTGCATCTTTTTATATTGTTGACAAATATTCACTAGCCACTGAAGTGAAGTGAAGTCGCTCAGTCGTGTCCAACTCTTTGCGACCCCATGGACTGTAGCCTGCCAGGCTCCTCCGTCCATGAGATTTTCCAGGCAAGAATACTGGAATGGGTTGCCATTTCCTTCTCGAGCGGCTCTTCCCATCCCAGGGATCGAACCCAGGTCTCCCGCATTGTAGGCAGATGCTTTTACCGTCTGAGCCACCAGGGAAGCCCACTAGCCACTAGGGGCTATATTTAAAGTAAGTTGTTGTTTTATTTTCTGCTTTTCAGTGTGTCTGTGTAAGTTTTGACATAGTTGGCTTTTGGAATATGAACCCCTGTCCAAACCTGACTGGCATACAACCAGTATTTTCTTTTCCAGTTTTTTGCTAAGTATACTAAAAAAAATACTGAAGTATGACTGTCTTATTTTTTAGGTCTGAATTTAAAAAAAACATATGTGGAAATAAAGTAGGTTGTAGAAATAAACAATAGAAGAATGAAAAGAAAGAAAGTAGCTGAATGCTATAAGTTCTTTAGTACTGACATAAGGGTTGTAGCAAGAAGGTGTTTTTTTTTTTAAGTATGTGTAGCATTT
Organism: Ovis aries; assembly: GCF_016772045.2. Classification (NCBI taxonomy): domain Eukaryota; kingdom Metazoa; phylum Chordata; class Mammalia; order Artiodactyla; family Bovidae; genus Ovis; species Ovis aries. The sequence goes on along the minus strand of NC_056077.1, from coordinate 33,272,893 downwards.
GGAAGTGTATCTGCTTCCATTAAAAAATGGCAACCACATAACACATTTCCATATTTTCTACCAACTAAAATTTTATTAAGATTACAATAAAAGATTTAAAAAACTATCAGAACACTTACCACTATATTCAGCAAATGTAGATGTATGGAAGCTTTCTCTTAGCTACATGAAGCGAGTATTAGATGCATTTGTAAATGGGAGCCCCTGGAGACGAATTGTCTTTGGAAATTATTAAATATAAATGCTGCACTAAGATTTGTTAGTATTATAAATCATAAAGACGATTATGTGCATGAGACATGAGGAAGACTAGTGAGTCCTTATCCAGTGACATCTGCTTGTTGTCGCGTCAGTAAGTCGTGTCCGACTTTTTGTGACCCCGTGGTCTACAGCTCACCAGGTTTCCCTGTCCACTATCCATCTGGAGTTTGCTCAAACGCATGTGACATCCAACTTAACGTGAAAAGAGAAGGACAGTGTCAAAAACACATAGCATTTATTTTCCAGGCCTAAAAAAATGTGTGGAGCAGGATAAATGAGAAGAAAACAAAGATATATGCCTAGTCACATTGCATGAAGTTTCAGTGCCCTAAGGATAAAGCCAGAAAGTACTAGGTTCCAGAGAACAAAACCATGTCACAGTAAGGAGTGAAAATTATACTGATGTCATATCCTTTGTTTGAGAGGTAACAGATATAACTGTTCAGTCATTCTTTCCAAGTTCTATGTGAAAATGAGTTGAACCTTCAGTTCTATAGCCAGACAAACATGTATGAAATCAGAGATTCCAGCATAAAAGAGGTTGGGTAGCAGTTGGGATGTCTCCAGCAGTAAATAACAGAAACCCTCCTTCAGGTTGGACTGATATTGTCAGTAAGCGTCTTATCTCACCGAGCTGGGAGATAGGAAGATTAGAACAGTGAGGCTCTGCTTCTGCTTCTCTCCAGATTCTTCCTTCCGTACACTGATAGCTTCCTTAGACTAGTTCTGAGTCTGGATGTAGCAGGTCCAGGAATCACAGCCAGACACCTCTACTGAGGGGAGGCACCAGCTGCCTGTGTTTCTCTGAGAGCAGGAAAACCCGACTTCTCCTTAGTTCAGTTTGTGTCAAATGCTCATTCCTCAGTCAGGCGCAGGCCTGGGAACGAGAACACCACGATGGATTTATTTTGTAGTCCTCACTTTTCAGCGGGGGTGGGAGGAGGTTCACTTATACATGACTTTGATTGTTAAGTCCTAATATGGATGTCTTTGAGTTATGTACATATTATAACTGATTTAATTTTTTCCTGACTTAGGGCTATAAATAGTAAGGTCAGTAACAGCAGCAGGATAGTCATTTGCAGAAATGTTGATTTTCTTTATTCTGGTTGAGAAAGTGGAAACATTAACAAACACCTTAACCAATGAGTATAACCAAGCAGACTTCCTTCTGCATTGGTTTTAAATAAGGGAACAACAGAGTTTAACGAAGGATGAAAAAGACCCAAGAGACCCCTTAGTTAATAGGTGAGCTATCTTCTACAGAGAAGCTTGTTACTAACAGATACTCTGCTTTCAAACAAATGATAGTTTAAAGATTTTGGCCTCCATTTTCCCATGATCAGTCAAGTGTTGTCGAGTGTGACTCTGCTTACACGGGACCACGCAGTAGGCAGCCACGCAGACTAGCAGCATCAGCATCACCCACAAGCTATGAGAGACACTGAATCGCAGATCCTGCCCAGACCTACTGCATCCAGCCTGTCTGTGATGCGGGCCCCCAGTGATTCCAGTGCTTATTAAAATTTGAGGCTTCTGGGCATGGGGAACAAGCTCTAAAGGATGATAATAATGGCAGTCCAGCACGATATGTCCAGTATAGCCCAGCAGTTTACCTGATTGCCCACGCCTTTTTTTTCCTTTTTTTAAACAGATGAGGGATTATGGCAATGAGAAGGAGGAAGTAAATATTTCATAGTCTCTCATGAAACTGAATGGTAAACAAAAAGGGCTTGTTGTAAAACCCTGACACTAGTCCTAGGCAGGAATCGTAAACAACCTTGCCCCCGCACCCCCCCCCCCACACACACACATTGAGATATTAAGAAGCATATAGTTTTCAGAACTCTTTTTTTTTTTTTTTTTTAATTTTAAAATCTTTAATTCTTACATGCATTCCCAAACATGAACCCCCCTCCCACCTCCCTCCCCATAACATCTTTCTGGGTCATCCCCATGCACCAGCCCCAAGCATGCTGCATCCTGCGTCAGACATAGACTGGCGATTCAATTCACATAGTTTTCAGAACTCTTATACTGTCATTTTCTTACAGTGCTTGGTTTTTAATTTGTTAGAAGCTTCAAGTTTCTTTAATAACTAAGGAAAATATGCAGATCAGTGTGTAGATTTTGCTTGTTGCTAATATTAAAGCATATAAAACTATATATTTGGTATTTAAATCTTTGTGCAAGTTCGTCACAAGATACTTATGCCTTGCATGTTCTGTTCAAGTCCTTTTGATATCCTCATTTATTGGAAGCCATCTTCCACGTTTGGAAAATACTTAGTAACCCTTTCCCCAGATGTTAAATGTGGTTAGTCTTGATACACATATACTATTTGTTTATTGAGAGGGGTGATTCTATACTTCAGCAAATGTTTTATTTCACAGCTCCTCCATTACCTTAATCCTGTATTAGTTTCCAGCATTTCTGAGATTACAGTTAATAATTGTCATGCTTCTCTGTGATCCCACTCTCCTTCCCCTGCTCTGTTACTTGAGGATATTACAATAAAATACTGATACATAAGTCAGATTGTGCAAATTCTTTGGAGTATTTATGTATTTGGAAAATTTTTAAAGCATGTGTATCCTGAAATACATTTAGTTCAGTTAGTTTTGAAGTTTATTTAGGATTTTTATAGCTAGATTATAGATAAGTTAAAGTAAGGTTATTTTGAATTTAAACTGAAATTGAAGAATCTCATTTAAAATTTTGTAGTTTGATTCTTTTGGTGTTCTGCTTTTGTAAAATACCTTTGATTTGCCAAGTTAACTGTGTATGTGTGTGTGTGTGTGTGTTTGAGCACATATGTTCCATGAAGACCACTATGAAACAACTTGCAGTTACCAAGTTGTCTTAAATATCTTAGGATTTAATTATGCTCAGGAGTCCAGGCTATCTTTTGAAATCTGGCCTTGAAAACTGAATTATTATATAAGTGCTAGTAGTTACTACTTTTGCTGAATATTGATGGGGTAAATATTTAGTAATTTTTCTCACCTTTCAGGCATGAACTTTTGAATTCAACACGTGAAGACTTACAGCTTGATAAACCAGCTTCAGGAGGTAGGTCTCCAGTCTAATGTCAAATTGTATGTTAAATCAGAACATGATATACAAGGAATATTGTTCTAGATTCTCGAGAATAATAATCTCCTTTTCTTCTTAATAACTCATTATAAATAAATGTAAACATCACATTTCTGGGTAGACTATAAAAGGACGATCCTCTGTTCTCCATTGAGATGAGAAATTTCTCTGGCATAATGTGTTGAACAGTTTATTATGCTAGTCGAGATTAATCAGTTGAATGATCATCCATTTTGATACCCACAACTTAAAGACTTAGCACAGAAAGCCACGAGCATCATCACTTGTTGGTTAAATGTGTTTTGAAGGAAATATAGTCATGATTTGTTCTCCTAGTTGCTTTTGCTCTGTAGTGGAGGACATTGGGTGGGGACATAAAATGAAAATTTTATCACTTACAGTTGGTATAATAAAAGGATTGCCCGCATTATCATAGCCCCAAACGTACTGTAACAGAAACTGCCTGCTAGCTGTTCTTTAGTGAAATGGACTCTCTCTCCTGGCTTTAATGACGACATGTTATGGTACCTGTGCAATAGTACTATTAAATTATACACTTTCATTTTGTCATTGTTTAGTGAGTTTTTACACTTTTCATTCAGTGTCAGCACTGTTTTAATAAACACATTATGAAATCTTAGAGGTAATTTTAGAACAGGAAAACAATACTGCCTACTTAATAATCTATTTCATGATATTTAGTAATTTTATTACTGTCGTCAAACTAAAGCATTTGTGTATGTTACTCTTACAGTCAAGGAAGAGTGGTATGCCAGAATCACTAAGTTACGAAAGATGGTAGATCAGCTTTTCTGTAAAAAATTTGGTAAGTCTAATTTCCTCCCTAGCTAAAGTATTAACAGAATAATTTTTCCAAATTTTGCTTTTTAAGAAAGTAGATACCGTGGATAGCCCATCTCCAGCTTTTACTGTTTGCTTTTTGAACATATATTGTGAAAAGTTTTAAACCTGTGCGGAGCGGGAGAGAACATTGTGATGAACCCCCGTGTCCTCTTGACTAGGTTACTGATACTACGGACAGGCTTTTCTGCACTGAGCGGCTCGCAGACAGGGAGTCCTTGTAGCAGTGTGGCCCAGTGGAGTGTGTTTGGCTGCCGGAGGCGCCCTGTCCTGGAGGCAGGCGGTGTCTGCAGTGCTTGCTGGGCTTCGTATCTCCAAACAGTTACAGTACTCAGCTTTGGTTTATCATCATGACAGCTTTTGTCACTTTCTTACTTAAGCGTTTTCAACTATTCTTATGGAAAGTTTGAAACGTTACTGGCACTGCATTTCTTTCTGTCTCACTGGCTGTCCTCTTCGTTCTCTCCTCAGCCTGCGCCTTAAGTTCAGTCTTTTCACGTTGGATGCTACTCCACAGCTCAGTCCTCAGCCCTCTGGCTGTGCTTTCTCCGCAGTTGGTCTCACTCTGTCTACCTTAAAAATGGTGTATCGTCCGTATTGAATAGTGACTTTCACGTTCAGGTTTCTAGCCCTGAATGGCTGGTTGGCAGCTCTTCCAGCTCCACGCATCCCGAGGCGAGTCCTTGACTCCCCCTGCAGCCCGTCCCTTTCCTGTCCTCCCAGAGCCACCACCCTCCCCCGGGCGTCCAGGCCAATCCCCCTGCAGTCACGCTTGGTTTCTTCATTTCCACAAGGCCTCCTGCTGACTCGACATGGGCAACATAGTGCAGATCGGTGTCTTTCTCTTGTCACTGCTGTCTCCCTGTAGTCAAAGCCGTTCCCAAAGCAGCCAGCTTTCAGTCTCACTGAAAACTTACAGTGGAGCTTGTCACTGTTTGTGCTCCGGGGCCTCCCTCTGTGCTGCGAGTGAGTCCCGCAGCCCCTGATCCCGGCCGGCCTGCCTTCCTGCTCGCTCACTCGGTGGCAGCTGTAAGGACCACCTGCTTGTTCTTTGCTTTTGTCAGGCCGTGCCCTCCTCGGACCGCTGCACTGTCAGCACTCTTGTTTCTGGAATGCTCTTCCCGCAGAGGTGTGGTGCCTGCCCTTGATCTCGGTGTACATGTGTCTTCTTTGGAGCGGTCTTCACCGGCTGCTCATCTGACATAAACCACGAAGCACACCCTATGTCATCATGCTTAAATTTTTTTTAAAGGACTAATGGCTGCCTTTTTCCTTCCACTATAATACAGTTTGTACAACAGCCCACATCCTGTGTGTCTCGGCTGTTCCTAGAACAGTGCTTGGTGCCTGAGCAGATGACCAACAGATAGTGAATGGACCAGTGTCATTAAAAACTACTGAGAAATTACTGAGCCTTTCAGTCATATAGTATACTTGGGGCCTCACTGAATTATAACACTGCAAAGATCAAAGGAAGCCCAGGAGTGCCACAGAGAATCACGAGGACACGGGGCTTTTCTCAGTTTTGTGAAAGAAACCATGTGAGTTTTACACAAAAAGTTGAAGTCTCCTGGGTGCAGATTCTTGCTCCTCCCCTGGTTTCCGAGAGTGGCTTATGGCTCTGGCTTCTATAGACTCAGGAAACCAGCTTTTAGGAGTAGTTCCAGTGGCAACTACAAACTTAGTCCATTTAATTGTTTGCTGTTTTCAGAATCCGTGTACTTCAGTTTTACTTACATGGTTTAGCTCCCTGAGACTCTTAATACCTTGAGGAAAAGTCAGAATTTAAGTCTTTCCCCCTCATATCCGTGATTGCCCAACATGAATATTTGGGTAGCTTAATGAAGATTTACCTCTGTGTGCATCTGGTCAGAAATCAGCTTAGGAACAGTGAAGAATCTACGCTTTAAAAATCACTATATTTCCGAGCCGTTTAGCGAAAGAAGATTGTGAACGTTATCATTAGAGATGCCACCATGGTATTGTCCTAATTCATAACTAGTTGGCATAGATAATGGGCATCTACATGAACGGCCTTAAACTTTAGCCTCTAGGACGTTTAGTTCTAGAAATCGAACCTGGTCTGTAAGAAACAGCCAATCCTAGTAGAGCATTGGTGCTTGCTAGTAAGCTGACTTTTCCCTCATGGAAGAAGAAAGCTGTGCGTGTGGTAGTATAGTCACAGAAAGAAAAATGGGCCAGTAGGAAATACAGAGCTAAGAAAATAGATAAAGAGTTTGTGTGAGATGGCGGGGGAGGAAGGAGGTTTCAGAGGGAGTGGATATATTTATACTGAAGGCTGAGTTGAGTTGCTGTAGGGCAGAAACCAACGCAACATTGTAAAGCAGTTATCCTCCAATTAAAAATTTTAAAAATAGATAAGACTTTATATATTGTTAAATTACAAACAATAAAATTCTGCTCCTGGCCTGTACTTCAACTTCAGAGAGAGAGAGACACCAGCGGAATTGGTGCTTTCTTCAAGGCTCCTGGCAAGGAAAGAGGAAAACTTAAGACTGTCCATCATATCGAACCCAAGTCCTGAAAGTTACACTGCAGATCGGCACCTATGAACCCCTGTGTGTCTGGTGCTGAGAACTCAGCCCCACAGAAGACCGTGAATGCTTCCCCCCTCCCCAAGGATTCGTTTATAGATTAGGGTGGTATGCATAGCAAAGCAACAAGTGAGTAATGTAGTATGCTAGAAAGTGTTCAGTGTTCAGGAAAAAATTAAGCAAAATTAAGCAGAATGACTAGGGGGACAGAAAGGTTACTAAATACAGAGGAGACTTTGTTCATGATGAGATGAATGCTAAAGCGCTTGACCTTCCCCCTTTCTGTAACTTGTGCTGTTTCTTAGCTCCAACAATTTGGTTCTTTTTTATTTTATAGGAAGTTGTTTTAGAATTAAGTTTGTGTCCTTTATTGTTATATTTAGCAGAGTAACTATAATAAATATTACTCCCAGATGTGAGTGTGAAAGCCTTTACCATGTTTTCAGAGGTAATATTTCTTTAAACAGCTCTGCTCTAAATTACATTGTATTTGGGTTTTCAAATACACACTCCCAGGACTTCCCTGCTGGTCCAGTGGTTAAGACTCTCAGCTCCCAATGCCGGGGTCCCAAATTTGATCCCTGGTCAGGGAACGAGATCCCACATGCCGCAGCTAAGACCTGGTGCAGCCAAATAAATGAACAAATATTTAAAAAAAAACAAACAAGAACACAAATACACGCTCCTTACTTAGACTGTCGGGACCCTACAATATAGTAGAGCCGTTCCGGTTTGGTACTGATGAAAGGAAGGAGTTAAGGCAGAAGGCGTTTGGGTTTGAGAGGAAGGTCAGAGTGAGAGTCAGAGAAGTGCAGATGCTTCGGGAAGGCACTCCTGTTTCCACCCGCCAGACTATGAAAGGTTTGAATGTGACACACAGAATGCGAGGGGCACCTGTAAGTGCCGGTAGTTTGTGAATTGATTCTTCCTTGTTACACCTCTGTTTGGATGTGGCTTTAAAGTTGAATTAGTAATTACATTTTTACATTTTAAAGTTTCAGTGCTGCGCCTATTCAGAAACAGAATAGTAAGAGACATTCCCATGTTCCTGTTTTTGTACTCAGTGATCGTTAAGGTTATTTTAAAGATGCTTTTCAAAAAGTTGACCTGTCCTTTATTATGGATTTTTTAAAAAAATATAATTTCAATGAAAATTTAGTCTCCAGTCTTCTGAATTGCTTTTCTTTCATAAAGCTGAAGCCTTAGGGAGCACCGAAGCTAAGGCTGTACCTTACCAGAAATTTGAAGCACACCCTAACGACCTCTACGTGGAAGGACTGCCAGAAAACATTCCTTTTAGAAGTCCCTCGTGGTATGGGATCCCAAGGCTGGAAAAAATTATTCAAGTGGGCAATCGAATTAAATTTGTTATCAAAAGGTAGGATTATAATTTACAGAAACATGTTTAATGTTGTCTTTAAGAAAAGTTAATTTCATATAAATGGGCTTTCCCCCCTCCCAGTTGGACTTTGCTCCCCGTATTTAAAACTGAGGTATTACATTTAGATTCGGTTTTCAAGCAGGTGTCTCTGTAGTACCAGGTACCAGATATACCAAATTGGGTCCAACAGAAACTCCGTCCTTGGGAGGCTTGTTTCATCGATCGATACCGAAAAGCGCCAGCTTTGGGAAAGAGGGCCAGGGCAGCATGCAGAGGGTTCATTTGTGCCCAGAGGATGCAAGAAAGGGGGTTCAAATGAAGGAAATAGCCTAAGTAGGTCAGGGCAGGGAGGTGTCAGGTGGCCTTGCATATTCAGATAACCATACAGTCTGTGTGGGAGGGAGTGATGCCCTTGAGGGCTTGATACACTGAGATGGCCTTGGGGAGGAAGCCTAGCTTTGTGTCCTATACAGTCAGTGAAGGGTTGAAGAGGTTTTGACACTGATTCCTCTTAAAACAATTTGAACTGGCTCTTAAAAGGGTCGGTCTGGCTTGAGTTGGGAAGGTAGCAGAATGGGTAATTTGAGGGCAGAGTATGGGAGTGGAAGGCCCATTTAATACAAAAGAACTGTCCTTGAGGTAGACTTTGCTTGCTGACTGGGGTTGCGCGTTTGTGGATCTGTTTGTTGGGACAAGCCTCAGGGTGACAACACCAGATGCACCTCCCTGTGGTGTTGTCTAGCCCATCTGAAGGGCAGAAGCCCGAGGTTGACCTGGGATGGGGCCAAACACAGCTGTTTCGCCGCAAGTTAGCCTAAAATGCCTTTGAGGACGTAGAGGTGGTCCCACCTGAATCTTTATAAATTGCTATTTTCAAAATAATCTAAAGTCACCAAGATGATATTTTATTCACTGCAAATGAAGGTAGAGTGAACCATATGTGAAGTAAAGGCGGTCTCACATGCTCTCATCCTGATACCAACTGTATTTTTACAGACCAGAGCTTCTGACGCACAGCACTACTGAAGTTACTCAGCCCAGAACGAATACACCAGGTAAGAAAGTTGTGAGATCCTTTTTAAAAGCTTGTAAATCAAATAGTTTCTAAGCTTTCATTAAACTTTTAATGCCATAGGATTGTTCTTTTCTCCCTTCCACTCAAAAAAAATGTTTCATGAAAGATCAACACAGGCACTCCTTGTTTTATCAAGATGAACCTAGCAGTTTGGGACAAACTTGAGCTTGAATTTAGACCCATGGTGTTCAGTAGAAATAGAACGCGTCACAAATGCAAGCCCTGTATGTCATGCAGAGTTTGTACATGGTACATTGGTTTACGCTTTTCATTTCACTCATTTACATCCTTTGTTTCAGTCTCTGGTGTATATTGTATACTCCAGCACATCCCAGTTCAGGTGGCCACATTTCAAGCGCACAACTGCCCACACGTGCCTAATGGGCCAGACCACGAGATTTAGACCTTCATCTTTTCACGAGGACCTTGGTTTTAAAATGACAGATACTGGGATTGCAGCAGCTGTGCTGACATCCTGCCCGACAGAAAAGAGCTTTAAAAGTCTCTGTCTCAGTTATCAGAATGGTTTTGTTTTCTTTATCTGAGGTGTATAACTGTGCCTTTCTTTCTTTCTGATGTTTTTCTTTTCCATTCCATAATGTCAGATAAAATGACCATAACGTGTAGGTCTGCATATTAGGTTCTGTAGGTTTTGCAACCTTAGGAACTTATGTTGCTAAGAACCAATAATGGGTTCTTCTGAGTTTTTGTTGTTAAATCTTTTCCCATTCCTTCTTTTTCTTGCTTTTGTTTTTGCAGTTAATCATTCTCGTAAATGCTAAGGTGAACTGCTGTCCGAAGTGGGTTATTTGTCTGTACTGGAGTACTGATTCTTGAGTTTTAGGTACCTGGGTGCAATTGGTGAAAGTCATCAGTATGTTAAACAGATGGTATAATCTTTTTGTGTTCATCATAGCATGAGAAGTATTTGGAAAAAAACTATACTGGGAAACAGGCCATCCTGTGCCCAGAATTCTGCCGGGGAGAAGAGGTGATGCTTAATTTCTTGGGTTGAATGCAGCTTCCTCAGTCCAGCAAGCTCTTCAGAATGCATTTGACTTAGGCAAAGAAACAAGATATCGGTGACAGATTGGAGACTGGATGTGACAGAGACTTTACTAAGCAATGTAATGCAAGCAAAAATATTCCCAAAGGTAGAGCTGTGGTATGCGTTAGTCTGAATGTGATGGAACTCTATGTGTGTGTCTTCATTTCTGAAGACAGACCTCAAGTTCAAGCTTGTGATTATTGTGATGCCTGATTTTATTAGGAGCATTTCTCATAGTGACTGTGAACTGAGGGTGTTAAACATGTATCACTGGAACAGTCTGTAGGCAGCATAGACGTTACTCTGAGGATTCAGTAACAGTTTTAGCAGCACTTGATCTGCTGTTTTCTGGCACAGACAGTTACAGGCCTTGTATCTGAAGACACTCCATTCTCCCAGTCATTAACAGAACTTGGCCTTTGGCCATTCGTAGACCTTGGAAAGAATCAAAGCTTGTCCTTCTTCATTCCTACAAAGTGGTATTTGGTCTGCCCGTGCCCTGGGTGTTAGTCCTGCCAGGCTAATTCCAGTCCTTGAGTACCTGCCAGAAGCATTGTGTTAGTCGTTGCCGTCAGAGACACCTGCCTGACTCTTAGGTAACAGTTGCATGCTGAAACACGTGGCCAGGCACTTGGTTCTCAGTCTGGGAAAAGGGAGAGGTCTCGTGCGAGAAAGCTGTGGACCTAGCCAGGTAAATGAGCCTTGCAGGGGAAGAGAGAGAAGGCAGTTGGTTCCTGTGTGGAATGGTGCAGAGATCTGTTTGTATTAGCATAGAAATACCAGAGAAGGAAGTGCAGGGTGAGGCAGAAGGGGAGCGACGAGTTGTCAGATGCCCTTGACCTTGGAGAAGGCAGGCTCTGCTGACTGGTATAGTAGTATTCTTACTTGCTTTATACCAGACTGACTTTGTCTAGTTGAATGGCTGAGTTACCGTATTAAACCCTTGAGATGCTAGGTTTTGTTTTAAAGAAAAGGTTTTAAAGTACTTTCTTGGTAAAAGTAAAGGAAAAGAAGGAGTTTCTGAGGCTCCCAACCTTGAGCAGTATTTTTAGAACTTCTCCAACGTTTCCTGCCGCCTCACCCACAGACAGGGCTGACTTCTGCTCCTGGGACGACTCGTGCACTCTCTGCCCTTTTCTCTAAATTAACTCTGTCTCACCCTCCTCCCTCATCCAACACCTCCAAGCATCCTCCACGGTCCCCAAGATCACCTCTATCCTCTGCATCCTCACCTCCACCAAACAAGCCCCGATAGTCTGTCCAAGTGATAACCCTACCTGTCTTTTCTAATAGCTTATTTTTTCTTTATTTTTATGTTGTATTTAAAGGGATATGGTTGTCTTACAAATAAAGGGTAAGGAAATCAGGTGTAAATAGTGCTCAGTGACACCTCCCTAATCACTTTATCATTCATTTCTTGCTGTGATGAGTGAAGTTTTCCTTTGTGTAAATCTGTAGGCATACATGTGTTCAATAAAACAAGGAATGCCAGTTTAGAAAAGCGAATACAATTGAAGCTCCTCTAGTTGAGCCTGGTACTGGAGGCCTGGGTCCTTATACAGGTGGTCCTCCTACTCCTGAGAGGGTTCTTCGATGTACCTCCAAGGAGGAGTGTTTAAAAACTATTCATTCTAAATGCTTCTGAACAGGTTCTTCTTTATCTACATTGTGCACTTAAGTTGAAACTCTATCTTCCTGAACTTCTTGACAAGTGCAGGAAATCATTCTTTTCCTTATGAACAGAAGCTTTTGCTCTTAAGAGAAGTTGTATGAAGAGTGTCCCTGGCTATACACCTGAAACTGTTACAGTGTAATATGCTGATTATATCTCAGGTTTTAAAAAATGGCATCACTGGAAAGAAGAGCATCCAATCTGATTTTGTGTCAGCACCCATAAGGGACATGGTTAATTAGATTGATTTTTGCTTTCTAGTCAAAGAAGATTGGAATGTCAGAATTACCAAGCTACGGAAGCAAGTGGAAGAGATTTTTAATTTGAAATTTGGTAAGTAAAACATAGTCTTAGTTTTAAAATGTTAAGGAAAGGCAGTGTTCTGAATGAACATTTTAGCAGTTCAGGACCTAAAGAGGGAAGGTCTCAGAAACTGGGTTTGACTTTCTTTCTGCTCTGACATTGGCTGCTTAAACCTAGCGAGTTAACCTTCTGTCCCCTGGACTCCCGATTTCTCGTGTATCAGAGCGGGAGAGTGTGGGAGGTCTTGGGAGGGACCTCAGACCCACTGTCTGTACCTGTAACCTGGCTGACACCATGTGACACATGGGTTTGATCATCTGTTTCAACGTAGATTTGTTGACAATGGTTTCCTGGAATGCTGTCTTGAGGATTCTGACAAGGCTCAGCAAGTGTTTCAGTTGATTGGGTATGTCTCGTGGAGAAGGAAGGAAGGAGTAGAGTGATCCCAGTATTCCCAGGACATTGCCATCATTGTCTTAATATCTGGTGTTAACGTTTGTGTCCTGGATCAGGAACCTTCAGTACACTTGACCAGTCTGCTCAGGTGCATCTTCTTGTGCACCGCTTACCTTCGGCATGTGGGATCTTAGTTCCTTGACCAGGGGTCAAACCCAGGCCCTCAGCAGCGAAAGCCTCTGGACCACCAAAGAATTCCCTCTTATCTTTTAAACAAGATGCTGGGTTCAAGGGCTAGGTACTTGCCATATGGCTGTAGTTCATTTCCTCCCAGAGCACAGAGACAGTTTTGATTGTCCTGTGGGGATAGTTAATGGTCCTGTCCTTTGAAGTGTTAAAAGGTTCCTTTTGTTTTTTTAGGCTTGTTCTTCAGTTTTCCCCAATGTACTAAGTAAGATGCCTACAATGTTAAGTGGAAATTGCTGGATTGTTGGGAACTTTGGCCCAATGTGTTTGAGCATGCACAGATGTCAGCTACACTTACTGTGCTGATCACTTGAGAATATATGCAAATAGCAAGGCATTAGGCCATGCACTTGAAACTAACATACTGTTATATGTTCATTGTATCACAGTTTAAAAAAATGCGTATAATAAAATCATAAAGAGAGACTGCTGTCAGACAAAAGTAAAGATTGTCTATAAAATTTTACCTTTCCTAAGTTATGTTCTCTTGCACTTTCAGCTCAAGCTCTTGGACTCACAGAGGCGGTAAAAGTACCATACCCGGTGTTTGAATCAAACCCCGAGTTCCTTTATGTAGAAGGCTTGCCAGAAGGAATTCCCTTTCGAAGCCCTACCTGGTTTGGAATTCCAAGACTGGAAAGGATTGTCCGTGGAAGTAATAAAATCAAGTTTGTTGTTAAAAAGTAAGTTCTCTTGGCCATTGCAATCCTTTCTGGAATTTAGGCAATTAAGTTGTATTTCTGATGAAAATCTTCTCTAACTTCAGGTTATGGCTAAGCTTTTGAGGTCCATGATAGAAAGTGCAGCATGAGCCTGGGACCTCACCTTGCCTGTTGCGGCTGTTCTTTAGCCTGCACTTGATTTTTTTTTAATAACCTCAGATATGCAGATGACACCACCCTTATGGCAGAAAGTGAAGAGGAACTAAAAGCCTCTTGATGAAAGTGAAAGAGGAGAGTGAAAAAGTTGGCTTAAAGCTCAACATTCAGAAAATGAAGATCATGGCATCCAGTCCCATCACTTCATGGGAAATAGTTGGGGAAACAGTGTCAGACTTTATTTTTGGGGGCTCCAAAATCACTGCAGATGGTGACTCCAGCCATGAAATAAAAAGACGCTTACTCCTTGGAAGGAAAGCTGTGATCAACCTAGATAGCATATTCAAAAGCAGAGACATTACTTTGCCGACTAAGGTCTGTCTAGTCAAGGCTATCGTTTTTCCAGTAGTCATGTAAGGATGTGAGAGTTGGGCTGTGAAGAAGGCTGAGCGCCGAAGAATTAATGCGTTTGAACTGTGGTGTTGGAGAAGACTCTTGAGAGTCCCTTGGGCTGCAAGGAGATCCAACCAGTGCATTCTGAAGGAGATCAGCCCTGGGATTTCTTTGGAAGGAATGATGCTGAAGCTGAAGCTCCAGTACTTTGGCCACCTCATGCGAAGAGTTGACTCATTGGAAAAGACTCTGATGCTGGGAGGGATTGGGGGCAGGAGGAGAAGGGGAGAACCGAGGATGAGATTGTTGGGCGGCATCACTGACTCGATGGATGTGAATCTGAGTGAACTCCGGAGTTGGTGATGGACAGGGAGGCCTGGCGTGCTGCGATTCATGGGGTCGCAAAGAGTCAGACATGACTGAGCGACTGAATTGAACTGAACTGAACTGATTTTTTTCCCCCCTTGATTTTCTTCATATGTACAAGGAGAGCTGTACTTGCCCCACAGTGGTGGTCCTGACATTTGCTGAGAGATGCTATGATGCTGTAAGAATCTTATCCATAGATACTTGAAGAAAGAAAGAAAGTGCTGATTTTTAATGTGCTCTTTTATTCCTGGTTAATCTTATGGGCAACTGAATTTCAACAGTCAAGTTTCTCGTTTATATGTCTCCAGAATTTCAGGAGCTGAAGAAACTAAACCTGTTAGTATTCATTTTCATGAAAGTGAACGTTGCTCAGTCGTGTCCGACCCTTTGCCACACCATGGACTGTACAGTCCATGGAATTCTCCAGGCCAGAACACTGGAGTGAGTAGCCTTTCCCTCCTCTAGGGGATCTTCCCAACCCAGGAATCACACTGGGGTCTCCTGCATTACAGGCATATTCTTTACCAGCTGAGCTATCATGAAAGAAGTCATTTACTCTTCCTAAAATCTTTTAGCAGCTAGCTGTGGGAAGGAAAAGTGAATTTTTTTGTGTGCACAATGATAGAGATTATTTTTGCCTTACAGAGTTATTTTGTGGTCACCTTCATTAAAAAATTGGTCATCACAAGTTTTACTAGCTATGAAGACCGATATTATACTGGCCACTGTAACATTTCTTGGTTTTCTCTCTAGACCTGAACTAGTTATTTCCTACTTGCCTCCTGGAATGGCTAGTAAAATTAACACTAAAGGTAAGAGATTATGTATACCTTTATGACACTTTGGTGTGGCAGAAATTTGTGTGGGGGGTGGCTTTTGATTTGTTTTTGAGCTTTTTAAGATATTTAATGCCTGTCCCCCCCCAAAGTAAACATTTCATTGGCAGTTTCATATTGCAGTCATCTTTCATTCATGTGTCCACAGCTTTGTTGAGACTCATGTGGAGTATTACACCATCAGTTTAACTCTTCAGGTTTCTGTGAAAAGAGCCAAACTCAATTTCAGTACTCTGCTTTTATAGAGCACTTCCTTATGGATTTTTTACAATATCCAAAAGAAATGGTATATGCTTACTTTACAGCTTTGCAGTCCCCGAAAAGGCCACGAAGCCCCGGGAGTAATTCGAAAGTTCCTGAAATTGAGGTCACTGTGGAAGGTGAGATTGCTCTGCGGCCCGTTTCTGTCCACAGTCCAGTTCACTGATTACAGCTGTTGCCTCTTCACTCTAGTGTTGACATTTTTAGGGAAACGGGCCTTCACAAAACTTGTTTCAGGTGTGGAAAGCTAACCTGTGGTAAGTCTAGAGTTCTAATGTTTTTAATCAACAGTTTCAAGTAGAGGAAATTTCTCCTCAGCCTCGCCACTACTTGTTATTTTCTGCTTTTAGATAATATCCATCCTGATGCGTGTCTGTTCCTTTTTATTGCTGAGCAATATTCCATTGTGTGGATGTGTACCGCATTTTGTTTATTTATTCGTCACCTGATGGACATCTGGGTTGTACTGCTTTTTGGCTATTTATGAGTAATGCCACTCTGAGTATTCATGTACAAGGACAGTGGTGGGTTAATGAAAAGCTCTTTTGACCTGCCTTCAGGGTGATGGGGTGGAGAGATCAAGCTTCTCCAGAAATACCTTGCTTTTATCACTATGCCATTTAAAAAAGCTTTGGTTTTATTCATTAGCTTGAAGTAATTAAAGATTAGAATGTTGAGTCTTCATATTTTATTGAATTCTGAGGCCATAGTCAGGCTTTTAGTGGGAGACAACTCAGAACCCATAGCATTGTTTCTGTGTTTTTCTTAGAATTCAAAGAAAAGATATGTCACAAATAGCTAGAGAATCCAAAGGAGAGCTTCACAGTGTAGATGATAGACTTGTATCTAAAGTTGTGTTTATGTTCAGAGGCTAACAGAAAAACCTAAAGGCAAACATAAGTGAGCAGTGTCTTCAAAAGGCTGTGATGAGTCATGAAGTGAACTGAAAGTTCCTCATACCAGCCAGAAAGCTAGATACGTTCGGGGTGGGGGGAATGCCTCGTTGTAGGGATGGAAGTAGAAAAACGGACAGAGGTCTGTAGAACTCACAGCAGTGGCCTTTTCCTTTGCAGACTGCTTATGTCCTCACTGGACTCAACTTTCCCAGCGCAGGTTGGCCTTCAAGAGCAGGTTGTACAGAAGTCACTAGCAGGTGCTTGATTGTGTGTGCTGACTATGTTTTTTGTTTTTGTTTTTTATTCTTCTTTAGGCCCTAATAACAGCAATCCTCAAACCTCAGCCGTTCGAACCCCTACCCAGACGAATGGTTCTAATGTTCCCTTCAAGCCTCGAGGGAGAGAGTTTTCCTTTGGTAAATATATACTTCATTTTTCTTTATTTCATTACTTCAAATAAAAGGAATTAGTAAAATACTGTATTTTAGTAGCTGCACTGTTTTTTAAATGCGAAGACTACAGAGCCAGATTGAGTTCAAATCTGGCACTAGTACTTATGATTCCATGACCTTGAGCAAGCTGCTTAACCTCTCTGTGCCTCCGTTTCCTTGGCTGTAGATGGGGATAACGTTATTTCTGGTTCCATAGGGTGATTTTTAAGATGATAAATACAGATCGTCTAAAGGGTAGAGCTGTGTCTGCAGAGTAGATACTATAATTGTTGGGGGGGCGGTATTTTGGTCTTTGTTTATTTCGTTAATTTGTAGCTGACATATTAGTAATATACTAAGTTAGTTGTTCAGTTGCGTCTGACTGTTTGTGGCCCCATGGGCTGTAGCCCATCAGGCTCCTCCGTCCATGGACCTTTCCGGGTCTCCAGCATTGCAGACAGACTCTTTACCATCTGAGCCACCAGGGAACCCCAGTAATATAATAGAACAGTTAAATAATGCATCAGGATTAGAATAGTTACCAAGACATGACTGTGTTAAAAACCTATGTATTTTTTTATTTTGCGCTGAGTAAAGATGCACAATAAAAGATGAAGAAGTTCCTAACCTTTCTGCGTTTTTTTCTTTTTCATGCAGAGGCCTGGAATGCCAAAATCACAGACCTAAAACAGAAAGTTGAAAATCTTTTCAATGAAAAATGTGGTAAGTTTATTTTGAAGTATTATTGTTATTAAAATATGAGATAGCTTTTTTATAAAACAGAAAAATGTGATCAGTGTAAAAATGTTCAACATTTAACTTATCATCAGATGTTTGTGGGCTTTGCAGGCATGAATTTGATTGTTTTTCCCACATTTCTTCAAGAAATTGAAGACATTTTTCTAAAATTAAAATTCATGTGATTCTTTTAAAGAATAGTTTTAGTAGTTGCAAAATGTAGTTTGAATGCTTTTTTTTTTTAAGGTTTAATTTTTCAAAAAATTATGTATATGAGAAACGATAAGTGTGTTTTGTTTTTTTTTAGGTGAAGCTCTTGGCCTTAAACAAGCTGTGAAAGTGCCGTTTGCGTTATTTGAGTCTTTCCCAGAAGACTTTTATGTGGAAGGCTTACCCGAGGGTGTGCCATTCCGACGACCGTCTACTTTTGGCATTCCAAGGCTGGAGAAGATACTCAGAAACAAAGCCAAAATTAAGTTCATAATTAAAAAGTAAGGAAATAAGATGAAACGAGCTTGCCCCCTGAGTTGGTACAGTTTGACTCTGGGAGACGGCATGTGGATTCAGCTTTGGGGCCCTAGAGTCAGAAGCTCTTTGAGCTATACTTTTATATATATTTAAAAATTTTTGTAAGTGGTCAAAAGAGGGAAGGAGGGCTGAGACTTACCAGAGGGATGACAACTTGATTTTGCGAAATCTCCTTATAGTCTATATTTTTACTGGTTGATACGGCTGGAACCTTAAGTGGAGGTTCAGTGTTCTAAAGCTTTTTTATTTCTCCAATTTACAGAATAGTTTAAATCTCTCTTCTGTTTGCTTGGGATCTGTGAATTATGCCAGCACAGCTGAAGCAGATGAAAGTAACTGGAGTTAATAAAATATGTGTCAGTGTCCAGGAATTGTTCAAAATTAGTTGAAAGGAATTTTAGGATTTATTTATTTATTAATGGCCACCCTCTGTACTTTCAGCCAGGTCTCTAGAGGCTAAGACCCTGCCTCTGCTTCCTCAGAGAGACAGACTGTTTAATTTTTACTTTTTGGCCTTGCCCTGAGGCATGTGGGATCTTAGTTCCTTACCCAGGGATCAAACCTACATTCCTTTATTGGAAGCCTGTTATTGAAGTCTTAACCAGTCCCTCCAGGGAAGACCCAAGAGAGACAGACTCTTGGACTCTTGGTGCTTGACTTTTCACAGCCTGTCTTTATATTTCCATGCTGCTTGCATGCGGGGCTCTTGTGTTTCCTTCTCAAGTCTAGCATTGCCTCTTTCCAGGATATACTGAAACCATAGGAAGAAGCTATTTAAACTAAATAGGGCTTGGTGGATGTTAAAATCACAATGACAGCTAGTCTTTTTGTGTGTGTTCCTTTAGATATCCATGTTATTTCTGTTCCTGCTAAGAATGTGTATGTATATAAAGTTACTAGCTTTTTCAGTGTCTTACTTGTTTAATTTTTAGTGTTTTACTATGGAATACTAACACACATGCTTTTTCTCTTGTTTTTAGGCCAGAAATGTTTGAGACTGCAATTAAGGAAAGCACCTCCTCATCTAAGAGCCCTCCTAGTAAGCATTTTGCTACAGAAAACACTTTGTCAGAGACTTACTTTGCAGCAGCAGTTTTAAACATTATTGCAAGAGTAGCTGTTGAAATAAAACCTGGAAAGTACATTCAAAATTGGGGTTGTGTCTAGTTTATGGTTTTTAAGTTTTTTAGTAACTTAAAGATCTCTACATGTCTGATGCTCTTCAAAGCAGCATGAGGAAGACAAAAAATGAAAAACATCTTTCAGGAAGCCCAGTGTCACAGAACAAGAAAACATGTCATGAGGAACAAAGCTGGCTTAAAATATGGTCTTTTATAGTCTGTATTGTAAGCGTTAGGGAAGATTTAAGTACGTTTTGTGCGTGCTTTAATCTGAGGTTTCCGTTTTCAGGAAAAATCAATTCATCACCCAGTGTTAATACTACTGCGTCAGGTGTTGAAGACCTTAACATCATTCAGGTGACAATTCCAGGTATGGTCTCTCTGCCTCAATTACAGCTTGGTCGGGCTTCATGGAGATTGAATATGCTGCACATTGCTTGTTGTTCCCCTAGCCCCTGCAGAAATTATTGACCAAATACATCACCATGTCAGTTTATCTCTATAAACAGTGCTTGGCAATTACTAGATTCAACATGAGCTAAAACCTGTATGCTACCCAGATGCCTAGTGTGTTTAAAAAAATTTTATGAAACGGCAAACAAAACTCTTTATAACTGGAATGATGTTGTTGCATTTTCAGTTTAGCGCTGTTATTAAATTGTTTGGTTAAATCATTTCAATCTTGATTGCTTTTTTAAAAAACATTCCCATAACATAACATTACATAGAGCACCTAAAAATGTGTCTGGTCTTAAAATGGCATTGTTAAGTTACAGCTTTCTCTTAACCTTTTCAGACGATGATAATGAAAGACTATCAAAGGTTGAAAAAGCTCGACAGCTAAGAGAGCAAGTTAATGACCTCTTCAGTCGGAAATTTGGTAAGCTTTGCATTTGTGCATGGCTTTCCAGGTGTCTCAGCATCTGCCTGCCAATCAGGAGACGCAGATTCCATTTCCGGGTTGGGAAGATCCCCTGGAGGTGGAAATGGCCGCCCACTTCAATATTCTTGCCTGGGAAATCCCATGAACAGAGGAGCCTGGTGACTCCTATAGTCCGTAGGGTTGCAAAGAGTCAGACATGACTGAGCATGGATGCAGGCATTTGCCTAATACAGCTTGCAATAAGCCAGGACTCAGTTAGATCTTAAAACTGAATTATGCTCAGGTAGTTGTCATCTGTGCTTCTGTAAACCCTCACTAAGGTGGACTCTGCTTTTATGCCATTTGTCTCACTATAGGTGAAGCCATTGGGATGGGTTTCCCCGTGAAGGTTCCCTACAGGAAAATCACAATTAACCCTGGCTGTGTGGTGGTTGATGGCATGCCCCCCGGAGTGTCATTCAAAGCCCCCAGCTATCTGGAAATCAGCTCCATGAGAAGGATCTTAGATTCTGCTGAGTTCATTAAATTCACAGTCATTAGGTACGTGAGAGTGACTTGCTTGGTCATAGGAATGAACCTGCAGATGACTGAGGCCGAGTCATCGTCCAAAATGCGATCCTCTGTAGTAAGTTTACTGTGCGATGAAATGAACTAATACAGTCCTTCAGTTACAGTGAGGCTCTTTTGTGCCTGTGCTGACTCTTCATTCTCTGGTTTTAAGGCAAGGTGTTGTTAGCACACCGTGACCTGTGGACCAGCTCCAGCCCGCCACGTGTTATTATTTTTATGTATTGTTAAAACCCAGTCACTCCTGCTTGTTTACATATTGTCTGTGGCTGCCTTCATAATGCAGTGATAAAATTAAGTAGCTGGAACAGAGACACTGTGCTCTGGAAATATTTATGTCTGGCCCTGTACAGGAAAATGTTGCCAGCCCTTGCCTGTGAGGCATCTTCCTGGGCTTCAGGTCAGACCAAGGATCCAATGCTAAGCCACTTCTGTTTCCTTGTCTGTCCAGTGAGATGGTAGTTGTTCCCTTTAAGCGTGTGAGCTGCTTATCCACAGAGTAGGAATGGTTGCCACACCTGCACACTCACAGCACTGTGCAGATTCCATTTGTGGATATGTGCTTGTCACAGTAAGTGCCACACACGTCCCCTTTGCCATCACCCAAGTAGAAATTCCCAGGGCCCTTCCCGCTTCTCTTCCACCTCCCCCAAACTTCAGGTTCCCGCTGTCAGCTTAGGACCAACACTCAGAAATAGTTAATGTCTTATCCTCCCAAAGCTTCTTCTCATTTCACTAAAATTACTCTAATTTCCTATTATTTATTTATTTGTATGTGTGTGTGTGTGTGGAAAACATAGTCGTGGTTGTTTTTTTTTTCAGTGTATTCATTTTTAATTGAAGGATAGTTGCTTTACAGTATGGGGTTGGTTTCTGCCATACATCAGCATGGATCTGCCATAGGTATACATGTGTCCCCTCCCACGTGCACCCCCCATCCCACCCCTCTAGGTTGTCCCAGAGCCCCTGAGCTCCCTGAGTCATACAGCAAGTTCCCACTGGTTGTTTCATTCACATGTGGTCATGAATACGTCTCCATGCTCCTCTGCCTGGTCGTCCTTCCCCTCCTTCCCCTTCACTCTTCCTCCTCCCCAGAGCTTAGCTGTGGTTAGATATACCCATTCATTGTCCAATTCCCACTGTCTGCTTAGGACCGACACTCAGAAATAGCCAATACAGTACTCTCCCAAAGCCTTTTCTCATTTTACTAAAATTACTCCATCTATTTCCCTTACTTTGTTCCTATTTTCCCCCCACTATCTTTGGTGTAGCGTTTTTTAATGGTTACTTGCCTGTCTGTAGGTTTCAAAGTAGAAGATTAAATGATAGTGCACAGCTTTTGTGTTTCTAGCACATAAGTAACATGGGCTAAATGTTAGTTGAGTAAAAATATACATGTAAATTCTTGTAGAGTAAAAAATACACTTGTACCATCTGTTCTCTCTTCAGACCATTTCCAGGACTTGTGATTAATAACCGTGAGTATTTCTGGATGTCTTTTTTTTTTTTTTTCTTCTCTGGGATGTGAGAAAAGGGGATGGGTGGGTTTATGCAGGTCTGCGTGTACAGTTAGAGACGTAATCCAGCAGTAATCATTCAGAGTCGTCGTTTTAGCCCTCAGTATAAAGCACCACGGGTCACTTTGTGGATGTGATACTGGGCAAGTTGCTTCGCTTTTTAAAATCGGTTTACTTACTTGTATAATCAAATAGAAATGATACTTGCACCCATTTTGGCCGTTTTAGAGCATTTTAAATGACACATTGTATGTCAAGCCTCTAACACAGTGCCTAGCAAGCTCCTTACTGTGTGAATATGAAGTTCTAATACAGCACTGCTGGGCCCATGTGCTTATGTCTGACTTAAGAAATTACAGCAAGAAATCACAGCAGAGCAGCCTGCAAAGCCTAAAATATTTACTCATTGCCTCTTTGTGATGAGGCTTGTTGACTCCTGATCTACAGTATGTGTTCAGTAAGCACAATCTATATCTATTCCTGTTTTCACCGTTACTACCGTCACTATTATTTTCTGATTACCGGGCTAGAAAAGGCAAGTCTTCTAACGTAATTTGGCGGCTTCTGTTAATATTGAGGCATTGTGTCTGGCAGTCACTGGGCTCTCAGATAATCTTGCACAAACAAGTGTAAGTGTTTTTCCAGTTCCCTGATATTCCTGTCATTTTAAACAGGTTTTTTGTGTGTGTGTTTTTGGTGTGAAACAAGTATGCTAATATGTTTTATGTTCTTCTATTACCTTTCTTGTTAAAAATTTTCCAAAGTGACAGTTATCCTTAATTGATACACCATTAGCATTTTAGTCATTTTTCCAGCTGGTATCGTCTCGGCTCTTTAACATCCATCTATATTGAGCATTCTGTTCTGTATTTGCTGGGAAAGTGTTCAGGAGTTTTCAGTGACCGCTGCGCAGCTGAGCCCTGTGAGTTGTCGGTTCCCCGCCTGAGCTGAGAGCCACGCGGCTGTTGGGCCTGTCCCGCTGCCCCGTGGGCTTCACGCGGTCGATGCTCTTTGTCTGCCTTGCCTTTAGCGTCACGGATTTGGTCTTGTCTCTTCTGCTTCCCAGTTTTGAGTCTCATTTTATCCTAAAATGTATTTGTTTGCTTGTCCCCCCAAGCCACTAGTTCTTTCTCAATAGATTCTGTTTTTATTATTCCCTCCATCTTGGCCAAGTGTGTCAGTGTCTGGGGGTGTCAGTAACGAATGAAAGAAATCTCGCTTCATAGATTTTTCAGTTATCTTCGGCGTTCAGCTTTAATTAACACCAGAGATCTTTAAACGTCCAACCCCATGATACGGTGTGGGGTTTTTGTTTTGTCTTGTTTTTTGGAAAACTTTTTTGATTACAATTCATCTCTCTTATGTAACTTTTAATTTCAAAAGACATTGTGTTTTATGACTCCTTGCCCCTCTCCCGTATGTGTAAAGTGTTCAGTTTTGTTCTTTTCCTTGTGTGGTAATAATTTACAGAATTTTATGTTAATTACCGTGAGTTAGTTACTTGGATGGGACCTACCCCAACTTCTAATCTTTGTTCCTTCCTTCTCATAAGGAGAATAGTGTCTCTTATAGCAGAGTTGGAGCATCAGGTTAGAGAATGTGCAAAAATGCTTTTCAAATGTAGCAGTGTGTCATTATTACTTAAATGAATCTGCTTTCTTTTCAGAGTTGGTTGATCAGAATGAGTCAGAAGGCCCAGTGATCCAAGGTAAATTAAGCAGGGTGAAACATGGAAATATTCCTGCTGACGCAGTAGACCGGATCACATCAATGGTGTGGCCTCACGTGCTAATGTGTACCCAACTCTAAGGAAAGTTAATTCCACAGCACACATGTCCACGTGTATGCACACACTCGAGCACACGCAGATTTGGTTTCTTTGACTCCTTTGTCTGAAAGCCTGTGTGGGTCGCACATAGGTCATCACTGAGAACTGGACCGCATGCCGTTGGCTCCACCTCCCCATGTCAAGCTCAAGCTCAAGCTCAGGAACCTGAGACCAGTGGCGTTGAGTGTGGTTGTGTGATGAGAAGGTTGTCTTAACTTGGTGCCTTATGCCCTTCATTTCTAATGGTTGCTGTAAGCCAGACTTTTGGCTCGAAATTCCTTGGAAGCAAGTGTTTGTTTAGGCCTGCTGTGTGATTCACTGAAAGTAATGAAAGACTTTCATTAAAAGGGATCCTGCAGAAGGAAGGGGGAAAAGACATAAAGAACCTCCTACTTTCCTGCTGGACCTGTGTTAAGATTGTTATTGATTGTGTAAGATAGCAGGTTTTCAGGAAAGCAGATTTTTAACAGTCCAGTTGAGTAACCCTGCTTTTAATTCCCCAAATTTGTAGCTATTGTTTCATCCTAGATGGGGGCTTTGTGTATGTCTAGAGAGCTTCCTCCCTCTAGGCTTTTTACATAACTGAAGGCGACTTTTGATTAGTGTATTAATAAAATCTTCGTGTGTTTCTCTTCAGAATCAGCTGAGCCAACCCAATTGGAGGTTCCTGCAACTGAAGGTAAAAAGGGTAGCCTGGTTGTCAAAAATTGAAGTGCCAAAGACAAAGAATTAATTGTAGTTTAGAAGCTCTTCACCTGGAAACACGTGGTGGTTTTGTTCCTTGGTTTCTGGGTCAAGTGGGTTTGTAGTTTATGCCCAGAAGCATTGTATTTAGAGATGACTTTCAGGTTCTTTTCTTCCATTTTCCCCAAATGACCCTTAATGAATTCTGAAATTGTTGAATGAATGCTTTGTAACCTAGATTCAGCTAGTGTGGGTCCTTTACATGCATAATTAATAAGGCGTTTGTGACCTTGAAAATCTAAGTAACAAAATTCAGAACTTGACTGCTGGAGAAGAGTCTCTAGTTGCTACTGGTTTTAGTATCCTGTCAAGTTGTAATGAACAGTTTGGTATGAGTAGCTGTATAATCAAGTAAATCTGTATTCATAGTGCAGTTAATCGGTTCCCTTTTGTTTTTCTTGATAGAAATAAAGGAGACTGATGGAAACTCCCAAATCAAGCAAGAACCAGACCCTACGTGGTAGAACTCTTCCTTCCCAGGGTAAATCAGCTTCTCTGTCCAGGACACCATGTAGTGTCTGGGAGAGCCTCCCTGCATATCAGTAAGCTGAAGTGTTTTCCCTGCTTCAGCCATAAACGGTGGGCCCACCTTCGGGGCACGTGAGGACCAAGTGTAAGCGTACTGGGTGGTCTGAGCTAGCGGGCTCAAGCATGGAGAGTTTCCTTGGATCAATGCATGTCTATCAGGCAAAGATGTTAAAGCACTTGGCCTCCAAAGTGTTTTGTTTCTGATCTGTAGGTTAATTCTTGTCCTTGCCATTGGATGCACTGCGAGTCAATGTCACCAGGCTGACTCTCCCCTAATCCCTATAACAGTATTTGCAGAGTCTGGCTGAGCTGCACAACCATTGTGTATCCTGGTATGATTTGGCCTGATCCAGTCATTCCAAACACCTTAAACCTTTCCAGGAGGGGCGTTCCTAGACCATCAGTCAGTGAGACTTGGTGTTCATGTCGAGCTGAACCTCACTCAGCCCCAGCATTGACTGTTTTCATGATAGTTAGAGGGTACAGTTATCTCTCACCTGTAGCTGACCCTCTGTTTTTTTTTATATGGAGACTTCTTTGATCATGGAATGGGCCATGTACCTCCAGTCCGTGGACTGATGTGGTAATTAAGTTGTGATATTAGTGAAAATCATAAATTCCTATAATCAGATTAACCTGTTTTCTCACTTGTCTGTTTTCTCTCCTGTTTTAGCTTAAAGTATCAGTGGGTGAGAAGAGCTTTTCGGACCTGTTACTGCCCCAGGCTGTGTAATATACTTGTATAACAGAAATACCTTCTATACAAACCTTTTTTTCTACTTTTAGATAGAAATGTCTACTTTTTCAGCAGTTCTGTGAATTGAATTAAAGAGCAGAGTGACTGTAGATTTGGAATGGCTGGTTTCCTTGGGAATGTATTATAAGGATTTTACAGCAGTGCTGGAAAAAACGACAGGGAAAATAACAGGGGTGGAGCTCATCAGATTTTTTACATATTCAGCAGAGCCTTCAGCGATGGTGTTTGTTTTTCAATCAAGTGAAGATATCTCCTACTGGAACATCTCAGCTTCGGCAGTGAAGAAAACCCCTGTGATATAGTTCAGCTCTTTAGTTTTTCTATTGGAGAAAATCATTTAAATGATCCTTTTGTTCACGGCTCTCCTTAATGACTGAGTGAACAGTTAGTATCTGTATATTTGACTAAACCTTTTCCTAAGCTCTCTATCATGGTTCATATGTTTTTTATCATCATTAAAACACAACCATCAGGATCAGCTAACAGCCAGTAAGAGGTCGGTAATCTCCGCGTGTAGCTTATAGATGGAACACAGAGAACCTCTTCCATCCACATTTACTTTTCATCCAAATAAAATGCATGGCGTACCAGAAGTTTGAGGTCAGGTATGAGTGTTGGGGCGAGCTGAACGACACTAGAGCCTCACTGCCATGAGCCCAGTCGTGGTGTGGAATTCTTTGGAACACCACCCCAGCTCGGCTCAGAACTTAGGGAGGGGGGGGTTTCGTTGCCTTCATTACTCTGCGGTTGAACCGGTGACACTGAGGCCCAGTGTGGGCAGTGAGGGGTCAGTCAGTTGACCAGGCACCCTCTGACATTCTGCGCCATTTGTAGGAGAATCTTACGTGTGTTGAGATTTCACCAACAGTAAGAGATGTAAAATACCAGCTATACGAAAAGCTAGAGTATGTGATGGCATAGAGTTTTCATTAGCTTTATCACAATATTCACAATGGAGAATTATATTACATGGTAGCAGAAATAGGCATTTTTATGTGTTGCTTATATTTTACCTCAAATTAAATTGTAGATATAGGGTAATAAATAAAATCCATCCATGCCTTTCACACACTAATTCATTTCTTTCTAAGGTGTTTTCATGACTGTTGGGAAACCTGGGGCGG
This sequence comes from Ovis aries, assembly GCF_016772045.2. Lineage (NCBI taxonomy): Eukaryota > Metazoa > Chordata > Mammalia > Artiodactyla > Bovidae > Ovis > Ovis aries. The sequence continues at coordinate 33,245,660 of NC_056077.1, read as the reverse complement.
CTCGGCGGTAGGTGGATTGTGAGGTGAGGTCATGTCGCCGCTGTCCAGTGGGTCCGTGCCTCATCAGGACACCCCTGCCGGGGGTGAGTCTGAGACCGGTGTGTCTCTGGTCTGAGCTGGGGCTGGAGCCCCCACCTGTCTGTTCGTGACCTGCCAACGGCATGCGATGTTTGAGGTCAATCCCTCCCAGGATGGAGCCTGTCCATGAGCCCCTCCCACATAAAACTCTGGCTCCAGGTCCTTTCTGTCTCTCCACATCACCTTCTGCCTCTCCGTGACCCTTACCCGTGTGACCTCAAGGAAAGCCAAACCGATTTGTTGACAAACTTAGCAGCCGGCCACCCGGGGGAGTCAGCTGCTCCAGTAGACCCCTGGGGTTACTTTCCGGTGTGCCCCATCTGGCTGCCACCACCCACACTTCCCATGCCCATCACCGGGAATTCATAGTCATCCAGAGGCTGCTTTTTCAAAGGGATTACACTTGTACACATAACCCTTCAACAGAAATTTTCTGGGCGCACAGACTTGGAAGGAGATGGACTTTCCTACGCAGTATAAGTATATATATCTCCAGTATGAAAATCCTGTATCTATGCATACACGTATGTTTGGGGATTTTTTAAGTTTCTTACAGCTAAAAATGTATGAGTCTCTGCATTGTGGACCACAGCTCAGAATCTGTGGCATCCTCCTCCTGCTGACTTAGGTATTAAGATGCCATCTGGTTCCATCCTGCCTCTGAACAGCTTACAGGTTCCTTTAAGAAATGTTGACTCTCAGTTGAAGCTGTGTCTGTGAGCAGAAGAGCATGGAGGTGGAAGAAGCTGTTTTATTAACTCACTGTGTCTCCTGGAGGTTTTCACACACCCGTTGACTCTGCTTACCCACAGTCGGGGGTCTCTCGGTACAGCCTCTCCTGGCAAGGTGACCGCCTTAGCAAATGGCCTTACCTGCAGTGCTCAGATGGGCCCTAGTTTCAGCACCACAGGCTTGTTTAAAAATGTCTGGGGTCACCCTGCCTTGCTCATGTGGAGCCCAGGAACCATCTAAGGAGCAAGCCTTCCGCCGCCTGTGTTAGTGAATAGGTTTTGCCCTCATAAATGAGACAGTCGACAAAAGAGCGTGAATCTTCAGAGGGCGAGGGGTGTAAAACTCCCCCAAGGTCTTTCCTGGAGGACCAGACTGAAACACGAGCTACAGTTCACGTAGGTTCTGTCAGTAATTCTGACGTGCCCTGTGTTTCTGAAACAACATCCTGATCCTGTGATGGCTGATGGTTCAACATTATTTTATCAGGAAATAGAGCAGAATGACCAGGGACATAGGCTTTGTGACCAGCTCCAAGCCTTGCTTCTGGACAGCTGTGATCTTGAGTAAGTCTCCAACAGTAAAACCAAGGAAGCGTGTACCATTGCAGGACTGTTATCAATTAGACCCTGATGGTGAAATTGGGCCAACTACTTACAGCCTCTTGCCCAGCTCTGGGCCTTGGGTGGCAGGGAGAGCCGAGCTCTGTTTCTGGGTCAGCTTCTGCCCTGGGGCGGGCGGCAGAGCTGCTGCAGGTGGGGCCACTGGCACCTCCAAAAGAAATCACATTTACCCACCTACCACCACTCGGACTGTGCCGTGCACATAAGCTTTCCCTGTTGAGCAGTTAGCACGTCCTAAGACGTTTTATCGTTTCAATGGTCTAAATTGTCTGTGTGACCTGAAGTGCATGCATGTCACCTGCCCAGGTCACCTTGGGACTTGAGAGAAGAGGTAGGCCACTAATCCAGCCATGGCCACAGTCTTACCCCTGAGATGGCAGCGTGGACTGGGCTCCGGTGTGCCCAGCGTGGCCTGCAGAGTGCCCAGTGTGCCCAGGACAGCTGTCTGCTACAGCAGGCAGCCAGTCCTACTTGGAAGTAGGTCATCTCTGAGCATCCTTCCAGCAACGTTTCTGCCGTGTTTTTTTTTTTCCCCTCCCCTCCAGGGACCAAAAAGGTCCACTGGAGAGGAAAATTGAGAGACCAGACCTTTGCAGTGTCCAGACCTCGAGCCCCGTCCTGAATAAGCTCAGGCTGCTGGTTGGTTTACCCGTTAGTGAACCGTAATTGTCGCACTCCACAGCGCACCTCTGGACACCTTCCTTCCTAGTGGAAGAAGCCACGTGTGTGTATTTTGAAGTGTTCTTCACGGATGCCTGTTTCCCTGTGATACAGACAAGGGGACAGGGTGTGGGGAACTGAGGTGACCTCTGGCCCCTTGTTCTGCTTGGGTCCTGGTTCTGCCCAGCGCTGAGTCCAGTTGGATGAGCACAGGTGGGGCTGTGCAGGTCTAACCAGACGCCCCCATGGAGTTGCTCTCCAGCCCCTGCAGTTCGGGTTCTGTTTACTCCCACGTGTACTGAGGGGTGGTTAACTTCATCTCGTGACTGCCAGCTTTGGCTGAAAGGGCAGATAATGAAAGCAGGTTGTTGAAGTCCTAAGTCTCTCAGGTTTTGGTGGCTGGTTGACAAATCAGTGGGTAAACCTGGCTGCTGCAGCTCCCTGGCTTCAAATCCCTGTGAACCGAATGAAAAACAGCGAAGCCGCTTGTCTTCCCAGCTCCCCAACTCTGATCAAAGGTTTTGCGTGTCAGCTCCCTCCTGCCCCATCCCACCCTTCAACCCACCTTCCCTTGTGGTTTTATTTTGAGGAAGTTGTCAGGAAAGGTAGCACTGAAAACATGCTATGATGTAACACCCATGTGTGTAACTGTTTCCTGCCGGGTTTCTCAGGCCAGAGTAGGTGGCTGGTGGGCCTTCTGTAGCACTGACTTCCCGCAAGATCGCAGGCTGCCTGCTGATGCCCGTTGTTCCTGACCTGGAAAGCCAGTGTGATCCTTAGCGAAGACCACGTGCTGGTCAGCACCTGGGGGGAACCAAGCGAGAACCGTCCCCACTCATACCCACTCAACCCCAACCAGAGGCAGCAGGAGAGACAGCCACCTCCAAGGCTCTAGGAAGATTTCAGATAAATCCCCAAAGAATCTATAGATTTGCATCATCTGTGATTTAGACAAACTGTCCTCTCCTTTATAACGACCAATCTAGACCTCAAGGGAAAATCCTTAATGAAAGACAGCAGGTGCAGGTTTGCAGAAAGGCTACGTCAGAGCAGGCACCCACCCCATGGGCGCAGGGTCAGAAAGCCATAGCAAGTGTTGGCCTGCATGAGAGGAGCTTTCAATCGAGGGGAGTGGCTTCGCTGCCCCTGGTGCTTGATGCAAGCTGGGCCGCCGCCAGAAACCCTTGTAAGCAGACCCGCTGTCTGACCAGCGCCCCACCCTGGGCTTGTGCGTCTGCACTGCCCTGTACCCCCTCAGACGGGGCAGAGGTGCCCTGGACTGAGGCCATGTGGCCAGCTGCCTTCGCACAATCTCTGGGCGGATTGGGGGAGACAATGGCAACCCAGCCCTGATGACAGAATTTAGGAGGTTGGATTTTTCTCATTACTGAAATTAGCTTCAAGTTCAGAAGAGCTCACCGCAAAACCCCCTGTGGCGGTAGCACACAGCTGGATTTAGCCTTGATGGTTGATGATCTTCAAATGACTTTGGCCACGTGACGCATCTGGCCCCAGTGAGGAAGTGGGGTGGGAGCAGGCAGGGTGCAGGCAGGCCCCAGGGCTCCTGGTTCTGGAGGGGACCAGATGGTAGTGAAGTCACTCCGTTGTGTCTGACTCCTTTTGACCCCGTAGACTGCAGCCCGCCAGGCGGCTCCATCCATGGAATTCTCCAGCCCGGATGGAATTCTGGCCGTGGGTAAGCTGTTCCCTCCCCTAGGGGATCTTCCCAACCCAGAGATTGAACCCAGGTCTCCTGCGTTGCAGGCGGATTCTTTACCGTCCGAGCCACCAGGGAAGACCTGGCTTTGGAGTGGGACCAAATGGTAGAGTCCCTTTGATTTTGGCCAAGAACCCACTTTGGATCAGGACATCCTCCAGACGCTACAGTGCAGGAGGGACAGCCCTGGCCCTACCCCTAGAACTCAGGCTCCTGTCTACCATCCTCCCCAACCTGGCCTGGGAAAGCCCCCACGGCCCTGGGCATAGCCAAGGCTGAGCTCTCCCAGGGCTAGACCGGGGGCTGCCCCACACACAGCCACCCAGCTCACCGGCGACAGCTCCAGCAGAGAACACGGGCCGCCTGCCCTGGGTCTGAGCCCTGCACCGTTTGCCCCAGCAGCCTGCAGTACTGGCTCATTCACCTGACATTTCCCTCATTCCAGGCCCAGCTTAAACAGCAAGAAACTGCCTTGGACCTCCCTAAATATCCCACAGTCCTTGGCGTAGGTACAGATGATAAAAAGGCTTGGAGCTTGCCAAGGGCACCCAACCCTGTATGAATAGGTCAGTGTGGGTTGGGCTCCAGGCCACTGTGCCCACAGCCAGCAGTTGGTGTATGCATGGCCTCCTGCAGACCAAAGGCTCAGGCTGACTCTTGTGGTGTCTGGGGCGCTCGCTCCTGTGTCCCTAGGCCAAGGACCATGTCATCAGGCCCAGGGGAGAAGGAATTCGCAGGATGTGTGGACCAGCTGTGTCCTAGCTCCACTGCTGAGTACAGGCTCCTGGTTCTCTTCTGATGAGGCTGCAAGGCCCACCCCAACCCAGCCAGAGCCCGTCCCTGGTCTGATCTGCTGAGAAGGGAAGACTTGAGGTCCCCTGGGAACGGGTGGTTAGTGGCATGCATATCCACATTGAGGCACCTGCTTGCCCTTCAAAGCCTCCACCCCATGCAGCTAACCTCAAGGCCAAGGAAGCCCTCAACCAGCGGCTCAGGGACCCCTCCTGTACCTCCTGGCGCCAGGCGAGACCTGGGCCTGTGGGCTGACCCAGAAGGCCTTCGTCATAGGCCCGGCAGGAGGCTTAACTTGGCCTCTGAGAACTGTTGCGTGGTGAGGGCTGCTGTGCCCGGCCACGTCCATCTGGGGAAGGCAGCATCTGAAGCGAGGCCAAGGTCTTTGGGCCAGACCAGGAACCCCTGCCTCCCCTCCCATCAGGCCTGTCGTGAGAACCTCTCTCTTCAGGGAGGTCAAAGTCTGGCTCCTCCCTCGTGAGCCCCCCCAACATCATTCATTCACAGGGGCCGACGGTTAAGAGCGTGGGTCCAGACTGCCTAGGTTCAAGACCCAACCTTTTGCTCCGCAGAGGTGACAGCCCGTTTAACCTCTCTGCATCTGTCTTCCCATCTATCAAGCAGGGGAAATCACAGTGCCTTCCCAAGAGTCTCACTGTGCAGATGAGATCAGATCATAAATGTAAGGCACTCCTAACCCAGGCTAAGTCCTTTGTTAGCCGTTGATGGGAAATGGGTGGGGGAGATTCTAGGGACTCTGGTATTATTATTATTTTTTACATACCTATCAATAATCACTTTATTTTTTTAACTTAAAAAATTTTTTTTCTTTTATATTGGAGTATAGCTGATTAACATTAATGTGATAGTTTCAGGTGGACAGCAAAGGGATTCAGCCACACATACACGAGTATCCATTCTCCCCTAGACTCCCCTCCCATCCAGGCTGAGCAGAGTTCCCTGTGCTCTACAGTAGGTCCTCGTTGATTATCCATTCTAAATACAGCCATGTGTACATGTCCATCCCGAACTCCCTAACTATCCATTCTGGGGATCCTACAAGCTCTGGTATTCTAATACCTGGGGGGTGTATAACAAGAGCTGCATAATGCTAGCTAAAATCTTAGAATGTTTAGTTCAATTTCACTTTTTCTGCAAAAAAAAAAAAAAACTTAAAAAACCCAAAGTTTTATTTATTAATGATGTGTAATTTTGCTCATTTTTGTTTGTATGTTTTATCTTTTTTTTTTCTTTCTAGTTTTGCTAATTTTTTAAAAATTAATCATTTGGTCACTTGTTTCATCCATGCATTAAAATAAATCCTATCTTATCCTGACAAAAAGCCTGCTTAGGGAAGTCTTACAAGGTAAACATGAGTTTTTAGCGCTTCGTACTTTGGTCCCCTCCTCTCTGCCCCGGCTGTGGTGAGAAGCAAGGCGAGGTTCGGGGTTCGGGGAGACCGCAGGAGGGAAGTGGAGAGGTGGCAGCTGATGGCTCAGGCCGCTGGGTCGTGCCTGGTGTCTGCAAGACAGGGCAGTCTGGCCGGGCAGTTATGCAAGAGTGGAAAGACTTCTGAGAAGAAAGGAAGTCAGTGGCGGGCTGTGACCTGGACTGGTGCCCGGGAGGGGGTACCGCTTGCAGCCAGCCCCACCTGCCACTTCCTCTGCCCTTCCCAGGTGAGCGGTACCAAGAGTCTGACCTCGGTGCGGGGCCCGCAAGGCAGCACCACGTGAGACGGGGAAGACCAGAGACAAGCTGAGCATACCTCAGGGAGGGGGCGTTTAGTGAATGATTAAAGGACCATCACTCAGCTGTGAGCCAAGTGCCGTGTGCTGTGGGTTCAAGGGAGGACTGCCATCATCATGGGACCCCACTCAGTCTACTCTTGCTTCGAACTTTCTGTTGCGGTAAAAGGAACCCACAGAGAAGGGCTGTGCATGAAACTCAACGTGCCTAGGCCCAGGCTAATTTTAGGAAGTGAGCGCACTTGTGGAACTGGCGTCCTTAGCAACAGAGCGAATCACTTGCTGCCTCTGGCTCCCCTCCACTCACTGCGGGCCCCCTCCCCTGCCCCTGGAGGTCACCCTGGGTTCCAACCCCACTGACTGGCCTGGGCAGGTTTGGAGCTTGGGGTCAATGGCATTCTGCAGGGGGGGCATTTTGTCCGCTTCTCTATCCCCACATTGTGCCTGGAAGGTTCACCCGTTTTGTGTGGGGCAGTTCTTCCCCATCACTGAGCTGTGCACCCTTCTATGCAGGAAGATCCCAGCTGTGTAAGTGGAAATGACCAGAGCAAGGACTGGCAAGGCTGGTCACACCCAGGGTTGGTGACCTCGGGGTGACTGGGGAGCAGCAGTGTCTAGAGGGGACCTGCTGAATAACTCTTCCAGAGCAGAGGAAAGAAATGGACCCCGACCTTCCAAGATAACAGCCCCTGCCAAACGTCGAGCCTTGCCCTTGGTGGTCCCGGGAGACCCGTGGCTCTCAGCGTGCCCCCAGCGCTGACGGCCTTGGCCACCATCTCTCCCTCTTGGAATCTGAGAGTCTGGGCCACACAGTGACCCTGCCCACCTGAACCTGCAGTCAAATTTCCTGGGTCTAAGACTACTTGCTCTGTGACCGTGAACCAGCCCTATAACCTCTGAGCTCCTGGAGCCCCGTGTCTCCCTGGCCAAGCACCGCAGGCTTTGGCATCATCGACTCAGTGGACATGAGTTTGAGCAAATCCCGAGAGGTAGTTGAAGGACAGGGAAGCCTGGCATGCTGCAGGCCATAGGGTCCCAAAGAGTCAGACATGACTGAGCGATTGAACAACAACAACCCATCCTCTCCCAGCAAGCTGCTCCTCCCTCACCCCTGCATCCCAAATCCCCTTCTCCCCATTCTCAGCAGAGATGAGGGTCGCCTTTCACTCAGGAGGAAACCAAGCCAGCTCTGAGGGGCCGTTCTTGGACCAGGATTTGAATCGGGTCTTAGTCTGCCTGCCCACCACTGTTCTCAGTCACGCTCACCCAGGGTGTGCACGGGAGGCTTGCACACACTTCCCTGGAGGATACATCACTCCATGAGCAATGCAGTTACTATCTGAATACTTGCAGAAGGCCCACTGCATGCCAGGCACCAGCTCTGGGGCATTGGGCCAGAGCCCATGTCAAAACAGGCCAGAGCCTTCTCTCACGGGCTCACAATCCGGTCGGGAAAGACATTGCAAAAATAAAATAAAACAGTGGTCAGTGCTCTGAAAAAAAAAAGAGGGGGAAAGAGGAGTAGGGGCCCATGAAGTGCTGCTATTTTATGTGAGGTTAGCAAGGACAGTCTCTCGGAGGAGGTGCCCTTTCTCAGAAGAGAAACCTGCAGACACTGAGGGTGGGAGTTACAGGCCTGCTGGAGATGGGCCAGGTGGAACGGGGTGTGCAAAGGCCCTGAGGTGCGAGTATTGGGGGAGTTCCCAGGACAGACAAGCCAACGCGGCTGGCGCGGAGGAGCCAGGAGGAGAGAGCCAGGAGCCGGGCACCCCACCTGTAGGGCCCTAGAGGCCACAGGGAGGACAGGGGCCAGAGTGTCCCTGCACACCTGCGTGCGTGTGGCCGCCCACGTCCCGCCACGGGAGCCCCAGGAATCCCAGAAAACGAAAGAAGAAGCGGAGCCCTCTCTGTACGCTCCCTACCCCCTCTTGCCACCTCCTCTCCCCTCTCCCCCCCCCCCCCCCCCGCCCCGCGCCCTCCGCGACCGAGGCGACTTCCTCTTTCCAACCAATTTAAGTCCCAACCCCTGAGCACCCCGGAGGAGAGGGTGCCGCGCGCAGCCGAGCCATGGGGGACCACTTCATCCGCCACATTGCCCTCCTGGGCTTCGAGAAGCGCTTCGTCCCCAGCCAGCACTACGTGAGTACCGGCCGGGAGCGCCCTGCGCTGGGACAGGCCTGGGGGTGGGTGGGTGGCGCACGTGCGGGTCCCCGCACAGCCCCGGGGCTCCCTGCCCGAGGGGAGAGGGTGCAGGGTCGTGGCCGAGACTCCGGGTCCCCCGGCCTCAGGCCGCCTATCTGGGGCCGCAGTCCATGTGAGCCCTTCAGATGATGCGCGGCCCCTGCCCCTGCCCCACTCCCTGCTCTCCCCGCTGGCACGTGTCTCTGCCGGCCCTCCGCGAGGGGTCCCCGGGAAGGCGCGCTGGTGGTGATCAGTTACATCAGAGTCTGGGTCCCTCCTGTAGGGTGACACCACCACAGGGACTCGAAGAGTCCCCCCTCCTGCCCCCGGGGAGCTGGGGAAGTGTTGGCTCAGACCCGGCCCCCCCACCCATCATCATAGGGTCTCCAAACCCAGAGGAAGAACAGAGAGGGATCCACGTTATAAGCAGCACGTGGGCTGCATTCAGAGTATATGCGGAGACCTTTCGTCTTTTTTTAACTTTTAGTGTTGAAATAATTTCAGATTTACAGAAATGTTGCCCCCGGGAAAATGCCAATTACTCCAGTATTCCTTCATCCGCATTTTCTGTGTGTGTCTCTCTCTGTTCCCTTGTCCCTCCCTCCTTTCTCTGTAAATATATATATTCTGAATCGTTTGACAGTTATTTGGAGACGTTGTGCTTCTTTACCCCCCCCAATATTACAAGTGTGTATTTCTTAAAACCAAGAACGCTCTCTTACATAACCAAAGGTGTCGAAATGAGGAAATTAACCTTGATAAAACACTGTCGTGCAGCCCACAGACTGTATTAGGATTTCAGCAAGTGTCCTACTTGTCCCTCGGCAGGGACGTTTTTTCCAGACCCAGGATCCAATCCAGGTTATCCTGTGTATTCGACTCGCCACATCTCTTTGGTGGTCTCTAACCTGGATCGGTCTTAATCAGTCTTGGTCCTTTTCAATTTTGACTTTTTGAAGAGATGGGACCAGTTATTTTGTAGAATGCCCCTCAATTTTGGTGTTTCTGATACCTCTTAGGGACTTTCCAATGGTTCAGCGAGTAAAGAATCCTCCTGCAATGCCGGAGACACAGGTTTGATACTTCCTTAGATCTCCATGGCTTCCATGATAGCTCAGATGGTAAAGAATCTGCCTGCAATGAAAGAGACCCTGGTTTGATTGCTGGGTTGGGAAGATCTGCAGGAGAAGGGACAGGCTGCCCACTCCAGTCTTCTGGGCTTCCCATGTGGCTCAGCTGGTAAAGAATCCACCTGCAATGTAGGAGACCTGGATTTGATCTCTGGCTTAGGAAGATCCCTGGAGAAGGGAAAGGCTACCTACTCCAGGATTCCGTCCTGCAGAATTCCATGGACTGTATAGTCCCTGGGGTTGTGAAGAGTTGGACACAGTTGAGCGACTTTCACTTTTCACTTTAGATCCCAATAATTCAAGGACACCCTGGAAGTGACTCTCTGTTCTTCTCTTTGATCCCATCAGGCGATTTTTATTTATTCCTATATTAGTGATGTTTGATCACTAAACCTTAAGTTTGTCTTCCAAGTTTCTCTGCTGTAAAGCTACTGTTTCCCCCTTTGTAATTCATAACTGGGCTTCCCTGGTGGCTCGGTGGTAAAGAATCCACCTGCCAATGCTGGAGATGTGGGTTTCATTCCTGGGTCTGGAAGAGATCCCCTGGAGAAGGAAATGGCAACCCACCCCAGTATTCTTGCCTGGAGAATTCCATGGACAGAGGAGCCCGGCGGGCTGTAGTCATTGGGGTTGCAGAAGAGGTGAACAAAACTTAGTGACTACAACGAGCAACAGAATTAATAACGAACCCGTGGGGGAGGTTATGGAAAGCTATGTGAGTATCCTATGCCTTACAGAAACTGGATGACTCTTGCTTGAATCAAATGACGATCGTGATTGCCAAATAATGAGCTTTAAACTCTACTGGGCCTCCTGCGTGCATTTCCTGTGTCTTCCCTTCTTCCTGGTTTATGTCCGTATGGCTCCATGGATTCAGTGGGTCAGAGTCCATTACTATTATTTCTTATTTTGATGCTCAGAATGTTCCAGATTTGGTGACTGGGAGCTCCTTCAGGTTGGCCTCTGTGCTCTTTTGGGGATATATCATGTCATTCTTGGAGCACTTTTTTTTTTTTTTTTTTGGGAGAGGGCACCAGAATCCGTTCTTATGGCACAAGGTGGTCCAGCTTAAGCTGGAGTCTTTCAGCCCTAGGCCTGGACTCAACTATTTCAGTAAAGAACGCTGGTTCTTTAGTGGGAGTGATATTAGAACACAAAATCTGGAAGCTAGGTGTGCTCATTGCCACCAAGGTGTCATGGCACGTGACTACTGCCTTTTCAGTGGACAGACTGGGGGAAACGGCCATGTCGTATCATTCTTGCCTCTCACCGTTTTATATCTGTAGCTCCTTTCTCTCACGGTGGGAACAGTGGGTCCCAAGGAGATTAGTGTATCACTCCTCTGCTCAATTCTAAAGTAAACATAAATTTGTTTCAGAGTAACTACACCCACACCACTGTCAACAATAAACCTACTGCTAAGGTATTAAGTCACTACTCCCACGCCACTGTTAACAATAAACCTACTAACCTAATAAGTCAAAGTTAAGTTTTCTCTGCAGTTGTTTTTATCCTTTTGGACTGAGAACAGTGACAGTGCTATAACTAAAAGCTACTTGGAGTCTTTTCCATTAAAAAAAATTAGATTATTACCCATTTTATATACTGTTGAGTTCATTTGGTTTTGTTTGTTTTCCACTTTAAAGTTAAAAAATCCTTGTTGGTTCAACTTTATTTCTAAATATGTAAAATATTAGCAAGTTCACGCAGTGCAGTGTGGTTTTTGGTATAGTATAAGTTGTCCAGCTCTCACAACTATCTAATTTTGTAGAGTATTTTAATCTTCCCCAGTGGGTAGCTAATTCTTTTGATTCCCCAATATTTTATTCTGAGAAACCTCAAATATGGAGAGAAATTGAAAAAAATTTTACAGCAGAACAAAACCAAAAAATCTAACCAGTCATATGCTCACTATCTAGATTCTTCCATTAATGTTACCTGTAGCACTTGTTTTCTGATGCCAACCATCCATCCACCCATCAGTCTATCTTATTTTTGATCCACTTCAAGGCAAAGCACAAATATCAGTACACTTTGCCCTGAATATTTCAGCAGGCATATCACAGCCAGAGTTAAGCATTTGCTTAGTTTTTTCTCTTTTGATGTAAAATTTGTGTAGAATGAAACCCACAAATCTTAGAGATACATTTACTGAGTTTTGACCCTGGGAGTCCCTGCAGAACCCAAACTCTCATCGAAATGCTGACCGTGACCTTCACTCCATCTCATGTCCCGGTCATTCCTTCCCAGCCCCTAGAAGCAACTATTTAAGGTGTCTTTTTCCACCTTGAATTAGTTGAGGTCACTCTAGAATGTCACAGATGTAGAATGGCACGTAGCCTTTCATGCCTGACTTCTTGCATTCAGCACAGTGCTCTTAAGATTCATCCACGTGGTTGCAAATATCAGTTATCTGCTCTTTTGTGTGGCTGAGTGGTGTTCTCTTAACTGTTTCTACAGGCTTATTTTTCCGTATTGAGTTTTTGTTTGTTTGTTTTATATAATGGTTTTTTTGGATATTGGAGAAGGAAATGGCAACCCACTCCAGTATTCTTGCCTGAAAAATCCCATGGACACAGGAGCCTGGCGGGCCACAATCCATGGGGTCTCAAGAGTCGTACACGACTTAGAGACTAAACCACCACAGTTCTTATGCCATGTGATTAACTTATGTGAATTGCATAATTCAGTGGTTTTCAGTACATTCACAGAGTTGCACAATCATCACTATAATCTGTTATTTTTCATCACCCCAAAGAAATCCTATTCCCAGTCAAGCCTCGGCCTCTCTACCCCGACCCCGCCCAGCCACTGGCAACCACAAATCTACTTTCTGTTTCGATAGATCTGTCTCTTCTGGACATCTCTTTCTTTCCTTTTCTTTTTTATTTTGTGGCTGCACCCTCGGCTTGTGGGATCTCAGTTCCCTGACCTAGGACTGAACCTGGGCCGTCAACAGTAAAAGTGTAGAGTCCCAGCCTCTGGATCACCAGGGAACTCCCTGGACATTTCCTATAAATCCAGTCACACAACATCTTACTGTGTTGCATTGCGTTTTGTTATTTGAGCCCAGCCCTTTCTGTGTCTTACCTCCCGTTAACTCTCAGGAGGTGAGGTCCTGCTTTTGCCTCTAGTCTACGGAGAGGGATTTGAGTTAATTTGAGAGAGTTAATTTGCCCTGGGGTCCATGAACTTGGTGCTCTTTCTATGGCCCAGGTTACCGCGAATAGCACTCTCCCTCCCACCCCCCAGTCCTGTGGGTTTCCACCGTGGGTGGGGGCTGCCCAGATGCGTGCTTGAACAAGGTCCCCTGCTTCTGCCTCCCCCCTAGGTCTATATGTTCCTGGTGAAATGGCACGACCTGTCTGAGAAGGTGGTCTATCGGCGCTTCACGGAGATCTACGAATTCCACGTGAGTGCCCCGTGTGCGTGGGTCAGGGGTAAGGGGAGACACCACGCCCAGCCCCAGCTCTGCCTTCAGGGAGGCAAACTTGGAAACCCCCTCCCCTCCCCAGCCCACAGTTAAGGGGGCTTTTTCTTTTTAAATTGAGGTATAGTTGACTTACAATGTTGTCGGCCTTATATTTTTTTAATTTAAAGAAAACATTTCAGGTGACTTTTATTGTGAAAATATACGTAACATACACTTACCATTTCACCTGTTTTAAGTGTACGAGCCAGTGGCATGAAGCGTGTTCGCTATGTCACCCTACATCACCACCATCCATTTCCAAACAGTCTCATCTTCCCAAACCAAGACTCTGCACCCACTGCGCACGAACTCAAGGGGGCTGTCTCAAGGGTCCCCCTGCTTGCTCTGTCCCTGCAGGGGTCATCCCAGGCGCTTGCTCTTTCACTCACGGTCCCTGGCCTGATGAAGACCCTGGCGGACCGGAAGGAGGGTGGATAATCCTGATACCGATGGAACCTGGTCTTCTTGCTTTGTGGGAGCCTGTTTTCACCAGGGTTTACATGGGAGAATCCCCCAGGGTTCCCAGCACCAGAGGCTGTTTGGACAAAACTGGGAGGAGGTTATGGGGGGGTCATGGTGTGGAGCTTGGCTGCTGGGTCCTGGTCTAAGACAGGTCAGAGGAATGGAGGGACCACAAAAGCACTTCTCTCATTTGAATTATTTAAAGTGAAATGCAGATAAATGTGAAGAAAAACTATATCCAGCCTTTACACAAGCACCTGGAATCACAGCTGATGTCACTGGGCTGCTTGCACAAGACTTTTAGATAAAAGAGATGGGGCTGCTCAAGAGGGAGGGGATATATATATTTAAATATATACATATAATTCTGGGCTTCCCTGGTAGCTCAGATGGTGAAGAATCCGCCTGCAATGCAGGAGTCCCCGGTTCGACTCCTGGGTTGGGAAGATCCCCCGGAGAAGGGATAGGCTACTCATTCCACTATTCTTGGGCTTCCCTGGTGGCTAAGTCAGTAAGTGCCTGCATTTGAGGGACCAAAAAAAAAAAAAAAAAGAATCTGCCTGCAATACAGGAGACTGTGGTTTGATCCCTGGGTTGGGAAGATCCCCTGGTGAAGGAAATGGCAACCCACTCCAGTAGTCTTGTCTGGAGAATCCCCAGGGACAGAGGAGGCTGGAGGCCTGCAGTTCATGGGGTTGCAAAGAGTCGGACCTGACTGAGCGACGAAGCACAACACAGTTCATATATAGTTATGACTGATTCGTGTTGTGCAGCAGAAACCTACTCAATATTGTAAAGCAATTATCCTCCAATCAAAATTACAAAAGGAGTGGAAGCCTCCCTTCATCTCATAGCCCATATTAGCTCCTACCCTACGTGGCCACACACACACACACATACACAGACACACACACAGAGCCTTGGAACAACATACAGTAGGGTGGAGCATGCATTTTCTGAGGTGTAGGTGAATGCCATCAGCGTGCCTTTTGCCTGTTTCTCAATCTTGTTACCGTCACTGGGTTACAATTTTGAGACCAGTCCATGATGATACATCGTGGGGCTTCATCTCACCTATTTAAACTGTTTTATTGGAGAAGGCAATAGCACCCCACTCCAGCACTCTTGCCTGGAAAATCCCATGGATGGAGGAGCCTGGTGGGCTGCAGTCCATGGGGTCGCTGAGGGTCAGACACAACTGAGAGACTTCACTTTCACTTTTCACTTTCATGCATTGGAGAAGAAAATGGCAACCCACTCCGGTATTCTTGCCTGGAGGGTCCCAGGGACGGGGGAGCCTGGTGGGCTGCCATCTGTGGAGTCGCACAGAGTCGGACACGACTGAAGTGAATTAGCATAGGATTGTAGGATTAGCAACTCCCCCTTGCCTTTTTTTTTTTTTTTTAACTTTTTGGCCATGCCACGTGGCATGCAGGATCTTAGTTCCCTGTTGGGGGATTCAACCCATGTTCCCGGTAGTGGAAGCATGGAGTCTTAACCACTGGACTGCCATTGAAGTCCCAGGATAGGCCCCTTTTATTACCTGGTGGACTCATTCATTCATCCAACCACTATTTATTGAGCACCTACTAAGTGTCAGGCACATTCTTCTTGATTAGTAGACAATACTACTGAAAGGTATAAGAAACAGGTGCAAATCCTTGCCTGCTCTTGTAAACCTTCTGTTCCAGTGGAGAAGTCAGGATAACAGACAAAAAAAAACAAACAAAATAAGTAATTTCTATAGCGTGTTAGATGGTCCTGAGAAGGAGCAAAATAGACCAGAGAAGCGGGGTGGGAAGGATGGGAGAAGGAGGCACAATTGTCAGGAGGCCTTGTGAGGGGGAGATAGCTGAGCAAGGACTTGAGGAAGGAGAAAGAGGGAGAGAGTGAGAGAATGAGCTATTGATCTGCATGGGGGGGAGGGAAGAATGGGGATAACACATGCAAAGGCCCTGGGGCAGGAGTGGGCCTGGAGCTTCCAAGGGCAGCTGGGGCGGAGGGAACAGGGGGAGAGTGGTGGCAGAAGTTTGAGCAAGGCAGGCAGAGGCAGGTCATGTGGCATCGCGTGGAATAACACACCCTTTGTTTCCATTCTGAGTGAGCTGAGAGGTAGGGAGCGTTCTGAGGGAGGGAGGGAGGGAGCAGAGGAGAGACAGGATCCAACCTGGGTTTTAAGAGGATGCCTCTGGATGGTGGATTGAGGACAGACCAGGAGAGAGGGGACAGTGACCTAAGAAGGTTGTAATAATCAAACCAGGCAGAAGCGGGCATAGTGAGAAGGATCCGATTCTGAACAGATTTGGGGAGCTGAGCTGAAAGGATTGGCTGGTGGGTTGATGTGAGGCAAGAGAGAAAGAAGAACCCAGGATGCCACCAGAAGCTTCTTGTTGTTCAGTTGCTAAGTTGCATCCGACTCTTTGGACTGCAGCTTCTAGCCCCAGCGATTGGAAAGTGTTTAGGTCGCGTCCAATTCTGTGCCTTTACAGTGCTCTAATAACACAGATTCCTCTGTATCTGCTTTTCTGTCTAGAAAATCTTAAAGGAGATGTTTCCTATTGAGGCGGGGGACATCAACCCAGAGAACAGGATCATCCCGCACCTGCCAGGTGAGGAGTGGGGCTGAGTCAGCTGGGTGGGCTCCCCTGCCCCGGATCCCCTCGTCTTCCCTCTGACTGTTCCCTCCACTCCCACCGTCTCTGGACTTGACCTTGCAAGTATGCTCACTGGTCCTCTGGTGTCCTTCCCTGGTCCCACCAGCCCCGCGGTGGTTTGATGGGCAGCGGGTGGCCGAGAGCCGCCAGGGCACTCTTACCGAGTACTGCAGCGCGCTCATGAGCCTGCCTGTCAAGATCTCCCGCTGCCCGCACCTCCTCAACTTCTTCAAGGTGCGCCCCGACGACCTCAAGCTCCCCACAGACAGCCAGTGAGTGGTGGGAGAGGGAAGGGGCGGTTGGCTCAACCTGGAGAGGGCAGGGCTTTCCCCATGTTACACAGGAAGAGCCTGAGGATCAGAGAGGGCAAGCGACCTGCCCAAAGTCACACAGTGAGAAAGCGAAGGAAGACACCCCCAGCATCCCTGCCAGGCTTCTACCTGCACCCCTCTGAGCCTCAGGATGCTGGGGGTGGGGTGGAGGAGGCACTCCGGGCTGGGGGTCCTAGGTCCTCAGTCTTTGTCCTATCTCCGCCTGGCCATGGGACCTGGAGCCTTCTGACAGCAGCTTCCCCAACTGTGACCCAGTGCTGAGGCCCAGATGCAGTAGTGGGTGCCTGGGAGAGTGCTTATACACTGGGAAGTGAGGAGCCCCTGAGAGGATATGGGGCTTGGTGGCCTCTGTTCATTCCTGAGCGTGTCTCAAGCCCCTCCTCTCCTTTGCCACCTCGTTCTCTGTCTGCCCTCGCCCTAGGGGTCTGCTGGACACAGGGCCCTGCATGAACGGCGTCAGAGAAGCTGAGTGAGATCTCAGGGGACTGTGCTGCAGAAGGCCCCTCTCTCTGTCCTCGCTGGGACTGAGTGCCAGGGGACACCTGGAGGACAGGGTTTGCCATAGACAGACAGCAGTGCTCCAGCTAGTGATTATGGACCCTTGAACACAACCCTGGTCCCAGGCAGGGCAGCTCCCCTCGGCCCCTGCGGGACAAGGCACCCACCCCCGTTGGCTTCTCTCTCGAGGCTCCAGCAGAAGGGAGCTGGGCTACAAGCCTTCTCCTTTGGGTCTGCAGGAAGCTGGGCAACCCCCTCCGGCTCTGAACAGCTCCTTCTTTCTGCAAAGCCCCTTCCTCCCAGGCCAGCCGCTACCTTCTCTCTGTGGTGGCCCCCATTTCCCACGTTCTTTTTGGGAACTGTCTTGGGAAGTTCTTCTGTAGGTCTGTCCTGAGCATCCCAGGGGGAAGCCCAGTGGTCTAACCCAGACTGTTCTCTGCTGCAGGGTGAAAAAGCCAGAGACATACCTGATGCCCAAAGACGGCAAGAGCAACGCTGCGGGTAAGAGGCTGGGGGCAGCCCCGCAGGGTCACCCTCAGGGACTGCTGACACGACCAGGGACCCTGAGCTTAGTGTATGCAGGGAAAAGAGCAGGAGATGAGAATAGCTGTGAAGGATCTTGGCGGCTGCACTAAAGAGTTGGGGTCTTGGGACTTCCCTGGTGTCCGGTGGCTAAGACTCCGCACTTCCAATGCAGGGAGCGTGGGTTCGAACCCTGGTTGGTGCACTAAGATCCCATGTGCTGTGGGGCCTGGCTAAAAAGTTAAAAAAAAAAAAAAGTTGGAGTTTTGGGAGCTCACTTCTGTGGCTGCAGCATCAAGCACAGACCCTGGCTTCCGACAGCCAGGAAATGTTCTGGCTGAATGAATGATCAGATTTGGGGGCAAAAGTGGCCTTTAGTGGCCCCAAATACACTCAGATTCTAAGGTACTGGGGATTAGCGCTTCAATATATGAATTTGGTGGTAGGGGTGGATACAAGTCAGTGCTTAACAGGCAGCTGCAGCATCACCTGGGGGCCGGTTAGAAATACAGACCCTCAGGTCCTACCCGAGACCTATGGAATCAGTGCTTGTGTTTCAGCCAGATCCCTGAGTGATTTGTCTGCACGCTAAAGGGTTTTTAAAAATATGTATTTATTTATTTGGCAGCACAGTAGAGGCATGCAAACTCTTAGTTGCAGCATGTGGGATCTAGTGCCCTGATCAGGGATCAAACCCAGGGACCCTGCATTGAGAGCATGGACTGTTAGCCACGGGACCACAAGGAAAGTCCCCTGTGCACATTAATGTTGAGAAAGGCTGCTTGCAAACCTCATCAAATGAGAGAGAGCGTGTGTAAAGTGTGCGGCTGGTGTCTGGCACACAGAAGGTGCTGAATAGGTGCAGGGCTGCGAAGCCTAGCTTGTCTCTGCTGCTTTCCAGTACACAGCGCGTGTCCACCCCCCGGCCTGTCTGGAGCTGGGTGGGAACAGGACATAAGTTCCTGTCCTAGCGATCCACGCAGGGCCAGCAGGGGAGAGCCGGGAGAAGGCGCCCACTGTGTCCACTCACCCTGCCCTCTCTCTGTCCAGACATCACGGGCCCCATCATCCTGCAGACGTACCGCGCCATCGCTGACTACGAGAAGGGCTCGAGCTCGCAGATGGCGCTGGCCACGGGTGACGTGGTGGACGTCGTGGAGAAGAACGAGAGCGGTCAGCCTCCTCACCCCGCCTGGACCTCCCTCCCCTGGTGCCCGGGCCCTGGGCCACAAGCCCCCACCAAGGCTCTGCCCGCCCGGAGAGCAGCCCTGGGCCTCGTCCCCGCCTGGCCCACAGCGGGGCTCGGGCTCCTTCAAGGGCCCTGACTGTCCTCCCCACACTGGGTGGAGCGGGGGCAGGGGGTGGGGCGGGGGGCATCACCCTCTCTCTGAGAGTGCGCCCCCTGGCGGCTCTGGGGATCTGCACACATTTGGGGCGAGAAGGAGCATCTCTGCGGGATACAGCCGGGTGGGCAGGCGAACTTCTCATCACACCTATGAAGTGGCTTCTGAGCTGTAGTTCGGTGGTTCTCTGTGTACCGGTGTGTGTGATTTTGGCATGGAGTGTGGTGAGGGTGACAGGCTTCCCAGGTGGCGCAATGGTAAGGAATCTGACTGTCAATAGAGGAGATGCAAGAGCTGCGGGTTCAATCCCTGGGTCGGGAAGATCCCCTGGAGTAGGAATTGGCAACCCGCTCCAGTATTCTTGCCTGGAAAATTCCATGGGCGGAGGAGCCTGGCAGGCTACAGCCCAGGGGGTCACAAAGGGTCGGACACCACCAAGCAACTGAACACACACAAATCAGTCTGAATGCGAGTGTTGGATGTCTGTGTGTCTGCGTCTGACTGTCCTCACCCCTCCCCACCCGGTGATGGCTGAGGGAGGCTCCCAGACCCACCCAGGGTTACTGCCCCATATCCCTGGCACAGGCTGGTGGTTCTGCCAAATGAAGACAAAGCGTGGCTGGGTCCCAGCGTCCTACTTGGAGCCTCTGGACAGTCCTGATGAAGCCGAGGACCCAGAACCCAACTATGCAGGTACGTGCTGCCCTCTCCAGCTGCAGGGATGGGAGGAGGGGCAGGAGGGGCTCAGGAATATTGAGGAGCCAGAGTGACTGCTTTGGGGTCAGACATGACTGAGGGCTTGGGCAGAGATGGAGGCAGCGCTGACACCCCCGAGTCCAGATTGGGGCAGGAGGTGGTGCCTTTGGTCAGGACGGGGGACCCAGGAGGTAGAATAGAGGAGAGAGGGTGATGAGGTAAATCCTGGATATGCGGTAGCTGCCAGCCTGGGGCTGGGTCCAGTGGGAAGCGATACCGTGAGCCAACCTGAGGCTCAGGAAGGAGGGCTGCCTGGAGGTGGGGGTATCGTGGCTGACTAGAATGGGAAAATGGGCAGCCGCTGGGTTGGAGGGGGCCCATGTGGGGTGTGATTAAAAAAGTTTTGGCTGCCCATATCTTCAAATATTAATAGAAAGAGTTTACAATTTTATGTGGATTTGTGGCTTCTCTTTAAAAACTGGGCAAGACGTGTACACAGGGCTGGCAGCCCCACATGTGAACAGTGGGCTGGAGTGATGGCTCAAGTGCCACTGGACGGGTATTCTTCCTCCCCACTTCCTGTCTGGCCGCTCCTTGTGTGCAGGTGGCTGGCCAGGTCTCTGGGGTCATGGGAGCTCCTGGCCTCTGGTGTGGATGGCAGTGGGTGGGAGTGGGCGAGCTCCCCTGTATAGAGCAGGCAGAGGACAGAAGTCCAGGAGGAGTGGGAGAACTGGAGGAGATGGTGTCCTGAGCTCCAGCTGGAGGAAGCCCCAGGCCTAGAGAGGAGGGTAAGGGCGGGGAGCCATGTGCTGGGCGGACCTCCTCACTATGCCCCTCCCCCTCCAGGTGAGCCCTACGTCACCATCAAAGCCTACACAGCTGTACTGGAGGACGAGATGTCCTTGCAGGAGGGTGAAACCATTGAGGTCATTCACAAGCTCCTGGATGGCTGGTGGGTCATCAGGTAGGAGAGTCGTGCCCTCCCTCTCTCTCTCCCACTGCACCTGTCCTGAGAGTCAGCCTGGCCCAAGGTTGGACCTGTGCGGGCTCAGTGCTGACCAGACTGCGACTCTGGGTAGGCCACGCCACTGCCTCTCTCTGGGCTGTTTCCATTTTGGAAGCGGACTGCTTCCATCCCAGCCTGCTCGTATCGCAGGGTTCGGTGTCCTTGTCTGAGTGGGCACTTCTTTCCTTTGTGACTTGGAGTCACGTCCCCTGACCAGTCCATCTATTCATTCTCCAGCAACACAATTAATTGTATTAATATTTTTTAAAAAACACAATACCATTTTATAAAGATTTATTTGTTACTTTTGGCTGCTCTGGGTCTCTGTTGGGGCACGCAGGCTTTCTCTAGCTGCGGTGAGCCAGGGCTACTCTTTGTTGCGGTGTACGGGCTTCTCCTTGCGGTGGCTTCTTGTTGCAGAGCCCGGGTTCCAGGTGCTCAGGCATTAGCAGTGCTTTAGTGGTGGATCAGGGATAGAACCCGTGTCCCCTGCATTGGCAGGTAGATTCTTAACCACTAGACCACCAGAAGAAGTCCCTGAATGAATTATTATATTTGACAGCTGCTGGAGCAGACCCTGTCATCCCTTTTCCTCTTAAATCTGTCATTGTAATTTTCATCTGTTCATTCCTTCAAATGAATGTAAGAATACTAGTTTTTCCTGATGCTGGGGAAAGCAGAGTCCTGGGGTCTTACACATGATTGCCAAGCCTGGAGTCACAGCGCCCATCCGTGACTCCCATGAGCTTGTGGCCACAATACCCCTCATCGGCGTGGCCCTCCACTGAAGACTTTGAGACAGGATTTCTCCAACTTTTATTTATTTTATTGGTGAAAGTTGTTTTACAATGTTGTGTTAGTTTCTGCTGCACAGCAAAGTGAATTAGTTTTTAGAACTCAAATTCAGTCAACCCCCATCATGCACTCCTGAGGCATTTGTGATTCTCCCACCAGCCAAGCAGAATGAGTTTTACTGAGTAAAGTCTGTAGCATACAAAGCCTACTGTTTTTTTTTAACTCCCAAACGTAGTAGTAAGAAAGGGAAGAAAAATCTTCTCAACAAATGGTGCTGGAACAACTGGATATCCCTGGGAGGGGTGGTGGGAAATGAACCTTGACCCTGCTGCACACCATACACCTTTATTTGGGATGGATCGCAGGTTTTACCACGCACAAAACCCCAAACTAAGAAGTTTTTGGAAGAAAGCATAAGGGAACTTGTTGACTTGGAAGTGGGCAAAGATTTCTTAGGACACAGGAGACCATCACGTTATATAAGAGAAAAAACTGACAAATACAAGATTGCAGAGGTTTCATAGCAAACGCCTGTCCCAGGAGAGCTGGATCTGCTCATTTGCGCTCCTCTTCTCAGCGTCACAACTAGGAAGGCCTGTGTCACACCCATGAGGAAATTGAGGCACACAGGTGCAGGGGCTGGTGTTGGCTGCTGTGTTTGCAACCTCCCAGCTGCCTTGACCTCAGATGACCCTAAGGGACCTTTGACCCCCTATCTGAGGCTCCAACCCCGCCGCGACTGCCCAGACCTCAGGGGCTGCCTCTGTTACAGGAAAGAAGACGTCACAGGTTACTTTCCATCCATGTACCTGCAGAAGGCAGGGCAGGACACAGCCCAGGCCCAAAGCCAGATCAAGAGCCGGGGGGCGCCGCCCCGCAGGTGAGCAAGGGTCCCAGGGGCAGTGGGGTGAGGCTGGGCAGGGCTGAGGAGGGTGTACCACGGCTTCCCTCTGTGGTCCAGGCCCTAGGCTGACAGTGTTAGGGCGGGAGAGACGGGGTGCCAGCCCTCTCTCTGAGCGAAGGCTGGAGTGCCCTCCTACACTGTGGGGCCGGCACAAGGGCAGCAGGGAAGCAGGGTTGTGAGATGGAAGTGGGGGCACCGATGCCCACCGTCCTTGGGATGGCTCCTGAGGGTTGGGGCAGGCCGGAGGGCTTCCAGTAGAGGGGGTAGGCTGAAGGCGGGCGGGGAAAGGCGGGTGAGAAAAGGGCCTGGGCTCTGAGTCAGGGCAGGGGGTCCGTGTCGGGGAGGGGCAGTGGCCTTCATGCCTATCGGGGCTGGGCAGGACTCCCTCCACCGACTGCTCTTCCTCGGCCTAGTCTTTGGACCCCAGGGTTGGCTATGAGTCCCCTCGGGTAGGGCTGCGGCAAGGGTGCGTACGCGGGGCACTAACTGAAGTCCCGCATCCTGCTGGATCCAGGTCGTCCATCCGCAACGCTCACAGCATCCACCAGCGGTCACGGAAGCGCCTCAGCCAGGACACCTATCGGCGCAACAGCGTCCGTTTTATGCAGCAGCGCCGCCACCAGCGGCTCGGGCCTCAGAGCTCCCGGAGCGCCCTGAGTGAGTTCGGGCCGGGGGCTGGGGGCGGGACCGGGCGATGGAGGCGGGGCCTGGGGCGGGATCGGGCGATGGAGGCGGAGCTGTGTGATGGAGGCGGGGTCTGGGGCGGGGCCGGGCGGTGGAGGCGGGGCCATGAGTGTGGGGCCCGAAAAGTGAAGCGAGGCGAGGCCGAGCAGGCGGGGCGGGCCTCACCTGGTGCTGTCCATCCGCAGAGGAGCAGCAGCAACCCAAGACCGAGCGCCCCAAGCCGCAGCCGGCCGTGCCCCCCAGGCCCAGCGCAGACCTCATCCTGCACCGCTGCAGCGAGAGCACCAAGCGGAAGCTGGCCTCCGCCGTCTGAGGCCGCCCCCACGTGATGCTCTCCCCAGCCCCAGCCCCTAAACCTGTGTATACGTGTATAGAGCCTGAGTTAGCAGCCCCTGGCCCCGCCCACCCAGCTGTTCGATACCCTTAATAAACGTTGCTTGGAGGGAACTGATGCTTTGAAAAGTTGCGCCGCGGGCAACACCCTTGATATTTCCAGACTTAGGACTGGAGGCTGTGAGCTCTGTTGGGGAAGTTGCAAGAACTTTTCTGGCCTTGGCCAAGGCCAAGTTTGCACAAGGCCAAGTGTAAGAGGAAGCGCCAGCCTAGACAGACTGCCTGCTTGAACTCTGGCCTCACTGCTGAAGAGTCCTGAAGAAGAGTGGACACAGTGCATAGCTGGGGCGGGGCGGGGCGGGGTAGAGGGGGTGGGGGTCAGGGCTGTAGTTGACCTTGTGTGTACACTTTGAATGCCAAAAAAATTGTAATTTAGGTTTAGGGAAACACACATTAGATGTAAAGGTATACCATAAACTGAAAGGGAAGAAATGGAAAAAGACATTCATGCAAATAGAAACTTAAAAGACTGCTGGAGCAGCTATACTTAGAGAAAACAGACTTTGTAACAAAGACTGTAATAGACAAAGGCATCCCATAACAATAAAGGGGTCAATCCAATAAGAGGATATAACATTTGTAAATATTTATGCACCCAACATAGGAGCACTAACATATAGAAAGCAAATATTAACAGACCTAAAGGGTGTTCCCTGGTGGCTCAGACGGTAAAGCGTCTGCCTACAATGCAGGAGACCCAGGTTCAATCCCTGGGTCGGGAAGATCCCCTGGAGAAGGAAATGGCAACCCACTCCAATCCCTGGGTCGGGAAGATCTCCTGGAGAAGGAAATGGTAACCCACTCCAGTATTCTTGCCTGGAAAACCCTATGGACCAAGAAGCCTGGTAGGCTACAGGCCATGGGGTCGCAAAAGAGTCAGACATGACTTCACTTTTCACTTTCACTTTCACAGGGAGAAACAGACAACAATACAATAATAGGAAGGGACTTTAACATACTCTGTTTACATTAATGGACAGGTCATCGACCCAGAAAATCAGTGAATGTTTTCCAAGATAAATCATATATTGGACTGTAAAACAAATTTTAACAAATATAAGAGGATTGAAGTCATATTAAACGTTTTTTTCAGTCATGGTGGTGTGACACTAGAAATTAATTACACGAAGAAAACTGGAAGACTCACAAATGTGGAGATTAAACAAGTTACAGATGACCAATGAGTCAAAGAAAAAATCAAAAGAGAAACAAAAACACCTTGAGACAAATGAAAACGGAAGTGAAACATACCGAAATTTGTGAAATGCAGTAAAAGCAGTTCTGAGAGGGAAGTTCTTAGCAATAAATGCTTACCTCAAGAAACAAGAAAAGTCTCAAACAACCTAACTGTACGCCCCAAGGAACTAGAAGAAAGAAGAACAAATGAAGCCCAAAGTTAGTAGACGGAAGGAAGGAACAAAAATTAGAGCAGAAATAAATGAAATGAAGACTGAAAAGACGATAGAAAAGATCAGTGAAACTAAGAACTGGTTCTTAGAAAACAAACAAAACTGACAAACTTGTAGCTAGATTCAGCAAGAGAAAAAGAGAGAGGACTCAAATCAGAAACAAAAGAGGAGATATTACAGCTGATACCACAGAATACAAAGGATCAGAAGGGACTGCTATGGACAATTATATGCCAAACCAGATGAAACAGATAAACTGGACAACCAAGAAGAAATGGATAAATTGCTAGAAACATACAATCTACAAAGCTTGAATCATGATGAAATAGAAAATCTGAAATGAAAATCTCAAATGAAACAGACTCATTGCTAGCAAGAAGATTAGGAGTTTGAATCAGCAAAATAAACAAACAAACAAAAAACTCTCAATAAACAAAAGTCCAGGACCAGGTGGCTTCACTGGTGAATTCTACCAAACATTCAAAGAACAGTTATTATAAGATCAATCTTTATCAAACTCTTCCAAAAAATTTGTGAGAGGGGAACTCTTTCAAATGTATTTTACAAGGCCACCGTTACCCTGACAAAGGATGCCACAAAACAAGAAAATTACAGGCCAATATCTCTGACTACCCTAGATACAAAATTCTTCAAAGAATATTAGCAAACAGAATTCAACAATACCTTTGATCACACCGCATGATCAAGTGGGATTTATTCCAGGGATGCAACCATGGTTCAATAATCAGTCAATGATACACCATGTTAAAAACACAAAGGCTAAAAATCATATGATCATCTCAATAGATGCAGAAGAAGCATTTGACAAGATTCAACATCCATTTATGATAAAAATACTCAACAAAGCAGGTATGGAGGGAACATACCTCAACATAGTAAAGGCCACATATCAGGAGTACATAGCTAACATCAAATTCAATGGTGAAAAGCTAAAAGCTTTTCCTCTAAGATCAGAAACAAGAAAATGATGTGTGCTCTCACCACGTACATTTCTCAAAAAAAAAAAAAATTAAAAATACAACTACCATATGATCCAGGAATTCCATCAGAATCTGAGTATTATATGAAGAAAATGAAAACACTAATTCAAAAAGATAACTGCACCTCGAAGTTCACTGCAGCATCATTTTCAATAGCCAAGATATAGAAACAACCTAAGTGGCCATCAATGGATGACTAGATTAGGAAATTGTGGCATAAATATAAAATGGAATATTATGCAGCCATAAAAAAATAATAAAATCTTACCACTTGCAACAAAATGAATTTGAGGGCATTATGCTAAGTGAAGTCAGGCAGAGAAGGACAAATACTGTATTATCTCTCTTATATGTGGAAGCTAAAAGACAAAAACCAACAAATAGAAAACAGGCTGATGGCTGTTGGAGGTGGGAGGTGGCAAGGTGGAAGAAATGGGTGAATTGGTTATTTATTTTAGTTTAAATAAATCGAATAAGCATTTTTGAAACTGGAAAATATAAATAGGAGAATATAATTGATGTTGCATTCCAGATTTCACTGACAATAGCCATCCTGGGGCCATTGCTAAGGCACAGAAGGGGCACAGAAATTGGAAAGTTTACCCAGTTTTCCCTCCCTGAGAAACAGTGGGGGTCTTGGCTAATTTAAGACTTGTGAATATTCAGTGAAGTTCAGTTCAGTTCAGTTGCTCAGTCGTGTCTGACTCTTTGCGACCCCATAAATCGCAGCACACCAGGCCTCCCTGTTCATCACCATCTCCCGGAGTTCACTCAGACTCACGTCCATTGAGTCCGTGATGCCATCCAGCCATCTCATCCTCGGTCGTCCCCTTCTCCTCCTGCCCCCAATCCCTCCCAGCATCAGAGTCTTTTCCAATGAGTCAACTCTTCTCATGAGGTGGCCAGAGTACTGGAGTTTCAGCTTTAGCATCATTCCTTCCAAAGAAATCCCAAGGTTGATCTCCTTCAGAATGGACTGGTTGGATCTCCTTGCAGTCCAAGGGACTCTCAAGAGTCTTCTCCAACACCACAGTTCAAAAGCATCAATTCTTTGGCGCTCAGCCTTCTTCACAGTCCAACTCTCGCATCCATACATGACCACAGGAAAACCATAGGCTTGACTAGACGGACCTTTGTTGGCAAAGTAATGTCTCTGCTTTTGAATATGCTATCTAGGTTGGTCATAACTTCTCTTCCAAGGAGTAAGTGTCTTTTAATTTCATGGCTGCAATCACCATCTGCAGTGATTTTGGAGCCCCCAAAAATAAAGTCTGACACTGTTTCCACTGTTTCCCATCTATTTCCCATGAAGTGATGGGACCGGATGCCATGATCTTTGTTTTCTGAATGTTGAGCTTAGGCCAACTTTTTCACTCTCCTCTTTCACTTTCATCAAGAGGCTTTTTAGTTCCTCTTCACTTTCTGCCATGAGGGTGGTGTCATCTGCATATCTGAGGTTATTGATATTTCTCCTGACAATCTTGATTCCAGCTTGTGTTTCTTCCAACCCAGCATTTCTCATGATGTACTCTGCATAGAAGTTAAATAAGCAGGGTGACAATATATAGCCTTGACGTACTCCTTTTCCTATTTGGAACCAGTCTGTGGTTCCATGTCCAGTTCTAACTGTGGCTTCCTGGCCTGCATACAGATTTCTCAAGAGGCAGGTCAGGTGGTCTGTATTCCCATCTCTTTCAGAATTTTCCACAGTTTATAAGGATAATAGCTTATCAAATACACAGAGAATTGTATTTGGCTATAGAGACAGGTGACAGGGTGCTGCTGATTATTCAGAGAGCCTGCCTAGTTAGGGAGTTGTACCAGAAAGCAATTATTACCACCCATTCCAGCACTGCAGCTGCCTCAGGGCCTTCATGTCTCTGCTAATGGGTCTTTCTCCAGATGCAAAGACACTTCGGTGCAAACTAGAATTGCAAATCTTATAAAAAAAAAAACAAAACAGAGTTGGACCATAAAGAAATCTGACTGCCGAAGAATTGATGCTTTTGAACTGCAGTGTTGGAGAAGACTCTTGAGAGTTTCTTGGACTGCAAGGAGATCCACCCAGTCAATCCTAAAGGTAAGCAGTCCTGAATATTCATTGGAAAGACTGATGCTGAAGCTGAAGCTCCAATACTTTGGCCACCTGATGCAAAGAACCGACTCATTAGAAAAGGCCCTCATGCTGGGAAAGATTGAAGGCAGGAGGAGAAGGGGCAGAGGATGAGATGGCTGGATGACATCACCGACTCGATGGACAGGAGTTTGAGCAGGCTCTGGGAGTTGGTGATGGACAGGGAAGCCTGGCGTGCTGCAGTCCACGGGGTCGCAAAGAGTCAGATACGACTGAGCGACTGAACTGAACTGAGCTGACTGACAGAAGACATAGCTTGTCTCCAAGGCTGTGGGAGGCATGGAGGGCTTCTGTTCCTGTGTGGGAAGCAGTATATGAGTGAGGCTGGACAAGGCTGGTCGCTTGAGAGAAGTCAGTTTCTCCCAGTCTTGGCTCAATCATACAAGTGATTGTGCTGGTCAAGCCACCTCATCCCAGGACACTCTACAGGTCAAGAAGGAATCTGGGGACCCTGGGAGTTGAATCAAAGCAAAACAGCCCCATGAATAGCCCACCCAACAGAAGGCAGCCCTGGCTGAACTCTACAGTCCCCTCCCTAATACTCAATGGGCTAACCACCAGGGAGCCACAGGTGACAGTGATGAGCGGGGCTCTAAGACAGACACCTCCTAGGTCTCCACAGAAGCATGGTGGCTGCTTAGAAAAGGAAGAAGAACACGGACTTCGGCGTCATGTGGACCCGGGACTGAATCCCTTCCTGGCTATGTGGCCTCAGGCAGGCCATTTAATCATTCTGAGCCCCAGCTGACCGTTTGAAAACCTGGGGGCTGGTGTTTCCCCGCGGGGTTTGCAGGACCATGTGTTCTTATGCTGAGTCAACTTCTGCTCTGGTATACCAGCAGCCGGCCTCCCACGACTTCCGCCGTGAACTAGTCCGGAAGTGACTGGACTCACTTCCCAGGAAGTGAGCCTCGGACCCAGCTGGACCCAGCCGGACCTGCAGTCAGGCTCCTGAAGACAGGAACTGCCCAGCATGGGTCATTCCTGTGTCTGAGGACATCCATCCAGGCCCCAGCTGGGGCTGGGTCCCCTACACAGGGTGACCAGTTGGAGGCTGGTCTCTCCTCCCGTCAGCTTCCTTTAATTTGCATCAAAGCCTTTTCCTCCATTATTCCTGAATGTGCCATCAGGTAGGATCTTCAACATTTTTGTACCCTAATCAGGTTAATTCCTCCAAATCTGGAAAGTATTCACAATTTCGGGTCACTAATTTCAGCAACTAATAGATACAAAGAACATATATCTCTAACTTTATACCTTTAAACCTGTTCAGTTCAGTTCAGTTCAGTCGCTCAGTCATGTCTAACTCTGACCCCATGGAATGCAGCATGCCAGGCCTCCCTGTCCATCACCAACTCCCAGAGTTTACTCAAACTCATATCCATTGAGTTGGTGATTCCATCCAACTATCTCATTCTCTGTCGTCCCCTTCTCCTCCCGCCTTCAATCTTTCCCAGCATCAGGCTCTTTTCAAATGAATCAGTTTTTTGCATCAGGTGGCCAAAGTGTTGGAGTTTCAGCTTCAGCATCAGTCCTTCCAAAGAACACTCAGGACTGATTTCCTTTAGGATGGACTGGGTGGATCTCCTTGCAGTCCAAGGGACTCTCAAGAGTCTTCTCCAACACCACAGTTCAAAAGCATCAATTCTTCAGCGCTCAGCTTTCCTTATAGTCCAACTCTCACATCCATACCTGACTACTGGAAAAACCATAGCTTTGACTGGGTGGACCTTTGTTGGCAAAGTAATGTCTCTGCTTTTTAATATGCTGTCAAGGTTGGTCATAACTTTTCTTCCAAGGAGCAGGCGTCTTTTAATTTCATGGCTGCAATCACCATCTGCAGTGATTTTGGAGCCCCCCAAAATAATGTCTGTCACTATTTCCACTATTTACCCATCTATTTGCCATGAAGCGATGGGACCAGATGCCATGATCTTCGTTTTCTGAATGTTGAGCTTTAAGCCAACTTTTTCACTCTCCACTTTCACTTTCATCAAGAGGCTTTTTAGTTCCTCTTCACTTTCTGCCTTATGGGTGGTGTCATCTGCATATCTGTTACTGATATTTCTCCTGGCAATCTTGATTCCAGCTTGTGCTTCATCCATTCCAGCATTTCTCATGATATACTCTGCATAGAAGTTAAATAAGCAGGGTGACAATATACTGCCTTGAGGTACTCCTTTCCCGATTTGGAACCAGTCTGTTGTTCCATATCCAGTTCTAACTGTTGCTTCTTGACTTTCATGTAGATTTCTCAGGATGCAGGTCAGGTAGTCTGATATTCCCATCTCTTAAAGAATTTTCCACAGTTTGTTGTGATCCACACAGTCAAAGGCTTTGAAATAGTCAATAAAGCAGAAGTGGATGTTTCTCTGGAACTCTCTTACTTTTTTGACGATCCAACGGATGTTGGCAATTTGATCTCTGGTTCCTCTGTCTTTTCTAAATCCAGCTTAAGCATCTGGAAGTTCACAGTTCATGTACTATTGAAGCCTGGCTTGGAGAATTTTGAGCATCACTTTGCTAGCGTGTGAGATGAGTGCAACTGTGTGGTAGTTTGAGCATTCTTTGTATTGCCTTTCTTTGGGATTGGAATGAAAACTGACCTTTTCCAGTCCTGTGGCCACTGTGGAGTTTTCCAAATTTGCTGGCATACTGAGTGCAGCACTTTCACAGCATCATCTTTTAGGATTTGAAACAGCTCAACTGGAATCCTATCACCTCCACTAGCTTTGTTTGTAGTGATGCTTCCTAAGGCCCACTTGACTTCACATTCCAGGATGTCTGGCTCTAGGTGAGTAATCACACCATCGTGATTATCTGGGTTGTGAAGATCTTTTTTGTATAGTTCCTCTGTGTATTCTTGCTACCTCTTCTTAATATCTTCTGCTTCTGTTAGGTCCATATCATTTCTGTTCTTTATTGTGCTCAGCTTTGCATGAAATATTCCCTTGGTATCTCTAATTTTCTTGAAGAGATCTCTAGTCTTTCCCATTCCATTGTTTTGCTCCATTTCTTTGCATTGATCTGTATCTATATGTTTTTTTTTGAGTTAATGAATTTTTGTTGCTTATTATGATTTGTTAAAAACTGAAGTTAATTGTAGTTAATTTACAATGTTGTATTAGTTTCAGGCGCATCTATATGACAGCCCTCCAAGGGAAAAGTGCTACAAAGGAAAAGTAATTTGGTCAACTGAAAAAACTGGAGTATGATTGCTAAACGAGATAAAAATATTGCATCAGTGTTCAACTTACTGGAATTGGTAACTAAATCATGGTTATGGCCAAGAATATCCTTCTTCTTAAAAATACTCCCCAAAGTATTTAGAGATAAACAAGGTGTAACTTCCCCCTCAAACAGTTCAGGAAAGAACTATGTACATATGTTTATACACATATACAGATAATGATAAACAAGACACCTATACACACAGGAAATGTACACACAGACGCACACACACACATACAGACGAGAGGGAGAGAGAGAGGGATGGGAGGAAGAGAACAAACAAATGATAAAACAGTGTGCAAATCTGGCAAAAGGGCATTAACGTTCTTCATGCACTTTTCATTTCTTTAACTTTTCTATGCATATTTGAAATTATTTCAAATAAAGGTTTAAAAAAAGCCGCCAAACTTCAACTTTGTCTTTGAAAGCCTATGTTATTTATTTTTGGATTTTCTATTGTATTTTGCTTTTCATCATCATCATCTGCTTTTATTTTGTTTTTACTAATGTTTATTGAAGTATAGTTGCTTTGGGGTTCACAGGTGGCTCAGTGGTAAAGAATCCGCCTCCCGAGGCAGGAGATGTGGGTTCGATCCCTGAGCTGGGAAGATCC
Source organism: Ovis aries (assembly GCF_016772045.2). Classification (NCBI taxonomy): domain Eukaryota; kingdom Metazoa; phylum Chordata; class Mammalia; order Artiodactyla; family Bovidae; genus Ovis; species Ovis aries. The sequence continues at coordinate 33,213,856 of NC_056077.1, read as the reverse complement.
CCAGGAGAAGGAAATTGTAACTCATTCCAGTATTCTTGTCTGGGAAATCTCATGGATGGAGGAGCCTGGTGGGCTATAGACCGTGGGGTCGTGAAAGAGTCAGAGAGGACCCAGCGACTAGACAACAACAATAGTTGCTTTACAATGGGAGTTTCTGTTTTAAGTCCCACCTTTCCGGTTTCCTGGGAAGGCAGAGACACCACAGAATGTGAACATGTCTCTGATTCTCCTTCAATTTGGAAACATATGAAATCACATGGAATACCATGCAAACGACGGGGAGGTAGATGTGTGTGTCTGTATGACCCCATCTCTCTCTCCGATTTAAACTTCAGCACGCAGTCCCAGTGCCCACAGGGATCAAGCCAGCATGTGAGTGAGTGAAGCAGGCCAGGCGTAAGAAGAGTCAACTACTAGAAATACGATAGAACCTTATTGATTGTTTTTTACTGGGCTATGGGGAGCACAAAGTGTCATACAAACAGGTATGCTAACTGCAAATGGGATTTCCGAGTCAAACTGGAAAAAAAAAAAAAACAACCCAGAAATATTTAATAACATGTTTTCATCTCAAAACCCCTCAGACCTAGAGGATTCCAGGCTTCCAGCCCCCGGGACCGTGCGGGAATGTGGTTTTGTCACGTCGAGATGTGGAGTACGGAATCCCACTGGGAGTCTTTCAGCTGGGAGCAGTACTCAGTTTTACTCAGTTTCATAATGGAAAAGAGCTGTTCACATATGTAGGTGCTCCCAAACATGGAGAGGATCTTGGCACAGTGGGTCTTGTACTTGGGGTAACTGCCCCAGAGGTATTTATAGAATTCCGGTATTCCAACCTTGTCGTATTTGGTTTTCAGGACCGTGTTGCACTGCAGATCAATCACCTCCATCTGCAGGGCTTCCTGGACACTCTCGATCTTCGTGGAGAAAGGGGAGCTGAACAGGGTCAGTTCACTTTCGTAGAGTTTGAAATCGGACAGCCTTTTCTGGAACTCCGTCTTCAGCTCCACGATTTTGGGAATGTAGTTCAGGCCGTCGCTTTCATTCCTGGAGACTGATTTCAGGGTGGGAAAGTGGGCCAGGTTATTCCTGGCCAGATGAGTCTCCCAGAGGCACAGTTTGGCCAGGAAGGCCCGAATCAAGTCATACATCTGCGTCACGATTTGGGAATGCCCTTGCAGGGAGATGTTCAACGTGTTCAAGTGCGTGGTCACGTCCACCAAGAAGGCCAAGTCTTTGATCCAGTCTTGAGAGCTCAGCTGAGGCAGGGGCTTGCCTCTGGAGGACATGAAGCAGTCAATCTCTTCCAAGGATTCAAAGAACCTCTTCAGCACCAGCCCACGGCTGAGCCACTTAATCTCCGTGTAGTACAGAAGGCTGCCGTATTGGCAGTCCAGCTCATAGAGCAAAGTCGTGAACTCGCTGTGGTTCAGCCCGCGGGAGCAGATCCAGTTCACGGCGTTAACTACCACACTCATGACGTGGTCCATCTTTAACTTCTGAGCGCAGAGCGATTCCGGGTGGATGATGCAACACATGGACTTCAGATCGGAGCCCTTGCAAACCATCGCCACCTTGGACTTGAGTTTCGGGACCAGCCCATCATTGGCGTCTACCATGGCAGGGGTGCCGGTGGAGGCCACGCTGACTAGTTTCGACCAGTCGATATTAAACTTTTTCAGACTTTTCTCAACACGCAAAAAGATCTCGTTTCCAGACTTCGTACCCGTCATGGGCACCGTATCTAAAAGTTCTTCTGACACATCAAAATTCTCATCGACTCCCCGGATGAAGATGGCCAACTGGGTGGTGTTGTTTATATCTGTGATCTCGTCGATGGCAATGGAATAAGCCACAAAAGACCTGATTTTTTCACGTAGCTTCTCCCACAGGTTCCCAGCCATGTCTTCCGCGGGCTGGACAGCAGCGTTTTCCCTTGGACTCACCTTGGCAAACACTTGTTTTTGCTCGGGACACACGGTGTCTGAGGACCCTAAGAGATACTTTCTGAGTCCTTCCTTTAGCTCCTGGAGCTTCTCATCACGCATCTTCTCGGTGTACTGGTCATAGTGCTTGCTGTGGTTGGTTTGATAATGGCGTCTCAGGTTGTATTCTTTGGATACCGACATGCTCTGTTTGCATATTAAACAGGTAGGGATATTCTGCACTTCCATGAAGAAATAAGCTCTCTCCCACTTTTCTTGAAATACACGGCCCTCTTGATCTATCTTCCTTTTTCCCACTTTTGATAGAGACATGGAGACAAGAAAGAGTTCACTTTTCTCTTGACTGTTAGGAAAACATCAGCAAAAACATGATGACAAATGCAGGGGATAAGGTAGCGGGGGGCGTGGGTTAACTGGAGAGTAACCCAGCTATGCAGAGGTGGGGGGTGGGGCGGGGACACTCAGGGCCAGCAGACTATTGCCAAGGGAGCATGGCCCCATGCTGGCTGGATCTTCAGATTTCTAAAGAAAACCTGGAAATGAATTTTTATGAAAAAGCCCCTGGTTTTTCCGTATTGGCCACTAATTCCCTTTTTTACAAGGTTGATGAGTCAAATGAAAGATGTCTTTGGTGAGGGTCGGTAAGTGGCTATGTTTGTTCCACCTGGTTTAAATGAGAATGATTTGAGATTGTATCTGCATTTTAACATATTGGGCTTCCCTGATGATTCAGCATGTAAAGAATCTGCTTGCAATGCAGGAGACACAGAAGACTCAAGTTCGATCCCTGGGTCAGGAAGATCCCCTGGAGGAGGAAATGGCAGCCTACTCCAGCATTCTTGCCTGAAAAATCCCACAGAGGAGCCTGGCGGGCTACAGTCCAAAGAGTTGGACATATTTTTTTTTCAATGGCTTTTCAAGAGAATTTGGAAATAACAGAGAAGGGGATGAGTACAGAAGGCATGTAATTTACCTACTATGAGTCCCAAAAGACACTGGTGACAGCCACAGACCCTCACAGAACTTACGTGGTTTCAGTGTAAAGAAATGGGCCACAATGTACGTGAGCTTTACTTCAAGAGAACACGGGTATGAAACTTCACTTTAAGGAAATGCAGACAGAGACGGTCAATTCAGTAGTTGCCTGGGGCTGGCGGTGGGGATGGGAAATGACTAGAAATGGGCAGGAGGAATCTTTGGGGGATGATGGAAATGTTCTAAGATTAGATTATGGTGACAGTTGCGAAACTCTGTAACTTTACTGAGAAAGATCACTGGACTGTGTACGGTTTGCATAAGTCAATGTTATGGTATGTAAATTATGCCACAATAAACCTCTTAAAAAGGTACAAAGCTATTTAGCAACCAGATGAATTTAGGAAGAATAACTGTGCATTTCAAGAGAAGAGTTTTGCTTCCAAAAATTAAAAAAAAAATTTTTTTTTTTGAGATGGACCATTTTTAAAGTCTTTATTGAATTTGTTACAAGATTGCTTCTGTTTTAGGTTCTGACTTTTTTGGCCCTGAGGCATGTGGGATATCTTAGCTCCCTGACCAGGATCAAACCTGCACCCCCAGCACTGGAGGTGAAGTTTTAACCACTGGATTTCCAAGGAAGTTCAGAGCTTCCAAAATTTAAGTGAGGAGGTTCTCTAGTGATTCAAACTTTTGGAACCATCTCTACATTTTCTGCCTTTTTTTTTTCTTTCTAGAGATACCTAATTTTTTAAAATTTACACTGAAATATAGTTGACTTACAGTGTTGATGTGTTAGCTTCAGGTATTATATACATATGTTCTTTTTTAGACTCTTTTCCATTTTAGGTTAATGCAAGATGGGTATAGTTCCCTGTGCTATACAGCGGGTCTTTGACAGTCACATTGTCCACTTTAATATCCAAGAGGATTCTGACTTGCTTGCAAGGATTCTAGGGGAGACATGAAAAATATTTGGACTTCCCCAGTGGTCTAGTGGTTAAGATGAGCTTCTACTGCATGAGGCGTGGGTTCGATCCCTGACTGGGGAACTAAGATCCCACATACCAAGTGGTGTGGCCAAAAAAAAAAAGTTTTAAATTAAAATGAAATTTAACAAGCAGAAAGGCTGGAACCTTGCTCCATCAGAATAGAAGTCAGCCTCGGCACTGACTGGAGCAGGTTCTGGGAGCCCTGCTGTGCCAGGCAGGAGCTGTGTTGGTTCTAACCATGGGGATGTCAGTGGTTAGAGATCCTGGAGGTGGGGCTGGGGTGGCCAGGCAGGTACTATTTACCAACTAAGGTGGAGCAGCAGGAGTTCAGTATTATGAGCACCTTCCGCCACCATAAAGGACTCTTGAATAAAAGTGTGGTGTGCCATCACACAGAGCAAGCTCCGCCAAACTAATATGAGAAAAAAAATGGCCTGGCTAAGAAAACACAAGCAACAGAATTAACGTGCTTTATAAGAAGCAGGAAAAATGAACATAGAGAGTGACGTGTTTTGGGACTTGTCGCTGGTGGTCCAGTGGCTAGGATTCCAAGCTCCCAATGCAGAGGGCCCCGAGTTCGATCCCTGGTCGGGGAACTAGGTCCCACATGCTGTAACTAAAGATCCTGCATGCCACAACTAAGAACCAGAGCAGCTAAATAAATAAGGAAAAAGTGGCATGCTTTGCTCTGAGACTCAAGGCTCAGGAAGGAAGGACCCCATGGTGAGTGCCCCTGAAGACAGCTCACACCTCATATCGAGGGCTGGAACCATCTTCTCACCCCCAGAATACTCACCATTGCTGAGCTCGAGACCTGGAAGTGGTCTGAAGAGAAAAAGAGACATTGGTGAGTGCAACAAAGGGCACTTTTCCTGTCTTGTCCATTTAGTTCTATTTGACAAACTTTTGTGATGTCAGCTATTGGCTAAAGTAAGACTGGTTTCCCAACGATTACCAAGAAATGGGAGCTAATACACACAGTTCCCAGAGCGGAAGCCGATGAACTGGGACTTCCCCGGTGGTCCAGTGGTTAAGACTTTGAGCTCCCAATGCAGGGGGCCAGGGATTGATTCCTGGTCAGGGAACTAGAGCCCACATGCTGAAACCTGAAGTTCCCGCCTGCTGCAGTGAAGGTCCCACATGCCACAACTAAGACCCAGAGCAGTCAAACAGATAAATTCAATATTTCTTTAAAAGAACACCGTGAGCTGAGTATGAGGGGCAGTATCACATAGCACTTGACTGACTTGACCGCTGGGACCCACCGCCCCCTTTCTGGGGTGAGAATCCCAGTGCCCCCCGACTTGTCCACCTCGAGGAAGTTAGGATCTGCAGCTCATTCTCCTGACCCGGCAGGGAACCCTCCTGTACCTGATGACTGTGAATTTGATAAAGTCTGCGGCATCCAGGATCCTTCTCATGGAGCTGATTTCTAGGTAGCCGGGGGCTTTGAAGACCACCCCCGGGGGCATGCCGTCGATCACCACGCAGCCAGGGTTGAAGGTGATCTTCCGGTAGGGAACTTTCACAGGGAAATCCACGCCAACGGCTTCACCTGCGGTGAAATGAGCGTAAAGCCAGTTCAATTTGTTACTTGCTTCTCCCAAACTGAGCTTTACCTTTAAGGTCAAGCTTTCAAAATTATTCACATCATAACAATGGTGATCAGCCATTATTTTATTCTCCAGGTGTGCTAGGATGCAAGAGTGATTTTAGTGATTTTTGAAATTGGGAATGGGTAGGATAGCAGACTCGGTTTCACTATGCATGAAATAGGGATTATCTACCTACAAAGGTTTTCTGAGAATTAGGTGATTCCTCACATGTCAAACGCTAAAAACAATACTCAGCCATGGGAAGAAGTCGGTAAGTCAAAGATAGCTATGGTAGTTATTTTCCAAATTGAGATAAAATTGACATATAACATTATATTAGTTTTGGGTATACAACATAATGATTTGATAAAGATAGCTTTTAAAAACAATTTTTTATTGACGTATAATCAATTTATAATGTGTTAATTTCTGTTGTACAGCAAAGTGATTCAGTTTTATATATGTGTATATATATATAACACACACACATTTTCTTTTTAAAATATTCTTTTCCACTATGGTTTATCATAGGATATTGACTTTATTTTTCTGTGCTATACAGTATGACCTTGCTGTTTATCCATTCTATTTATAAACGCTTACATCTGCTAACCCCAACTTCCCGCTCCATCCCTCCCTCAGCCTCCTCCTCCTTGGCAACCACCAGTGCGTTCTCCATGTCCATGATTCTGTTTCCCAGATAGGTTCATTTGTGTCCTATTTTAGATTCCACAGAGAGTGATGTCATATAGTATTAGTCTTTCTCTTTATGACTTACTTCACTTAGCATGACAATCTCTAGTTGCAGCCATGTTGCTGCAAATGGCACTGTTTCATTCTTTTCTTGTGGCTGAGCAGCATTCCATCAGACACAGGTACTAGGTCTTCCTTATCCGTTCATCTGTCGATGGACATTTAGACTGTTTCCATGTCTTGGCTACTGTGAGTACTGCTGCTACGAACATAGGGGTGCACGTATCTTTCTGAATTATAGTTTTGTCTGGATATATGCCAGGGAATGGAAATGCTGGATCATATGGTGGTTCTGTTTTTAGTTTTCGAAGGAATCCCTATATTATCCTCCACAGTAGCTGCACCAACTCATTCCCACCAACAGTGCAGAAGGGTTCTCTTTTCTCCACAGCCTCCCCAGCATTTATTATTTGCAGATTTCTTTAATGATGGCCATTCTGACTGGTGTGAGGTGGTACCTCATTGTGATTTTGAGTTGCATATCTCTAATAATTAATAATGTTGAGCATCTCTTCATGTGCCTATTGGCCAAAAGCTAGCTATCATTATTATTATGTTATTAGTGTTTCCGTGTAAAAACACACACTAATTTTGATCACAGCTCCTTAAGAGAAAGATCAGTTTCTTAATCAGTTAGAAAGAAATATTTCAAATATATATTCAAAACTCTGAATATGCAACAATATAAAAACATACCAAATTTTCGGCTAAAAAGGTCATTGACTTGCTCTCTTAGTTGTTTTATTTTTTCAAGGCTTGACAATCTTTCCTTCTCATTATCTAAAAAAAATTTAAAAAAAGTTAATGTATTTGGCCCCAACCCCATAAGGCCATTGGAGAAAACCCCCATTAGCTCATGAGAAAGTACTTTACCTGGCTTATCAACTTACGTTTAGCAAAAAGTAAGCATTTTGTAAATTTGTAAATTTAAGGCATTAGAGATGTCTTTCCTTAGTTGACAGGTTGAACTTAGTAAAGAAATAGCCCCAAGAGATTAACCCATGTCACAAAATGGTTAAAATATAACAAAATGAAAAGCAGTCTAAATACGACAAAATCAGAGAGAATTCTATACCTGGGACTGTCACCTGAACAATGTTAAGGTCTTCAACACCTGCTGCAGAATTTGTAATATTGGGTGAACTGCTGTTTCCTTAAACAGAAATTGAAATTTAGAAGTTATAGAAAATTAGACTACTTCTGCTCTAAAACGATCAAACTGCCATTCTGATCAGAAAGGCCCAAGGAGGGAATTCCCGGTGACCTAGCGAATGTGACTCAGGCTTTCCCTGCCAAGGGCCCAGGTTCAATGCCGGATGGGGAACTAAGATTCTGCAAGCAGCACAGTGTGGCCAAAAAAAGAAGGAAAGAAAGAAAGAAAGAAAGAAAAGAAAGCCAGACTAAATTTTTAAAACTCCAGAGAATATTTAGCTGTGGAATCACAAGCTGGCTTGGCATTAATTGACGTTTGAGTCCATGTCAAAGGGGAAAGGACACCATGGCTTTTACTTAGTTTGTAGCCCCTGATACTTCACAGTCAGTGTAAATTGATTTCAAAAGAAGAATGATTAAAAATATATTTCCTGGGACTTCCCTAGTGGTCCAGTGGTTAAGACCCCAAGCCCGCAATGCAGGGGGCACAGGTTCATGCCCTGGTTGAGGAATTAAGATCCTGCATGTCACTTGGCCAAAGGAAAAGAAAAAAAAAAAATCCTTTATTGTTATTCTCATTTTAAGGAGGGGTGAGGAGAGGAAGACATATGAGTGCGTACAAGAGAGCACTTGAGAAGCAGACGGCCCATGAGAAATGATGTAACAAGACAGTCAAGGAAAAGCTCAGATGGGGCTAAATAGTAAAAGCGCAGCTGATATTATCACAGTCTGGTCTAATGACAGACACTACGCTCCCTTAAGTTCTATGTGAGAAATGAAATGAGCCTATCTAGTCCTTTCTGCGGAGAAGGCGCTGGCACCCCACTCCAGTACTCTTGCCTGGAAAATCCCATGGACGGAGGAGCCTGGTGGGCTGCAGTCCATGGAGTCGCTAACAGTCAGACACGACTGAGAGACTTCACTTTCCCTTTTCACTTTCATGCACTGGAGAAGGAAATGGCAACCCACTCCAGTGTTCTTGCCTGGAGAATCCCATGGACGGAGGAGCCTGGTGGGCTGCAGTCCATGGGGTCGCTAACAGTCAGACACGACTGAGCGACTTCACTTTCCCTTTTCACTTTCATGCACTGGAGAGGGAAATGGCAACCCACTCCAGTGTTCTTGTCTGGAGAATCCCGGGGACGGGGGAGCCTGGTGGGCTTCTGTCTATGGGGTCGCACAGAGTTGGACACGACTGAAGTGACTTAGCAGCAGCAGCAGCAGTCCTTTCTGAGGGCCGCAGAGCTCAGTCCCTGTGTTCTGAACAATCAACTATTTGGATATCTGAGATTTTACACTGGAGAGCAAGACCTCAGAAGGACAAAAGGAGCCACACCACACTGCTCCTCCCTCCCCTGGTCATACACACATACACACACATCTATTTCACTCTTTTCCCTGGGGCAGTCGTTTGAGGAAAAAGGAAAACTACACTTAGCAGTGTGAATTCGGCAAGGCTTTTGGCAACCAACCTTCAATTTTCACCTCAGCTCCAGGGTCCTCACTCGTTTCTGAAGGGACAAGTTGAGTAGAATCTTGAAAAAAAAATTTCTAAAATGACATTCGTTGTTACATATTCTCATGTTCCAATATTTTACTGCTCTTCTGCCCCCAAAGTTGCTTATCCTGGCATTTTAAATGCATTTCATATTTAATAAACAGAGGTATAAACACAAAGGTAATTTTAATTTTAAAAGGGATAACAGAGTAATAAAAGATTACCTTTACTTACAAGGGATAAGGGGAGATAAGAAACTTTCCGGGAGCAAATGATACGAAGTTACCCACAGTAAGGGACACAGAATATTCTTCTCTTTGAGCTAATGGAATTCATGTGGCAACAGTGTTTTCTGGTTGTTGTTGGGAATTACTGAGATTTTTCAAAAGCTATCCCCTCCTCTCTTATCCTGCCAGCAGCCCCCCGGTGATTCAAGGTCTATCATTACTTGGACTCATAGTTGAGTTTTCTGCTGGGATAAGAATTATGACATGTACATCAAGTTGGCACCACCAGACTCAATGGAAACGAGTCTGTGCCAGCTCCAGGAGATGGCGAAGGACAGGGAAGCCCGGCGTGCTGCGGTTCACGGGGTTGCAAAGAGTTGGACACAACTGAGTGACCGAACAACAACATACAAGTTCTACATACAGACAAGAGCCTGGCTAGATTATCTCACCCAATGGGCTCATTTTAGAAAGATCTGTCACTTGTTACGTTAATTGATTGTTAGCAAGAGAAGAAAGACTAGAACTCAAGACCGTTTTGATTTTGAACTATCGTCGTATAAGATAGGGGAAAATGGATGAAGGTGCACTGGGCTGCGTGCACTGTTTTTGCAGCTTCTTGTCAATCTGTTCTGTTCAGTTGCTAAGCTGTGTCTGACTCTTGGCAACCCCATGGACTGTAGCCCGCCAGGCTCCTCTGTCCATGGGATTTCCTGGGCAAGAATACTGGAGTGGGTTGCCATTTCCTTCTCCAGGGGATCTTCCCGACCCAGGGATCGAACTATAACTACTTTAAAATAAAAAGGTTTCAGGGAGTTTTCTGGTGGCCTAGTGGTTAGGATTCTGGGCTTTCACTACCATGGCGTGGGTTTTAATCCCTGGCTAGGGAATTGAAATCTGGTAGGCCGTGTGGTTCGGTCAATAAAGAAAGAATGAAAGGTCTGGCATAAAATAGAAAGCTTTTAAAAATCAAACAAGGGGCTCCCCTGGCAGTCCAGTGGTTAAGACTTCACCTTCCAGTGCAGGGGGTTCGGGTTTGATCTCTGGTCGGGGAGCTGAGATCCCACAATGCCTCGGGGCCAAAAACCCAAAACATGAAACAGAAGCAAGTATTGTAACGAATTCAATAAAGACTTTAAAATATGGTTCATATCCAAAAGGTCTTTTAAGAAAGTTTATTCTCTGCAAAATACTGTAAACTGAAAAGAGAGAGAATGCCTCAATGTTCTAACCTTCCATTGGTAATTCCATTTCTATTACTTCAGTGCCTGCAGAAGAATGATGGCTCTCTGAAAGGAAAGCAAACAATATATTAAATAGGCAGAAACACATATTTTTTAAAAAGACATCATTTGAAACTAAGGCAAAGAATTCAAGACCCACATAGGAATACCCACGAAATATTTATAGCCTCCTTGAAATCGAATTCATATAAATGATCCTTTCTTTATGTTTTTTTCCCCTTAACCTACCTTTGCTTTGGAAAAACTTAAAACATAGAAAAGCAGAGAGAAGGCGAAATGAGGCCATTTGTCCATCCTCCAGCATCAAGTCATCGACTCAGGTCATTCTTTCTGTGCCCCCACCCCCACCCCCCGCACCGGTTGTTGTTCAGTCACTCAGTTGTGTCAGATTCTTTGCAACCCATGGACTGCAGCACACCAGGCTTCCCTGCCTTTCACTGTCTCCCTGAGTTTGCTCAAACTCATGTCCATTGAGTTGGTGATGCCATCCAACCATGTGGTCCTGTGTCATCCCCTTCTCCTGCCATCAGTCTTTTCCAGCATCAGGGTCTTTTCCAATGTGTCAGCTCTTTGCATCAGGTGGCCAAAGTACTGGAGCTTCAGCATCAGTCCTTCCATGAATATTCAGGGTTGGTTGCCTTTAGGATGGACTGGTTTGATCTCCTTGCAGTCCAAGGGACCCTCAAGAGTCTTCTCCAACACCACAGTTTGAGCATCAATTGTTTGAAGCTCAGCCTTCTTTAGGATCCAACTCTCACGACCACTGGAAGAACCATACCTTTGAGTATACGAACTCTGTCAGCGAAGAAAAGTAACTACCCCCATTGGTAGTTTAGGGTAAATCTCGGAATTCAGTGTGCAAATGCCTACACTGGAGGAAGTCCATCTCTCTTCTGTTAGCGTCACCATATCGTGATGACCCACACAATGAACAATTATTCTTGATCTTCCCAACCCAGGGATCGAACCCGGGTCTCCCACATTGTGGGCAGATGCTTTACCATCTGAGCCACCAGGGAAGATAATTCTTTATCACCATCTCATATCTACTCATTGTTCAAGTTTCCTCAATTCTCATGCATGTCTTTATACTGGAAGTAGTTTTAAATGCCATGGATGGAGGAGCTTGGTGGGCTATAGTCCACCGGTCGCAAAGAGTCGGACACGACTGAGCGACTTCACTTTCACTTTCAGTTTTAAACTTACAGGAAAGTTGTAAAAATAAAATAGTACAAAAAAGATCCATCTACCCTTTACTCAGATAGCAAAATGCTAATAATTTACCCTGTTTGTGATCTTTGTCTTTCCCGACCTCTGGCTCCAGATGGAGACACACATCTGGATTTCTTTTTTGATCTTGCCTAACTGCTCTGCTTAGGACCTCCAAGACAATGTTGAAAAGAAGTGGCAAGAACAGACATATTTTTTTAAAAAATTAATCATTGTTTTTCAGTGTGCTGGGTCTTTATTGCTGCGTGCAGGCTTTCTCTCGCTGCACAGACGGGGGCTACTCTTCCTTGCGGTGTGCGGGCTTTTCACTGCGGTGGTTTCTCTCTTGGAACACAGGGTCTAGGTGCAGGGGCTTCAGTAACTGTGGTGCTCGAGCTTAGCTGCCCTGCAGCACGTGGGACCTTTCTGAATCAGAGGTTGAACCCACGTCCCCTGCACTGGCAGACATATTCTTAACCAGTGGACCACCAAAGTCCCAGACATACTTGTCTTGTTCCTGGTCTTAGGGGGAAAGTCTTCAATCTTTAAGTATGACATGGTCTATATAAGTTTTTAAATAGATGCTCTTAATTATGATGAAAAAGTTCCCTTCGGTTCCTAGTTTCTTGAGCGTTTTTTAAAAATCATGAAAGGTATTAGATTTTGTCAAATGCCTTTTTGCTACATCTATGGGGACAATCGTGTGGGTTTTGTCCTTTTTTCATTATGTTGCTATTCTGTTGACTGATTTCCGTACGTTGAGCTAATCTTGCCTTCCTAGAAATCACTATACGGTGATTCTGTGGTCAGGCCGTTCGAGATGGCCGTTCTCTTGCTCTTAGTACATCTCCCCACTCAACCAGACCCTGCTTCACACACAGGGCTACCTCCATCCTCTTAATTGGGGCTAAATTAGTAACTACCTACCTCGCTTGCCCCCTACCCAACTGTTGGTTTCCCCAGTAACCGAAGAGCCAATCAGACGTCAGTTCCTCCCTGTAAATGGGAGCCTCCTCCTCCGAATTAGCAAAGGTTGCTCTCTTCTCATCTGGCGTTGGCTGCACAAGGTGGGTGCTGCTCCAGGACTTTGCTTCAGCTGTGTAAGGTCCCTTGTCCAATAAGCCACTGATGGCTTTGTCGCTGGGCTTTTTCTTTGTTCTCAAGGTTTGCAGGCCTGAGGCTGAGGTACATACCCAGCAGGTATGGATGTATAAACTTAACGACTGTTTTATTGAAGATTTTTGTTTATCTGTTAATAATCGATACTGTTCTGTAGTTTCCTTGCGTTGTTTTGTCTGGCTTTTGTATCAGGGTGATACTGGCCTAGCAGAATGAGTCGAGAAGTATTCCCTCCTCTATTTCCTGTAAGGGTTTTTGAAGTTCTGGTGTACATTCTTGAAACACTTGGTAGAATTCACCAGTGAAATCATCTGATCCTGGGCTTTTGTTTGTAGGAAGCTTTTCAACGACTATTCAAAATTCTTGTTATGTGACTATTCAAAATGTGTGTTTTATCTTTAGTCAGCTTCAGTAGTTTGTCCATTTCATTTAGGTGACTCAATTTGTTGGCGTACAATTGTTTACTATTTGTGATAGGCAGATGCTCCCCCCCCACCGCTGCAAAAAAAAGATATCCAAAACCCATGAATTTTTATGTTACACGGCAAGGGGAAGATAGGATTAGGTGTCCTCACTGATAACCTTCAGAAAAGATTATCCTGCATTATCCAGCTGGGCTCTGTGTAATCAATGTTTGGAGTATTTCAATGTGGAAAAGGAAGGCAGAAGGGTCAGCATTGCAGTGATATATTTCGGGAAAGGCTACATTAACTCCTTGACCTTGGACTTCTTTTTCTTGGGCTCCTTGACCTTGTTCCCCTGTCCTGGAAGCCTTTCCACCCACATCACGCCGGGAAGAGGACAGAATGGTAGTGATGCTCTGACATCCATCCACATCAAGGAAGCCTGGGTGCAGTACAGCTCAGCAAAGCTTGCACAGGGCGTTCTTCATTTCCAGGGAAGAGATGGGGTCCCTGCACACCTAAAAGACCTGTGGGGCTTCCATGGGCTTCGCGTGGGCCAGATACTATATGTACCAGTGTAGACGTTGTGTCGGGGGTCTTCTGAGAGATCTGTGTTGCAGATGGATCATGAGGTCCTGGTGTGTGTGCTGGGGGGTAGCTTCTGAGCACTTGTGGGGCCACGGCTGACTTCACCGGGGGCTCCCTAGGGGCCAATTGCCATTCTGAGCAGGGCACACTGATTGTCTTTTTGGATTTAAAACTATCTCCCTTACTTAAAGGAGACAGAAAGATATCAATACTTCAGCATGTATTTAACCTAAATGGTTATAAAAACATTCAGTGTAATGGAATACCATCCATGATGTCAGGCAATCTGGAACTTTTTTGGTATCAAGAAGGAAGCTGTTCTACAAAGACGTCTTGAATGGTTCTGTCGTTTTCAAGCCAAGCAGGAGAAAGACTATAAAGTCATAGGTTGAATGTAAATATCTCTCTTCAAATAATGTACTTCTTTCTGAAAAGTTAAAATAGAGTGATTGCAGGTGCATCTGATTTATTTATTTCACTGTTGCTTTTTAGAGCAGAATCTGTAAGTATCCTATCCCTGATTGTACACAATTTGATCATTTAAGTTTAAAAATATATTCTTGGGAGTCAAGAATTTGTTTCTAAATGACTGTTGTTTCGGAACAACAGTCATTTAGAAACAAATGCTACACTGATTCTTCACACTAAATTCAGCAAGCACATCTGAGTGTACAGGATGCAGAAAGTCCCGACAGGATGTAGAAAGTCCCGGGTTTGGGACTCCAGGGTGGGAGTAAGATTCTGTGTTTCCCACCACTAGCTGAGGGAGTCCTCGGCAAAAGCATCAATATAGGACTTCCCTGGCGGTCCAGGAGTTAAGACTACACCCTTCCAATGCGGGGGGGCGTGGCTTCAATCCCTGGTCAAGGCACTAAGATGGCACATGATGTTTGGTGTGGCCAAAAAAAAAAAAAGCAAAAATAGAACATGGCAGGTCACACTAAATGCTGGAAGCTCCTGCAGGAGTTGAGGTTCTGACTGTGTCCAGAAAGAAGGCGGATGCTGCTCAGAAGTCTACAGGATAGGAAGGGGAGCCTCAGCGAGGGATCAGCTTATATAAAAGCCCTGTGGGAGGGGGACTCAGGGCATGTACAAGGAACCACAGACAGAGCATGTGTCTGAAGAACAGAGGGAGGGTGATGGTGGGGGAGGCAGATGACACAGGAGGGGACACCAGAAAGAGCAGGAGGGGGACTTTCCTGGCGGTCAAGCGGTTAAGGTTCTGAGCTTCCACTGCCTGGGGCACAGGTTTGATCCCTGCTCTGCTCAGTTGGTAAAGAATCCGCCTGCAATGCAGGAGACCCTAGTTTGATTCCTGGGTCGGGAAGATCTGCTGGAGAAGAGAGAGGCTACCCACTCTAGTATTCTTGGGTTTCCCTTGCGGCTCAGCTAGTAAAGAATCTGCCCACGATGTGTAAGACCTGGGTTCGATCCCTGAGTTAGGAAGATCCCCTGGAGAAGGGAACAGATACCCACTCCAGTATTCTGCCTGGAGAATTCCATGGACTGTGTAGTCCATGGGGTCTGAGCAATTTTCACTTCTCGGGCTTCCCTGGTGGCTCAGGTAGAGTCTGCCTCCAGTGCAGGAGACCCAAGTTCAATCACTGGTTTGGGAAGATCCCCTGGAGAAGGAAAAGGCAATCCACTCCAACACTCTTGCTTGGAAAATCCCATGGATGGAGGAGCCTGGCAGGCTACTGTTCATGGGGTTGCAAAGAGTCGGACACAACTGAGCTACTTCACTCTCTCTCTCTCAGGGAGCTAAGATCCTGTGTGCTTCATGGGGTAGCCAAAAAAGAAGAGGAACAATAGGAGCATGGAAGGGAACTGGGACTTTACAGGTGATGCGGAGCCACAGAGAATGTGAGTGGGGAAAGACGAGAACGGATCCCAGCTTTCAAAGAATACACAATTGGGATGGGGTAGGATGTATGGAATGGGCTGAGAAGAGATCCTCTGCCCCTCTGCCCAGATGTAAGGAGACTGGTCATGGGGCACAGGGCAGGAGTGGGCAGAAGAGGGTGGGTGGGGTTGGCCCACGACAGAGCAATTACAACAGAACTTCCGTTGGTCTGTGGGCCTTTTAGATCTTTTGGAAAAGGTGTTTTTTAGTAACACTTACTGAGCTAAGTAATGCTGCAGGGAAATTCCAAAGTTTACGATTTTGTAGGAAACATTTTCAATCTGATCATGTTTGAGGATGTAATTGCAAATCGTCCTTCACTCTGCAGTGGAGCTGGAAGATGGAGAAAGGACCTGAACACAGTGCAGTTGCCATAGCAACAAGTTGGTGTCCTGTCACCATGATGGCCCCAGCTGACCATCAACCATCATCATCAGCTGGGGGCCGGCAGGATTCTGGTCTCTGTGTGGAGAACAGAGCCACCCAACCCCAGAGACCACCCCACCTGCATCCCCTTGGGAATGTTTGTGCATTTGGTAACAACCGTCTTCTTCCTGTTGAACTTTTGTGCTGGTAGTGAACTCATATGCTGCCTTTCTAGTAAAAAAAGGCACTTGAGTTTCTTAACTCTGTCTCCATCTCTTTTATCTTAATATCTTCTCAGCAACTCAGACTGGACAGAAGTGGCTTAAGAGGGGAATATTTTAGAACACAGAAAACAATATTTAATAGACAAACTCAAGTAAAACACAGCCTGAAATACCTTTACAGTCACATATGCCCAGAATCATAAGGATTCAGGCTACATATTAATACAATCTGTTTTACGACTGTGAAGTTGTTCACCTTAATGGCACTGTGCCAGATTCTACGTAAGTATACATGGATCTTTATGACTCTTTGCTTATTTGTTCAGATGAGCACTAATTAAAAGCTTTCATCACAGATAACTTTTAGAGAAGAAAGTTATTATAAAAGGGTATTACCTTGCATACTATATTCATAGTAATTAGGATCTTCTGATTCTTTCTTGACTGACACAACTTCTGCTTTCAGTGAAATACCTTGGAATTCAATGGAAATTATAAAAGGATGTGTTAAACTCACCAACAGAGATGTGACCAGCTAATATACCTTCCAGGTTGTTTAATGCAGGTTGGATTAACACAGTAACACTGCAGTCAGCGCAAGAACTTGTAGCTCAGGCACTATGAACGAATGGGTTAATCTACATAAAAATATAAAAACACAACCTAAAAGGAATGAAAGACGGAGGGAAAGACGGAGGGAGGAAGGAAAAGGAGAGAAGGAGAAAGAGGTCTAGTTCCCAGTTTGGAGAGACTTTCCCTTTCAAGATGGCTGAATATGTACATGTATTTACATGAAATACTATAAATCTTCTTCTGTAATGGGGCCGGAATTGGCACAGATTATCTTAATTTACTTACTACAGCAGGATGAATGTCAAAACCTGGGGAAACTACATTAGTAAAACCAAAAGGCTTAATCAGAGAAAGGTGTGGGAGATGGCAAAAATTCGCCACGGAAGCCTCCCATGCCAGTATACACGCCTGTTTGCAACCTAATTTTCCCACTCCTGTTTTCTCCAAGTGGAAAACTACCCCCGCCTTGTAAACCTGGGGCTGGTCATGTGACTTGCTTCAGCCAATGGGATGTAGACAGAGGCTTGAAATGTGCCTGGGCCTGCCGCCTCTGCAGAGCGGCCTGTGAATGAACCTGGAGGATGTGAGGCTCCGAGGAGAGAGACCCAGCTCTGCTGCCTGAGGCCTCGACCCAGGAGGACGGCCAGCCCAGCCCGGAGGACGGCCTGGTCCACACACAGATGTGTGAGAAAGACGGAATCATGGTTTGAAGCCACTAGGTTCTGGGGTGCAGGCGGTCTTTTATACTGCAATAGATAACTGATACTGAAGTATACATATAATCTGTGAAAGTTAACAGAGGCAAAAACAGTAATTGTGACACAGCTTGGGATTTCACTGTTCACCATTAATTAACAAGTTCCGGGGTGGGGGTGGGGGCCTTCTGAAATGAACAGCTCTGTTGGCATAGGGATAGTGAGATGGGGTATTAAAGAATGTGATTATCAAAAGGGCTTCCCTGGTGGCTCAGCTGGTAAAGAATCCACCCACAATGCGTGAGACCTGGGTTCGATCACTGGGTTGGGAAGATCCCCTGGAGAAGGGAAAGGCTACCCACTCCAGCGTTCTGGCCTGGAGAATTCCAAGGACTGAATAGTCCACGGGGTCTCAAAGAGTCTGACACGACGGAGTGACTCTCATTTTTCACATATCACCAGCCTGAATTTTTGTTTGAAATGTGTATAGCTTTTGTAACTTACAGTCAAACTTCTGGGTACAACTTCCAAGTTGATTAGACGCTAATGCCTCTACTCACAAACATCTGATAAATATGTGATGGCTGGGCTGTCAAAGAAAAACTCCCGTTCAATGCAGGCAACTGAAAGCAGATTTGATGCTGCGGAATGCAGAATGTGTTTGAAATGGTAATGAAAACAGGCTGGCTTCAGCTTTTCCTCAACACATGAGGAGGGGGAGGGGGACATTCAAAAGGCAAAACCCGTTTAAACAGCTGTTCGCTGCGCCAGGTGCTACACAGACATTGCGGGAAGTAAGGCCAAGGGATGGTCAGCTCTCAGAAGCCTGTAGGCAGCTGGAAGCGAGCCGTACCATGAAATTCACAGCAGAAAGTCACATTATTAGGGAACACATATTGTACCTTAAAGGGAACCACATCTCCAAAGAGAGACCTCAACAAAAGAGGCCTATTTTAAGGCCAGTGGGAATGGCTCATCCACGCTGCAGCTGGTGAGGAAGGAGAGGGAGGCGGGGGCCGAGGGGGGGGGGCATGGTTCCGTGAAAGGGCCCCCCTCAGGGAGGGCTAACAACCGCTCACTCTCATCCCATCTGTTTTCCCGGTTTCTGACAGGAGACTGTGGCTTGGGGGTTTTGAATTCTCCGTGACCAACAGAGACACAGGCAGAATGTATCTGAAATGCATCATGGCTAAGATTAGAGGGGCTTCTCTGGCTCAGCGGTACAGAATCCGCCTGTAATGCAAGAGACACAGGAGATGAGGGTTTGATCCCTGGATCAGGAAGATATCCTGATGGAGGAAATGGCAACCCACCCCAGTATTCTTGCCTGGGAAAGCCCATGGACAGAGAAGCCTGGTGGGGACAGTCCATAGGGTCACAACGAGTCGGACACAACTGAGAACACACACATCCCTAAGATTAAAGGGGCATCACGTATAAGGGGGATGAAGACTACACAGCTGAATTCTGCCAGCGGAAATCCTTGGCTCCTCGTTGACTTGTGTTGGTTTTACCTAGAATAACTACAGTGGGCAAGCACTCTTAGTTTTCAGACCATGATATTTAAGGTGGAGCTTCCACCAAGCACACATTTCCATGTAGACAGGAGTGACCCTGGTGTATGACAAGGGAGGGGTCAGGCTCTCCTGCCCCGAGGGACTGGGGGAGGCAGCCGGGTGCAAACCACACCCTGACACCTTCAGAAAGGTGGATGCTCTGACCTCCATTTCACTGAAGATAAAGTCTCTCTTTGCCTTTCCTCTACATGTATTCTTAACATTGAATATTTTTCTTTTAGATTCTCTCATACTTAATTTTAACTTTTGGAAGTTTGGAACTGTTTCTTATTTTTAGATTGCTTTTCTCAACATTATTAAATTCTAGTTTTACCCCCTTACGGTAGTAGGTGGTTTAGTTACTAAGTCGTGTCCAATTCTTTCTTCCCCAGGGACTGTGTGCCTCCAGGCTCCTCTGTCCATGGGATTCTCCAGGCAAGAATACTGGAGTGGGTTGCCACTTCCCTCTCTAGGGGATCTTCCTGACCCAGGGATCAAATTCTTGTCTCCTGCATTGCAGGCAGATTATTTACTGCTGAGCCACCAGGGAAACCCTTTACTCCATTATAGCCAGTTTGCATTCATCTTTATCTTTCTGAGGTTTGAGCGTTAGTTTTATGTACTTGTTTATTTTAGGCTGCTAAGCTTTTAACTTCTAATGCTTTCAATATTTTTCCATCCCTTGATGAAACATTTGACTTTTAAATTTTTTTCTATTTTTAACCTTTAACATTTTCCCTTAATGCCATTTTTCTTTTTTCTTTTCTTTTTTGAGAAGTGGGAGAGGCAGGGATGGGGGTTAACTGCTCTTATCCATCAAAGAGGGATTTCTTTTCTGCCAATATAGATTATCGTAGTAACGCATGTCTATTGTGGAACATTTAGAAATTAGAGTGTAAGAAAGCAATAAAACAAGTTGTTTACTCATACTTTATTCATAAATCAAATTCATAATTCCAAATGTATAAGACTTTTTTTTACCCATTTACCAGTCAAGTTATAATTTCCATACGATTAAAATAATACTTTACCTACAAATACATCTACTTAGTGACCTCATGGACTGTGGGCCTGCCAGGATCCTCTGTCCATGGAATTCTCCAGGCCAGAATACTGGAGTGGGTAGCCGTTCCCTTTTCCAGGGGATCTTCCTAACCCAGGGATCAAACCCAGGTCTCCCGCATTGCAGGCGGATTCTTTACTGTCTGAACCACCAGGGAAGCCCAATAACATTTTACTGAGTCAAGAAAAGGAAATATATGGTATATGATTGGGAATAATGACTAAAACTGACAGTTTTCTTGTCTTATTGCATTAACTAGGACTTTCAGTATGATACTGAATGGGGGTGATGAGAGGGGACATCCTTACTGATCTTAGTGGGAAAAATTACAGTTTCTCACCATTAAATATGATGTCAGCTACCAGTTTTTTGAAGTTTTTATCAAGTTGAGGAAGTTCCCCTCTATTCCTGATTTACTGAAAGTACCATTTTTACGTAAAATGTGCAGTGAAAGTGAAGGTCGCTCAGTCGTGTCTGACTCTTTGAGACCCATGGACTGTAGCCCGCCAGGCTCCTCTGTCCGTGGAATTCTCCAGGCCAGAATACTGCAGTGGGTATTAAAAGGAGTCAAATAATGACCTGCTGAATACCTTATTCTACAAGCATCAGTACACATACCAGAATCTTCCATGGGTTCAGTCTTCACACGGACGGGGGTGCAGCTAAAAGGAGAAGGGAACGCTGGTCAAGATGGGCAGGAAAAGAACTGCCCACAGGCATCTGGACACACTGAGCCCACTCCCCAGATCTCCATGATGTCATGGTTCCCCTCCCCTCATCAAACTGAAGGCACAGCTACCTCGACTTTAACTTCGTAAAGTTAAATGACACCATGAAGAAAGTTAAAGGTGTCAACAGAATATAGTTTCATAATCCCAAATATCCCTTTGAATAAGGAATATGTAACAAAATAAGCCATTCCATACTCTAAAGGCTAACACACTGGGTTTAGATGTAGAGGTAATTTTTTATTTGTCCCTTACCTTTCGCTTGGTGATGTCACTGACTCATCAGTGTCGGTTACCGTCCCAGGCCCACCTGTGCAGGAGTAAAAAGACACACGCTAGCTGGTTTCATGCGTCTTGAAACATGACAACATTCAAAAGCATATAAAGGGAAGGGAAATGCAGAGAGGACTGAACTCCAGGTTCCAGGCCATCAGAGAAGGGCAGTAAGAGACCAGCTCAAAGCAGCCGCCAAGGACTGGGCCACCTGTGTGGACAAGACGGGGGCTGAACAGCAGACAGGGGCCAGAGTGACCTCCAGCAGGTTACTAAGCCTTCCCGTGCCTCAGTTGCCTCATCTGAGGATGGTGCTTGAGTAAGGATTAATTCATCCATGCAAGGTGCTTAGAACAGTGTCCATCACAGAATGTGTCAGCGGTTATTATCATTATTCTGTAAGGACAATACAAGCTGCCTAGGACAGCGGTCACCAGCCACCCCTCACGCTCCAGTCCCTCCTTTAAGGTGAGCTGGGCCCCCAGGAACTCACAACTGCTCCAGAAATACTTGCTCTGTGAGCAGTCCACGCACAGGAGTGTCTCATCACCGTCTGTACCCCGAGGTGCATCTTGTGGACAGTGAGACCCCCGCCCACCCCAGCCACTTGGTTTCTGCACCTAGGTAGGCCCAGCACAACACTCTCTTTAGACCTGGTCTTTCATGAACCTTTCATGACCCAAGGTTTCCAACTACATCCAGAACAATGATCTGAAAAAACAAGAAGTGGGCGTAGATGGATCTCTAAATGCTCCTGGTAAGACTGCTTCTTTTTTTGGTCCCTTCATCATTATGAGATTATGAGTGGTCCTGGGTTCCCAAATGTAGTCTCCAACACCCTGCACAAGCCTTCTGCCTGACCACGTGGAATGGGTTCCTGGGGGAACCAAGCTGTTAAGACCCTGCTTATCTTGGGGGCCAGCTTCTCTGGGAAGATCTTCTGACCACACAGTTCTAACCCTTTCCCAAGGGCTCTCACGGTCGCCACTCCTGGTTCTCTGAACAGTCTCATTCCTTCTTGCAGACATCTCAGAAACACAGGAATAGCCACACAGCCCAGACCTACTCCTGAAGCCCAGCACGCCTGGCCCATGGCTGGTGCACAAAGACCAGCCTCCTCACATTCCTATGCGTGTGGACAAGGCAGGTCTCCTGCCCTGTGAAGGCTGGAAGCAGAAGTCCGCTGGCTCGCAAGCTGGAGGAGGCTGGTGTCTCGGCTCCTGGGCTGGGTGTGTGTGCTTCCCTGAGCTGTAGTCCCTGCAAACATCTCCCCAGGTCCCGGGATCAGGGGTGGCCTCCTCAATGCAGGAAAGGCACAGCCTAAACCAGTTTTAGAAGGTGCCAGAATTGCACTTTAACTAAGAAAAGCAACCTGGGCAGTCACCAAGTAGGAGAAGTTGTCACTTACCTGGCTGATTCGCTGGACCCGGGAAAGGTCTGCAAAAGAACCCCATAAATTAACACCTGACATGCACACACCAGACACACAGAGTAAACATCTGAAGAACCAACTTCTAAACATAAGGGGACAGGGGCTTCCTTGGGGGCTTAGTGGTAAAAAAAATCTGCCTGCCAATGCAGGAGACATGGGTTTGATCCCTGGTCTGGGAAGACCCCACAGGCCGTGTAGCAACGAAGCCCGTGTGACATAGCTACTGAGTCTGTGCTCTATAGCCCATGAGCTGCAACTACTGAAGCCCGCGTGCCCTAGAGGTGGTGTTCGGCAACAAGGGAAGCCACTGAAGTGAGAAGCCTGCGCATCATGACTAGAGAGGAGCCCCTGCTTGCCGCAACTGCAGAAACGCCCATGCAGCAGTGGAGCCCCAGCACAGTCAAAAACAGATACATCAAATCATTTAGATAAATACAACAACCCCAATAAATAAATGCAACGGGACAGATTGAACCAACTGAAATTAAGTTGTCAGTTTATCTTCAGATGAACCAGCTGTGAGAAAAGGGGGAGAGCCTGTCACCTGTTGATGAGGAATGAAATCCCCGCTTTGTTCTCCAAAATCCACTTCAGCGTTGCAAGGTCATAGTTCTCAGGGTGTTGGAAGGGGACCCCTTCTGGGAGCCCCCGCACCACTATAGCCTCCTGGTCCATCAGCATCTTCTCATAAGGAACAGGTACCATGGCGGTTGTCCCCAAGGCTTTGCCTGGAAGCATCAGCAGGATATCTTTAAACAACAGGAGCATAAGAAACCCTGACCATCAATTTCAGTTAATGCCATAAACCCAGGTGGTGACACTTGGCTCCAAAGTTTATTAAAATCCTAAAGTGTCCCATGCTGCTATATCTCAAGTTCATAACATTTCCAATCAAAGGGCCAAAAGAATACATAGAATCTGTTTTCCTTTAAATCTTCACAGAAGAGAAAATAACAGGTTGCATAATCTATAAAAACATTGAATCAGTATGTTGTACACTGGAAACTAATATAAGGTAAGTCAACTATATTTCAATAAGTAAACTAACTGAAAATAATCCCCTTCTGAAAGAAAAGACAATAACAGGTCTTTTTGTCTCTTCTCTCGGCAGTTGCACGATCCAGGGTACTCGCTCGGGTGCATCCAGGGCCTCAGGGAACACCCTGCGTGGTTACTCACAGTGCTGCCAGCCGAGGATGGGGGCCCGGCCCAAAGCTTACCTGTCCCTGTATCACATGGTGCAGACCAGGCCTTGCCTGTAGAGAGCCGAGGCCTCATGTCGCCACCTGCGGCTGTGACAGTCTCTCTGCACCACTGGCCATCCCCACGGTGCTGGAGCCCCATTTCTCATAGGGAAGTATAACCTGAGACCTAAGATCCCCTAGCTGGGGTCCCCAAATACAGATGCTCACTGCAGGTCACACAGATGTATGCAGCTGTATAGGAAAGAGGAGCCAGGCCTGAAGATGCTCATGGGCTTCTAATGCAAATATAACACCTGCAGACGTCCTTGTTATCTAGCTTTTAAGTGGTTTTTTGTTTTGTGTGTGTGTGTGTTTTAAATGCACTGTGTGGCATGCTAGATGTTACTTCTGGCATAGTACCGAGCCCCTGGCAGCGGAAGCACAGATTCTTAACCACTGGACCACCTGGGAACACCCCTATCTAAAGCATTGTGTAGGTATTTAAAAAAAAACCATCTCAGGGGAGTGAGGCTCAGGAGGGAGGGGATATATGTATAATTATGGCTGATTCACGTTGTGGTACCGCAGAAACCAATACAACATTGCAAAGCAATTTTCCTCCAATTAAAAAATAAATTTAAAAAAAATTTCCTGTCTCCAGGCCTGTGGGGAGACCAATGAGGATGAGGCTGGTGTGTGAACCAACATCTGTCGTAACTACATGGCCGTGGGGAGGGGGCTCCACAAAGGCTGAAGGCTGACAAATGGGAAGAGACCAGGTTGATCTGGTGCTTACCTGGCTGGTCGCTTCATGAAAATGTGGATTTCTCTAATGTTAGAGATGGTTTATATAGTCATGCTGATAAAATGATCTCTAATACCATCTTTGCCAGCAAAGGTCTGTCTAGTCAAGGCTATGCTTTTTCTAGCGGTCATGTACGGGTGTGAGAATTGGACTATAAAGAAAGCTGAGCACCAAAGAATTGATGCTTTTGAACTGTGGTGTTGGAGAAGACTCTTGAGAGTCCCCTGGACTGCAAGGAGATCCAACCAGTCCATCCTAAAGGAGATTGGTCCTAGATGTTCATTGGAAGGACTGATGTTGAAGCTGAAACTCCAATACTCTGGCCACCTGATGCGAAGAGCTGACTCATTTGAAAAGACCCTGATGCTGGGAAAGATTGAAGGCAGGAGGAGAAGGGGACGACAGAGGATGAGATGGTTGAATGGCATCACCAACTCAATGAACATGGGTTTGAGTAAACTCCGGGAGTTGGTGATGGACAGGGAGGCCTGGTGTGCTGTGGTTCATGGGGTCACAAAGAGTCGGACACGACTGAGCAACTGAACTGAACACCATCTTTGTGGGTTTCCCTAGTGGCTCAGCAGTAAAGAATCCACCTGCCAGTGCAGGAGATGAGGGTTCCATCCCTGGGTCGGGAAGCTCCCCTGGAGAAGGAAATGGCCATCCACTCCAGTATTCTTGCCTGGAGAATCCAATGGATAGAGGAGCCTGGGGGCGGCTACAGTCCATGGGGTCACAAAAGAGTCCGACATGACCGAGCAACTAAGCAACCTCACCATCTTCTGTAGTGAACTAGTCAGGGAATGAATGCCGAAGGTGAGCTTTACCGTAACAAAAGCAGAAATAGTCTTCGACAGCTTTTCTGAGGATTTCCGTTTCTCCCGAATCAACCTGCATCCCACTGGCGTTGGCGGGGCCTGGGGGCTTCACCTCCTGCGGCCCTTCAGCAACACCTGTGAATGAGCCATCAGTACAAAGTCAGAAGCCAGGCATCTGTACAGTACATTTCCTTAATATCCATGCTTCCAGTACTGCAAGGAAAAAGGGGGAAAGGAACTGACATAAAACAAGATCTTTTAATTAAAAAAATAGGGTAAAGTAACAAGGTGATAGCCTCTCAAATGACTCTATGGATAAACAATCAATAATTCAACGTATGAGGAAATAGAATTTAGTAGTTCAAAGGGAAATATCATAGAAAATTATTTACTACTGAGTTTGCAAGTCACTAGGCAGGAAGACCCTCAGAACTGGAGAGATTTAGGACCAGCCCCCCAGTGATAAGCTCTGAACAAAATCTTAAGATGAATTATTTCTTTTTTTGGCCACGCTCGTAGGATCCTTGTTCCCTGATCAGGGATTGAACCCATGCATCCCGCACTGGAAGCATGGCGTCTTAACCATCGGACCACCAAGGAAGTCCTAAGACCGATTACATGAAAGCTTTGAAGAACAGTCAGAAACAGGCAAAACCAGAAAGGAACGGTGTCCTTGAGAGAAGGGAAGAACACACGGAGTGAGATGCACGCTGACCTGGCTTTTCCCCTGTGGGAACTCCTTACTTCCCGTGGGGTTCCGAGGGAAATAGAGCTTAACCAAAAAAGCAGCTGGGGGTAAAGAATCTGCCTGCCAATGCAGGAGACGCAAGATCCCTGGGCCGGGAAAGTTCCCTGAAGGAGGAAATGGCAACCCACTCCAGTATTCTTGCCTGGAGAATGCCATGGACGGGGGAGCCTGGTGGGCTACAGTCTATGGGGCCGCAAAGAGTCGGACACCACTGAGCGCCTGGGCACTAACAGCAGCAGACTTGTTGAAATGAGGAAATCTACGTCACAGGTCGGGACTGCTGCTGTGGTTAGACACTGCAGAGGAAGTTCTGGAGAAGAGTGAGTCACGAGGTGGGAGACCCAATATCATCACAGCAACTTCCCTCGGATTCTTGTTGTTATTATCGTTGCTAAGTCGTATCCCACTCTTTGTGACCCCACGGACTGTAGCCCGCCAGGCTCCTCTGTCTATGGGATCTCCCAGGCAAGAATACTGGAGTGGGTTGCCATTTCCTCCTCCAGGGGATCTTCCCCGCCCAGGGATCGAACCCAAGTCTCTTGCATTACAGGCGGATTCTTTACCATCTGAGCCACCAGAGAAGCCTCAACTGGTTCTCCAACTGTGCAAGCACAGGGTGAGGCTTTAAGTAGAAGCAACGTTTGGAAGCTTAATTGTTTAGCAGAGATTTAACAGCCAACAGGGTTTAAACATATTTAAACAGGGTTATAGGATTCGCCGGGTTTGGGAAGCTTGTTGAACACTTTGTAAAACTAAGGGGCACATCTTAGGAGGAGGGGCCTCCCTCCGAGACTAAGAGGGATGGATGCTCCAGGGCCAAGGGCATCACTTGTCCACATGGGGACCGTTTGACCTGCCTGCCAGAACAAAATGCAGTTTTATTTAGCAGACCTTTACAACATAGCATGCATAATACCTGGTATGAAATTTAAAATTTGTAGCGACTTCCCTGGCGGCCCAGTGGTCAAGACTCTGGGCTCCCAATGCAGGCGGCATGGGTTCAATCCCTGCTTGGGGAAGTAAGATCCCACATGCTGTACAGCACAGCAAAAAAACAAAACAAAACAAAACAAAAGCTACACACACACACACACACACAAAATCAGGAGAAATGTGAAGAAGCAGGAAGATGTGACCCATGATCAAAAGAGAAAAATAGCAATTTATAGACTCAGAACCACTAATGACTCAGTTGAAATGACCAAATAAGGACTTAAGACAACTGCTATAGACACACGAAGGACTTTATATAGCCATGGTGAACACAACAAATGAATATAAGGGGAATTCCAACAGAGAAATGAAAATGCTAACCAGAGAAAGAAGAAAGAGAATGGAGTTTTAGAAATGGAAAACAGTTGGAAATTAAAATCTCCCCAGATGCACAGTGCCCCAGATATGGCAGGAGGCAGAACCAGTGTCCTCAAAGGAACACCAGTAGAAACTCCAATCTGAAGCTTGAATATAAAAAGAAAAAGGGGACACCCACACACAAAAGGAACAGAGCCTTAGTGGCCTGTGAGACAATAAAGAGCAATGTCCCCTCTCTGTGTAAATGAAGAGAACTGGAATAAATATTTGATGAGACGATGGCCGGAAACATCCACTGTTGACGAAGACGTCAATCTGCAGATTCAACAGACTCCACAGACCAAGTAAGGTAGAAACAAAGAAGGTCATAAATGGGCATTTCATGGTCAAATCGCTAAAAACCAAAGCTGGGACAGAGCTAGGGAAAAACATACATTACCTTCAAGGGAACAAAAATAAGAATTCTAACCTAATTTCGTTATCTAAAACAGTGGCAGCTAGGAGACAATGGAATGGAAACATCTGAAGGGCTGGAGGAAGGAAATTTTCCGGCAGTCCAGCAGTTAGGATGCCATGCTTTCACTGCCGAGGGCACAGGTTCAATTCCTGGTTGGGGAACTAAGATCCCATAAGCTTTGTGGCATGGCCAAAAAAAAAAAAAAAAAAAAGCTAGAGGGGAAAAAAACTGTCAAGCCAGGAGGTTTCATAGCAAGCGAAAAACAGTCTTCAAAAAGCAATAGGAACCTACTGTACGGTGGCTCAGGGATCTGTATTCAATAACCCATAATGAAAAACAATCTGAAAAAACATATAAACATAGGTATAACTGAATCACTTTACTGTACACCTGGAACTAACACAGCATTGTAAAATCAACTATTCTTCAATCAAAAAAAAAATTCTTCAAAAACAAAAGCAAGGAGAATGATGCTGGCATGATTGCAGACTAGGAGGCAACAGGCCTTCTTTCTTCCACGGATACACCAAATTAACAATAGATGGAGCAGAACACCGCTGTGAGAACTGCCGACCACCTGAGAAGCTAGGGCACCTCAGCCACTGGAAAACCAAGAAGACTTCAGCACAGGCGCAGGAAGGTTCTCGGCATTTGGTGTGCCTGTGTGCGCCTCTCCTTCTACGTGGCATAGTGCAGAGCAGCTGGGAAGGAATCCCTCAGTCTAAGCCTCCTCCCTTGGGGTGCAAACACAAGAGTGGACTGTGTGTTCAACCTTCTGGCTCGTCTGGGAGTTGCTGGAGGAACTGATTTCTATCTTGCCTGACTCAGCACACGACTTAATTCAGAGCTGCCGTTCTGCGGGGGGACACCAGGGGGCGAAAGAGAGTCAAAAAGATTTGAAGAGGTTCTTGAACAGACTGGTTCCAAATAGGGAAAGGAGTACATCAAGGCTGTATATTGTCACCCCGTTTGCGACTGGAAAAGGTCAGTTTTCATTCCAATCCCAAAGAAAGGCAATGCCAAAGAATGCTCAAACTGCCACACAATTGCACTCATCTCACACGCTAGTAAAGTAATGCTTAAAATTCTCCAAGCCAGGCTTCAGCAATATGTGAACCGTGAACTTCCTGATGTTCAAGCTGGTTTTAGAAAAGGCAGAGGAACCAGAGATCAAATTGCCAACATCTGCTGGATCATCGAAAAAGCAAGAGAATTCCAGAAAAACTTCTATTTCTGCTGTATTGACTATGCCAAAGCCTTTGACTGTGTGGATCACAATAAACTATGGAAAATTCTGAAAGAGATGGGAATACCAGACCACCTAACCTGCCTCTTGAGAAATCTGTATGCAGGTCAGGAAGCAACAGTTAGAACTGGACATGGAACAACAGACTGGTTCCAAATAGGAAAAGGAATATGTCAAGGCTGTATATTGTCACCCTGCTTATTTAACTTCCATGCAGAGTACATCATGAGAAACGCTGGGCTGGAAGAAACACAAGCTGGAATCAAGATTGCCGGGAGAAATATCAATAACCTCAGATATGCAGATGACACCACCCTTATGGCAGAAAGTGAGGAGGAACTAAAAAGCCTCTTGATGAAAGTAAAAGAGGAGAGTGAAAAAGTTGGCTTAAAGCTCAGCATTCAGAAAATGAAGATCATGGCATCCAGTCCCATCATTCCATGGGAAATAGATGGAGAAACAGTGGAAACAGTGTCAGACTTTATTTCTTTGTGCTCCAAAATCACTGCAGATGGTGACTGCAGCCATGAAATTAAAAGACGCTTACTCCTTGGAAGAAAAGTTATGACCAACCTAGAGAGCATATTCAAAAGCAGAGACATTACTTTGCTGACTAAGGTCCGTCTGATGGTTTTTCCTGTGGTCATGTATGGATGTGAGAGTTGGACTGTGAAGAAGGCTGAGCGCCAAAGAATTGATGCTTTTGAACTGTAGTGTTGGAGAAGACTCTTGAGAGTCCCTTGGACTGCAAGGAGATCCAACCAGTCCATTCTGAAGGAGATCAACCCTGGGATTTCTTTGGAAGGAATGATGCTAAAGCTGAAACTCCAGTACTTTGGCCACCTCATGCCAAGAGCTGACTCATTGGAAAAGACTTTGATGCTGGGAGGGACTGGGGGCAGGAGAAGAAGGGGACGACAGAGGATGAGATGGCTGGATGGCATCACTGACTCGATGGACGTGAATCTGAGTGAACTCTGGGAGTTGGTGATGGACAGGGAGGCCTGGCGTGCTGCAATTCATGGAGTCGCAAAGAGTTGGACACGACTGAGTGACTGAACTGAACTGAACTGAGAACAGATAGCGGGTGGGAGGGTGGTCTTCCCTGCCTGGAGCCAGTAAGCAAAAATGGGAGAGATCTTGGACTCAGTGTTTTGCTAGGTCAAAGGGATGTGTCCAAACCACTTTTAGGATAATGCTGATGACATCTTAGAAGAAAACAGCACACAAGTCTTGCCTGCAAATATCGTAAGATTTATAAATAGAAAGGATAACATCCTTAACGTGCGTGCATGCAAAGTGGCTTCAGTCTTGTCCGACTCTCTGAGACTCTATAGACTGTAGTCTGCCAGGCTCCTCTGTCCATGGGATTCTCCAGGCAAGAGGACTGGAGTGGGTGGCCATTCCCTATTCCAGAGGATCTTCCCACCCAAGGACAGAACCCAGGTCTCCTGCATTGCAGGCAGATTCTTTTCCACTGAGCCACCATGACGACATCTTAGAAGAAAACGATATATAAGTCTTGCCTGTGAATATTCTAAGATTTATGAAGACAAAGGATAAAATCGGTAACACCTACAGTATTTTGCAAAATCCTTCTGTAAATCCGTCCTGGCATTGACAAAAGCACGGCCTTTCTCTGTTCCAATAACAAACACATCCGCTTCATACATTGCGATGCAGGCCACTTCCGCCTTGGACTTGGCCAGTTCTTTACACTGAAATGAAACACAGAATTAAATGTTGTCTACATGGATGGATCCCTATTTTGTGGGGCCTGGGAGGTCTGCTTTAAGAAAAAAATACAAAATTACACACACACACACACACACACACAAAAGAAAAATCCCTAGCTAATTTTTCCCTGGTCCAGGATCCAATCCAGGGTTGCACTTTCTGTTTGCTGTCCCGTCTATCCAGTCTCCTTCCATATGGGACAGACAGATCTCATCTTTCTTTGTCTTGCAGGAGACTGACATTTATGGAAGTGCAGTGCAGCTATTTTCCAGGCGTCCTGAAATTTGGGTTTGTCCAACACTCCCTCCTTAGAGGCATGAGTGTCACGGAGGCAGTACTGCTGCTTGTGAGTACCTCCCACCAGGTAGCTCCAGAGGCCCCTCTGGCCCACCTCTGCCTGTGTTCCTGTTGGTCACTTGATTAAGGAGGTGGCTGTCAAGTTTGTCCACTTTTATAAAGTTCCTGATTGTTCTTTTTTTTAATCCATAAGCATCTTGTAATCAGATGCTTTGAGATTATGTAAGTTAGTTAGTCGTGTTCTACTCTTTGCGACCCCATGGACTGTAGCCCACCAGGCTCCTCTGTCCATGGAAATCTCCAAGCAAGAATATGGGAGTGGGCAGCCATTCCCTTCTCCAGGGGGTCTTCCCCAACCCAGCAATCAGACCCAGGTCTCCTGCATGGTAGGCAGATTCTTTACCATCTGAGCCACCAGAGAAGCCCCTGAGGTTATGTAAATTTCCCCTCAAATGTTTACCCACTGGGTAAAGTTTATACTTTGGATGTAAATAGATGCATATAAATAGATTATTAATTGACCTTTGAATTTAAACAAAAAAATGTTTTCAAACAAGGTAACAGAAATGCTTGCATTAAATTTTCAGATCTGGAGAGCTTAGCTTTACACGATTCCATCCATACTGCAGGAAAACAGTTCTTAATTATCTGACGAGCCCATCATTCTTTCTTAAAAAGGGTATGTGTACACAAATAGGATTTAACACTGTAGCTGAATGTCAAAAGTGTTGGTGAAGTGTTTCGTAATTCAGCAGTGATCCAACCAGATGACGTTTTATAGAACTGAAAACCATCTCACCATGGACTCAAGAGCAGACACGAGGAACGTCACTACCATCCTGCTCTCCGAGGACTCCTCATTTGCAATGGGCAGGGTGGACACTGCGACTTGCGCCATAATCCCTAGGAGAGAGACGTATTAAGAAAGTGAGTGGTAGAAACTGTGTCCTGCTCAACTGGTTGAGAACTGGGAGGGTCCTCACAGGTGACCCAGTTCAAACCTTCCTTTAAAGCTGACACTTAAAAACAGTATATGGGGACTTCTCTGGTGATCTAGTGGTTAAGAATTCGCCTTCCAGTGCAGGGAACTCTGGTTCGATCCCTGGTCAGGGAACTAAGGCCCCACAAGCCAAGGGGCAACTAAGTCTGCATGCTGCAAGTAGAGAAGCTTGCTTGCCACAATGAAGAGCCAGAGCACCTCCCACCCCCCAAAAAAGGACAGTATATGATCCAGTTGTCATGTATGGATGTGAGAGTTGGACCACAAAGGAAGCTGAGCGCCAAAGAATTGATGCTTTTAACTGTGGTGTTGGAGAAGACTCTTGAGAGTCCTCTGAACTCCAAAGAGATCAAATCAATCCTAAAGGAAATCAACCCTGAATATTCATTGGAAGGACTGATGTTGAAGCTGAAGTTCCAATACTTTGGCCACCTGATGCAAAGAACTGATTCACTAGAAAAGACACTGATGCTGGGAAAGATTGAACGCAGGAGGATAAGGGGATGACAGAGGATGAGAGGGTTGGATGGCATCACTGACTCGATGGACATGAGTTTGAGCAGGCTCTGGGAGTTGGTGATGGACAGGCAAGCCTGGCGTGCTGCAGTCCATCAGGTCAAAAAGAGTCGGACACGCCTGAGCGACTAAACAGCAACAATATGATTTGCCTAAGATCGTGTATTTCCCACTAACCCTAGACATGTGTTTCATTAAATGAAGTCGGGTATTACACTAGAGAGGCAGCTTAACTATTTCCCAAGTGAGGAGGAGAGAAGGTAATGTCTCTTACTGATCCAGCATTGTTTTGTCTGATTCCAGCATTGTGATGACTGACACCATATTCCAGCCCACATACACAGAAAAAGGAGAGCAGTGGGTTTGTGTACTAGAGACTGGAAGAGAGAAAAAACCCCTCCCTTCCTCTCCTGTTAGGACTTCTGCAATGAAGGCTCATGCTAATTTTTGCTAAATTCTATATCAAGTGAGCATTAGAAAGCTTCTTTGAAAAATTTTCTGCAGCACCAGAAAAAGTTCTTTGAAATACAGCATGCAGTGTATTAATATCTGTCATGTCCTGTCCCTGCAACAGCTGACTTAATTATACTTGTAAGCAAAAGATAAACAGATCAACATAACTATGTGGGAGGAAGCCCAGAGATCCATGGGCATGAAGTATGGTGGTCCTACAAGACTATTCAGAAATATTTGCGAATGTTTCTTCCCGAATTGATTTCTTGACTACTTGAAGGGGTATGGCCACATGCCCTGTGTTGGCCGAGGATGTCAGGGAAGTGACATCACTTCCACGCTGGGGATTCCACCATACTCCCTCTTCCTTTGCAGTTTGATCTGTCAGGTCCCATGTGATCAGGTTCCAGGGAAAAACACAGATCAAACCCACGGCCAACTCACAAGAGACCTCCAGGGCAAGCAAGGAATCAATCCTTGCTCCTTGAATGCACCCAAATCTGGTGGTGTTTTTGACCATCGCTTACCCTGGCCAATCTGGATGGATAAACCATGCTGAAAAGGAACTCTAAACATGTAACTACGCATCTAGCTAGACTTTCTGAAGCCACTGGAGGATCCTTGAGGATCTCTTATGTTAAAGTCAAAGCCTCCCTGAGAAAGAAAGACTAGCACACACAGAGCCTTAGGATGCAAATTGTTAGAATTAAAGTTTTTTTTTTTTTTTACAACTCTGCCTATTATGAAATAGACCATAACAACGTGACATCATACCGAGCAAGTGAGCTAAATCACTTCAGTTGTGTCCGACTCTTTGTGACCCTGTGGACAGCAGCCTGCCAGGCTCCTTGGTCCATGGGAATTCTCCAGGCAAGAATACTGGAGCGGGTTGCCGTGCCCTCCTCCAGGGGATCTTCCTAACCCAGGGATCGAACCCACAACTCTTACGTCTCCTGCATTTGCAGGCTGGTTTTTAACCACTAGTGCCACCTGAGAAGCCCAAGAACATGAATTAACAGGCATGACCTGGGCATGAACAGGTGAGGAAATACACTTCAATTTGAAGCTTTTATTTATTTAAAAATTGATTTATGTACTAGGCATGCCACTTAGGCATGCTGGATCTTAGATCTTAGTTCCCTGATTAGGGATGGAACCTGTGCTCTCTGCAGTGGAAGTTTGGAGTCCTAACTACTGGACCATCAGGGAAGTCCCAATTTGAATCTTTGAAGCAATTATCTTAAAATCAAGCCTTTGACTCTCTTCTTGTTATTACACCCCATTTGAGAACAAACAGAAGTTGGTGACTATTGCTGGTCATCACAAGGCCTCTGTTTCAGCAACAGAGCTGGAGTCGTAAAAAGCAGAAAACAGGATAACCTGGAAGAGATGGACGGATTCTTAGAAAAGTTCAATCTTCCAAGACTGAACCAGGAAGAAACAGAAATTAGGAACAACTCCAGTTACAAGCACTGAAATTGAAGCTGTGATCAAAAATCTCCCAAGAAACAAAAGTGCAGGACTAGATGGCTTCACAGGAGAATTCCATCAAACAGTTAGAGAAGAGCTAATGCCTGTCCTTCAAAAACTCTTTCAAAAAATTGCAGAGGAAGGAACACTTCCAAACTCATTCTACGAGGCCACCATCACCCTGATACCAAAACCAGGCAAAGACAACACAAAAAGAGAAAACTACAGGCCAATATCACTGATGAACATAGATGCAAAAATCCTCAACAAAATGTTAGCAAATATAATTCAGCAACACATCAAAAAGCTCATACACCATGATCAAGTTGGGGTTTATTCTAGGGATGCAAGGATTCTTCAATATATGCAAATCAATCAATGTGATACACCATATTAACAAATTGAAAGATAACCATATGATATCTCAATAGATGCATAAAAAGCCTTTGACAAAAATCAGCACCCATTTATGATTAAAACTCTTCAAAAAATGGGCATAGAAGGAACCTACCTCAACATAGTAAAGGCCATATATGATAAGCCTACAGCAAACATTATTCTCAATGGTGAAAAACTGAAAGTATTCCCCCTAAGATCAGGAACAAGACAAGGGTGTCCACTTTCACCACTATTATTCAGCATAGTTCTGGAAGTCCAAGCTATAGCAATCAAAGGAGAAAAAGAAATAAAAGGAATCCAGATCAGAAAAGAAGTAAAGCTCTCACTGTTTGCAGATGACATGATACTGTACATAGAAGACCCTAAAGACAGAAAATTACTAGAGCTATTCATTGAATTTAGCAAAGTTGCAGGATACGAAATCAATATACAAAAATCACTTGCATTTCTATATACTAACAATGAAAAGTCAGAAAGAGAAATTAAGGAATCAACCCCATTCACCATTGCAACAAAAAGAATTAAATATCTAGGAGTAAATTCACCTGAGGAGACAAAAGAACTGTACACAGAAAATTATAAGACACTAATGAAAGAAATCAAAGATGACATAAACAGATGGAGAGATAGTCCATGTTCCTGAGTAGGAAGAATCAACATTGTGAAAATGACTATACTACCGAGCACAATCTACAGATTCAATGTGATCCCTATCAAATTACCAATGACATTTTCCACAGACCTAGAACAGAAACTTTCACAATTCAAATGCAAACACAAAAGACCCTGAATAGCCAAAGCAGTCCTGAGAAAGAAGAATGGAGCTGGAGGAATCAACCTTCCTGCCTTCAGATTATACTACAAAGCTACAGTCATCAAGGCAGTATGGCACTGGCACAAAAACAGAAACATAGACCAATGGAACAGGATAGAAAGCCCAGAAATAAGCCCATGCACCTACGGGTACCTTATTTTCAACAAAGGAGGCAAGAATATACAATGGGGCAAAGACAGCCTCTTCAATAAATTGGTGCTGGGAAAACTGGACAGCTACATGTAAAAGAATGAAATTAGAACACTTCCTAACACCATACACAAAGATAAACTCAACATGGATTAAAGACCTAAATGTAAGACCAGAAACCATTAAACTCTTAGAGGAAAACACAGGCAGAACACTCGATGACCTAAGTCAAAGCAAGATCCTCTATGACCCACCTCCTAGAGTAACAGAAATAAAAACACAAGTAAATAAGCGGGACCTGAGTAAACTTAAAAACGTTTAAACAGCAAAGCAAACTATAAGCAAGGTAAAAAGACAATCCTCAAAATGGGAGAAAATAATAGCAAATGAAACAACTGACAAAGAATTAATTTCCAAAATATACAAGCAGTTCATACAACAATACCAGAAAAACAAACAACCCAGTCAAAAAGTGGGAAAAGACCTAAACAGACATTTCTCCAAAGACATACAGATGGCTAACAGATACATGAAAAGATACTCAACGTTGCTCATTATTAGAGAAATGCAAATCAAAACTACAATGAGATATCACCTCACACCAGTCAGGATGGGTACTGTCAAAAAGTCTACAAACAATAAATGCTGGAGGGGGTGTGGAGAAAAGGGAACACTCTTGCACTGTTGGTGGGAATATAAACTGATACCACCACTATGAAAGACAGTTTGGAGATTCCTCAAGAAACTAGGAATAAAACCACCATATGACCCAGCAATCCCACTCCCAGGCATATACCCCGAGGAAACCAAAATTGAAAAAGACACATGTATCCCATTGTTCATTGCAGCACTATTTACAACAGCTAGAACATGGAAGCAACCTAGATGTCCAGCAACAGATAATGGATAAAGAAGTTGTGGTACAAATACACGATGGAATGTTACTCAGCATAAAAAGGAATGCCTTTGAGTCAGTTCTAATGAGGGGGATGAACCTATTATACAGAATGAAGTAAGTCAGAAAGAGAAAGATAAATACCATATTCTAACGCACATATACGGAATCTAGAAAAATGGTACTAAAGAATTTACTTACAGGGCAGCAGTGGAGAAACAGACATAGAGAATAGACTTATGGATTTGGGGAGAGGGGAGGAGAGGGTGAGATGGATGGAGAGAGTAACATGGAAACTTACATTATCATATGTAAAATAGATAGCCAACGGGAATTTGCTATATGGTTCAGGAAACTCAAACAGGGGCTCTGTCTTAACCTAGAGGGGTGGTATGGGGAGGGAGGTTTAAAAGGGAAGGGATATATGTATACCTATGGCTGATTCATGTTGAGGTTTGACAGAAAACAACAAAATTCTGTAAAGCAATTATCCTTCAATTAAAAAAAAAAATTGAAAAAGAAAAAGCAGCAAGCAGCACCCAGCCGGCACTCGTGTTAAGCCTTAGAAACTCTTTCCTCTAGCGGCTAGATTCCATGATTATCACTTAGCACGTCAGACCAAGGAAATGCGTATCACAAAGTATGAAACCGCAAAGGCATGTTGTTTCCCACTTACCAGAATGCTCACTTAGATTATGCTCCATCCTTATTACTTCGGGAGCTCAGAATACTTTCATTCAAAATTCTTATTTTGCCTACTATCCCAGACAGAGAAAAAGGAGCAGATGCATTCTCAGATCAGAAACATGTTGATTTGTCCATGCAAAGCTAGAACCAGGGCAACTTTTTGCCTACCGCTGTTTCCACCTCTCACCTTCAATTGCCCTAGGTCTGCTAAGATGTCAGGGCTTCCTAGGTGGTGCTGGTGGTAAGAACCTGCCTGCCAATGCAGGAGATGTAAGAGACAGGAGTTTGACTACTGGGTTGGGAAGATCCCCTGGAGAGGGGCATGGCAACCCACTCCAGTATTCTTGCCGGGAGAATCCCCATGGACAGAGGAGCCTTGGCAGGCTACAGTCCATTGGGCCCCAAAGAGTTGGACACGACTGAAGTGAGTTGGCATGCATGTATGCATTGCTATGATGTCGATCACATTCAATGTGTGTTAAGAAATGGGGAAGGACAGGGTGGGACAAATTGAGAGTAGCAATGAGATATATACATTATCATGTGTAAAATAGATAGCTAGTAGGAAGTTGCTATGTAACTCAGGAGCTCAGCCTGGTGCTCTGCGGTGACCTAGAGGGGTGGGAGGGAGACTTAAGAGGGAGGGGATGTCTGTCTACACATGGTTGATTCATGCACAACAGGAACCAACACTCTGTAAAGCAATTATCTTTCAATTTAAAAAATTTTACGAAACATAATGGGAGGGACGCCATCCTAACAGCCTGTGGGAAGCCACAGGAGGCGAGCGCTCCCGCTCCACTCTCAGAACTTCCCGGGGCCATCTCAGCACTCTTTGACGGGAAGAGCCCTGGAGGCGGCGGAGTCCAGTTGGGCTCCATGGGGAAGGCCGATTCTGTCTGGGGCTTTCTGCTCTCTAGAAGTGGCTGCATCTGGATCACTTCCCTGAGAGCCCTTAGTCAACACGGCGCGTGGGACATTCCCTGCACCCCTACCCCGTGACTGTGTCCGCTCCTCCGGCCTTTGCCAGGAAGAAACTGTCATCCCCGCGCCGCATTAGCGGTGACCACACACCAGGCCGGGTGGTGACATGAGCTTCCAGAGCACGAGGCCTGACGGGCGGGCCCTCCCAGAGCCAGGAGCAGGAAAGCCAGGCTGGGGGCGCCCCAGACCACCAACCAGCTCCGAGACCCCGGTGGGCTGCCCTCGGCCACCTCCTCTCTGATCAGAGACACCCCATCACCTTCCAGGAAGGGTCTTTTCACCACTGACCTTTTATGAGCCCCCTCGCCTTAAAATCAAGGGAACCACACATTTATAGGAGTCTATGCATATGTAATGTTCAGAACAGGGAAATCTACAGAGACAGAAGTAGACTGCGGGTTGCTTAAGGCTGGGAGGTGGGTAGATAAATGGTACAGGGTTTCTTTTCAGGGGTGATGAAACTATTCTAAAATTGTCTGTGGTTACGATTGCTCAACTATATGCATATATTAAAAGCCACTGAATTGTATACTTTAAATGGGTGAATTTTATTTCAAAAAAAGAAAGGGGGGGGTTCAGGGGTTACGACTTGGCGTTTTCACTGCCAGGTCAGGGGGTTCAATCCCTGGTCAGGAAACTAAGCTCCCACAGGCCCAGCTGTGGGCCCAACAACAACAAAAAGCTATTAAGAAATCAAATGACAGGACTTTCCTGGTGGTCCAGTGGTTAAGACTCCACCCTTCCACTTCAAGGAAGGGGCTCGGGTGGATCCCTTTTGGGGAAATAAGTTCCTACATACTGTGCAGTGTGGCCAAAAACCTAAAAATTAGAAAGAAAACCCAAGGAAATCGAAGAGAGGTTGGATGGCGAGAAAGGAAATTAACACTCATCAAACGTACACCACACGCCAGTGCTTTTTTGATCAACCGATTCACTACTCGCACACGTGTCTAAGGTCCCATGCTAACACACAGGATGATTCGTGGAGCAACAGGGGCTGGGAACGCAGTGGAGGAGTGGATGGCAAACCAAGGAGCTCAGGGAGCTTAGATAAAGGATCTCCAAAGGCAGGAGCCCCACGATTAGAGAGGCCGTGTGTCCTGGGCTAGGACAGAACTCTTGCACCTGTCTTGTAGGTAAGTTATTAACAGTCCTGCCTTCTTTCCCTGGTGGCTCAGACAATGAACCATCTGCCTGCAGTGTGGGAAACCCAGGTTCGATTCCTGGCTCGGGAAGATCCCCTGGAGCAGGAAATGGCAACCCACTCCAGTATTCTTGCCTGGAAAATTCCACGGACAGAGCAGCCTGGCTGGCTACAGTCCATGGGGTCACAAAGAGTTGAACATGACTGAGCCACTTCACTTCACTTCTGTCTCTCAAGCGCCTGGAAGATGCATTGTAACATGTTTACATGTGGGTGGTTTGTGAAACCAAAAAAAACAACCACTTGAACATGAAGTCATGTATCCTTAAAAAACATTTCTGTTGTTGTTGTTTTGGCCAAGGCATGGCTTGTAGGATCTTAGTTCACTGAGTGTGTGTCTGTGTGCCCTGTCGCTCAGTTGTATCTGACTCCTTTTGTCCCCATGGACTGTAACCCGCCAGGCTCCTCTGTCCATGGAATTCTCCAGGCAATAATACTGGAGTGGGTTGCCATGCCATCCTCCAGGGGATCTTCCCAACCCAGGGATCAAACCCAGGTCCTCCACAGTAAAAGTGCCAAGTCCTAACCACTGGACGGCCAGGGAATTCCCCTTAAAAATATTTTTAAAAATTAAAGTACACTTTGCAAAAAGTTCAACCTTGTCTAAGGTATGGTTCTGTACATTTTTAGCAAACATAAAGTTATGTAGCCACCACTGAAATCATGGTATGAACTGCTCCATCACACCCCAGATTCCTCCATGCCTCTTTGTCAACACCCCCACCCCAACCTCTGGCCAGAACTGATCTGTCTTCTGTCCCCATAGTCTTGCTTATTCCTAAATATCACATAAATGGAATCCTACACTGTGCTGAGGCTGTATCAGTAATTTGTTGTTTGTGTTACTGAATATTCCACTGTAGAGATGAAATACAGTTAAATTAACCTTTTTGCTATTTACAGAACTTTTGGGCTGTCTGAAGTTTTTTGATGACTATAAGTAAACCATAAATTAAAAGATGCTTGCTCCTTGGAAGAAAAGTTATGACCAACCTAGAGAGCATATTAAAAGCAGAGACATTACTTTGCCAACAAAGGTCCATCTAGTCAAACCTATGGTTTTTCCAGTAGTCATGTATGCATGTGAGAGTTGGACTATAAAGAAAGCTGAGCACCGAAGAATTGATGCTTTTGAACTGTGGTGTTGGAGAGTCCCTTGAGACAGCAAGGAGATCCAACCAGTCCATCCTAAAGGAAATCAGTCCTGAATATTCATTGGAAGGACTGATGCTGAAGCTGAAACTCCAATATTTTGGCCACCTGAGGCAAAGAACTGACTCATTTGAAAAGAGCCTGATGCTGATTGAAGGTGGGAGGAGAAGGGGATGACAGAGGATGAGATGGTTGAATGGCATCACTGACTCAACGGACATGAGTTTGAGTAAACTCTGGGAGTTGGCGATGGTCAGGGAGGCCTGGCGTGCTGCAGTTCATGGGGTCACAAAGAGTCGGACATGACTGAGCAACTGAACTGATGAATAAAACCACTATTGTGTCAACCTAAGGTCTCATTTCTGTTGCGTAAACACCTAAGAGTGGGATTGCTGGGTCATATATCTTGAGGTTTTTTGGTTTGTTTTTTTAGCTTCAAAAGAAGTGAAACTGTTTTCCAAAGTGGTTGTACCATTTTGTTTTCCTACCACTTTTGTTGTTGTTCAGTTGCTAAGTCATGTCTGACTCTTCTTGACCCCATGGACTGCAGCAGGCCAGGCTCCCCTGTCCTGCATTATCTCCTGGAGCTTGCTCAAATTCATGACCATTGAGTCAGTAATGCTACCTCACCATCTCATCCTCTGCCACCCTCTTCTTCTTTTGCCTTTAATCTTTCCCAGCATCAGGATCTTTTCCAATTCCTACCACTAATATATGAGAATAGAGTGAAAGGAAAGTCGATCACTCGTGACCGACTCTTTGTGACCCCAGGGCCTATACAGTCCATGGAATTCTCTAGGCCAGAAGACAGGAGTGGGTAGCCTTTCCCTTCTCCATGGGATCTTCCCAACCCAGGATCGAACCCAGGTCTCCCACATTGCAGGCGGATTCTTTACCAGCTGAGTCATAAGGGAAGCCCAAGAATCCTGGAGGAGGTAGCCCTTCCCTTCTCCAGGAGATCTTCCTGACCCAGGAATCGAACCAGGGTCTCCTGCATTGCAGGAGGATTCTTTACCAACTGGGCTGCCAGGGAAGCCGTATGAGAATATATCCCTACCACTAATATGTGAGAATTCCAGCTGCTCTGCATCCTTGTCAACATGCAATATTGTCAGCTTTAAAAAATTCTTTTTAGCAACTTTAATAGGTGGGTAGTGATATCACTTCGCAGTTTTGTTGGCAATTTCCCAATGACTAAAAGTACTAGGCATCTTTCATGTGCTCTTCTGCCATCCATATAGCGTATTCAGTGAAATGTCTTGTTCAGATTTTTTGTCCATTTTCAAACTAGATTGTCTGCTTATTTTTATTATTGAGTTTATATTTTCTGGATACAAATCTTCTATGTGTGATGGGCAAAATATTGGGCTGGCCAGAAAGTTCATTCAGGTTTTTCTATAAGATGGTATGGAAAAATCTAAATGAACTTTTTTGGCTAACCCAATATTTTCTATATCGGGAAATGTAGCAACCCAATGTTTTGCTATAGGGAACAGTATACAGAGATAACTGATAAAACTTCATGATGTTTATCAGTAATCTAAGGATGATGTGGCCACAGATACTTTATCTCAAATGGCTCAGAAAAAATAAAACTTCTTCGTACTACACTTGTAATTTTTCTGTAAGTTTGATACTGTTTCAAATTTCTAAAAATTATTTTTTAAGCTTACATCAAATATACACACATTTCTGTCTCTTAAAATAGTACAGTCAATGGGTTTTATAATTCCTTTAACAAGTATTTAAACTGTATCATCAAGAATTCAGATTAAACTACTTCATGTGAAAGTCCCAACTTGAAATAATTTTTATTTGTGCAAAATCTATCTATTGGCAAAGACAGAATTTCACTTCTATTTCTTGTCTATATTTTTACACATCACCTGCATTACTTTGTTGAAATATTAAAATCTCTTTCCCATTGTAAGTTATAGAAATCTCACAAGGATTTTTAAATCACCTTTTAAATATAGCAAACATTGGTCAACTTTTATCTTGCTGTTGATGTTTAGTCACTAAGTCTTGTCCGACTCTTTGCAACCCCCTGGACTGTAGCCCACCAGGCTCCTCTCTCTGTCCATGGAATTCTCCAGGCAAGAATACTGGAGTGGATAGCCATTCCTTTCTCCAGTAGATCTTCCTGACTCAGGGATTGAACCTGTGTCTCCTCCGTTGCAGGCAGATTCTTTACCATTTGAGCCATTATTTAAAACTGTGATGAAGAAGCTGATAGTCTTTTTATTATTAATACTATTTTTTATGCGGATCACTTTGAAAGTCTTTACTGAATTTGTTACAATACTGTTTCTGTTTTATGGTTCGGTTTTTTGGCTGCCCTCCCCGACCAGGGATCAAACCCGGACCTCCTACATTGGAAGTTGAAGTGTCAACCATTAGACTGCCAGGGAAGTCCGAAGAAACTGATATTCTTGACTATCACCTTTCTGAGTCAATTAA
Organism: Ovis aries; assembly: GCF_016772045.2. NCBI lineage: Eukaryota > Metazoa > Chordata > Mammalia > Artiodactyla > Bovidae > Ovis > Ovis aries. Next base: position 33,170,554 of record NC_056077.1, on the reverse strand, counting down.
TTCAAATACTGCTTAAAAATAAGACTATGTCTCATTTGGCAGAGTTGTGTCTTACAAAGAAAGTAGGGACACCAAAAGGTAAATTCAAGTACGGTCAACACTGTGGGAGGAAGCAGTGAACACCTTTCCCAGAGGGAACACTTTTCTTCTATGATTTGTTTAATTGTTTAGGAGAGAGGCTTTTCTGACTCTTAATCTGCCCATGCAACTTTGCCGACACTGCACACTTTTTCGGGTAAGTGGTTCTGAAATATGTCAGCCACCCTTGGCAGGCTCTGCGCTGCCTATCACCTGTCCACCCCCTCTTTGGGGGTGGTTTCCCTTTTGGCTTAGAATTTTGCCATTGACAGATATGTCCTTAGAGTTCATGTCTTCCAGCCACAACTTTAATACTTTTCAGCCTCTCTCAAGCCTTCTCCTGGCTGGTCACTTAGCAACCTCTGGAGCCCTCAAGGCCACAGTTTGCTAACTCTCCTGTCCACGGCATGAATTCTGGATTCATCGTGACCTTGCTGTGATCTCTTGCTAAGTCCCTCAGAGCCAGTTTTTCCTGCAGTGTTGACCTGGGTCATTGTTTCCACCGTTAATTATCCAATGATGTAGTGAGGGGCCATAATGTATGAAAACTACACATTTTAAAATAATATAATCAGACTTGATGTTTTGAGATGCTCACACTGACAGCTACCAGAGATGAGCCCACTTAAAAGACTGGCATATTCCAGCCTCTTATTTTATGCGCCCATCCAATCTGTAATTACACCACAATAGTCTCTGAGAGGACTGTGATGCCAAAACTTTAACAGAGAATAAAATAATAGGCAGAATGAAACTAGTTGGAACTCAAAAAAGATTTTATCAGTGGGCATCAATGGTAGTAAATTTAAAAAATGAATGTTTTATAATTTAATTCTAAAAGTGAATGTTTTATAATTATCACCTACTTGCACCCTTTACTTAACAACAAATGGAGGCAGGAACTTTGTCTTCTATACTTTACGCTTTAGAACACATCATGCGTTAATAGCACATCAAAACTAACGAACCATGATTATAAGCTAATTTGGTGGTTTCTCACCTTGAGAACACTGAGGAAAAAAAAGAAATCACTGCATTCTAATAAAGCTAAAAGTCCTAGACAATGAGAGCTAGTACCACAGAGTTCAAACCCCCAAAGCCAATATAGTGATTGAAATTCAAAGCACTGGGTATGTTCATTTAGATCACAGATTTTACACTGTGCTTAACTTTTTGCTTTTTTAAAACTGGAGATGTAAACTGAAACAACTCTCAAATCTCTTAGCTCTCCCAGAAATCTTTGAGGCCTTTCCTTTTCAATGTTATATTTTACCAATGAAAAGCAAACATCAAAACCAGACTGCCTCCTATTTTGGTAAATAAAGTTTTACTGGAACACAGCCACACTCATTGGTTTACGTCTTGTCCGTTGGCTGTTTTTCCGCAAAGGCAAGGTTGCAGGTGACAGAGACCACATGCCCTCAGAGCTGGAAATATTTATTATCTGACCCCTTACAGAAAAAAGTTTGCCCATCCCTCTTCTAGATTTCATTTCCACCACTTATAATTTTCAGCATTTGGAACAGCATCCACTCCATGTATCAAAACTCTGAAATACTGAGAGAGACATCTGCTTTGCTTTTTAAGCTGTTTCCAGAATTTTCTTTTCAAAGGTTAATTTTTTTCAAGTCCCTGAGGCCTTGATTGTATTTAGCAAGTTCCTAAAGTGCCACCTTCTCCCAGGTCTACAGTAAATGGAAACTGCAAACGTAAGTGGACCTATTCATCATTCAACAGAAACATACTGAAGCGGTCAAGCGGTCCAAACTCCCAGTTATAAAATCAGTACGTTCTGAGGATGTAACAGACAGCTTGGTGACAACAGTTAATAATGCGTGCATGTATGCCCAGTCGTGTCTGACTCTTTGAGACCCCATGGACTATAGCCCGCCAAGTTCCTCTGTCCTTGCGATCTCCCAGGCAGGAATACAGGAGTGGATTGCCATTTCCTTCCACAGGGGATCTGCTTGACCCAAGCATCGAACTCATATCTCCTGCATCTCCGGCATCAGCAGGTGAATTCTTTACCACTGAGCCACCTGGGAAGCCCATAGCTAATAATACTGTACTGTATATTTGAAAGTTGCTGAGAGAACTGATCTTACCACGAGAAAAAAAAATTGTAACTGTGATGTGATGGATGTTCACCAGTCATTTCACAATACATACATATGTCAAATCACTATGTTGTACTCCTAAAACTAACAGAATGTTATATGTCAATTACATCTCAATCTGAGAAAAAATATTCTAAAAAAAAGAATAATAACAAATTTCAAGACAACAAGGACTCTTCTGGAAGGATCAAGGAGTATGGAAAAGAACTAGAAATATAACGTATTTTCAATGACAAAAAATAAAAAAAAAAAACCTAGTTAACATTAAATGCTCAACAAATAGTCAAGTACTTCAGCTTAGCCAAACGAATGCTTAAAACTTTTAAAAATGTAATGCACACCAGCTGTATGAAAACATACACTGCTGACAGGAAGGACAAGGGGGAAACAAAAGTGAATAAAATCCACACCCTGTGCTCTGGAGTGAGACACAGCAGCAAAGACACAGCAGGATAGCAGGTGATAAAGGCAAAATGGGAGTCAGATGGCCCTGAAATGGTCTAAGCTGCTGAGTCAAGAACGCCCGGGATGAGAATGAAGGCATGTGAGCAAGTTCTAAAACCTGAGAAAAAGTGAAGAGACCATCCAGGCTGCAGGTGTGGGCAAAGACCCAGAGTGCTGGGCAGCAAACACTGGGGCTAAATAACAGGAAGGCAGGAAGAACAGGGACCCACTCCAAATGGACTGATGCCTGCAGCTGCCTGGTGCCAAGCTGTGTGTCCTCTGAGGGCAAGATGGGTGGTCACGCAGACCAAACCTTCCTCTCCAAATGTAAGAAAGGAGAAGAGCCTGCTCAGTTCTTCACATGCAGCTGTGAGCAATACTCAGTTTCCCAATTCCCAATCTTGTATCTTCTTATCGGCTTACTTCAAATTACCAGCAGGAAATGAAACAGTGACATTTTCGGCCTAGCAATTCCACTCCTTGGCAGGTACTCAAGAGTTGAAAACAAATGTACACACACACACACAAATGTGAACATGGCTGTTCACCGCAATATTCATAATAGCCAAACAGTGGAAAAATTTTTTAAAAATTCATCATTTGACAGAAAATGAAAATGTGGTATACCCCCCATACAATGGATTATTAGTCAGCCATAAGAAGGAATGAATGAATGAAGCCAGATCCCAAAGATCCTTTGATGATTCTGTGCTTAGGAACGATGTGGAACAAGAACTATTTGGAATGTCAGAGACATACGGACAGAATGAATATTGGTAGTGTCCACGGCTGGGGTGGGAAAGGGGAACGACTGTCTTAATGGATTCAGCATTTCTTTTGGGGTGATGAAAATGTAAGGTCTGTCTAATCCAGGCTATGGTTTTTCCAGTAGTCATGTATGGATGTGAGTTGGATTGTGAAGAAAGCTGAGTGCTGAAGAATTGATGCGTTTGAACTGTGGTGTTGGAGCAGACTCGTGAGAGTCCCTTGGACTGCAAGGAGATCCAACCAGTCCTTCTAAAGGAGATCAATCCTGGGTGTTCACTGGAAGGACTGATGCTGAAGCTGAAACTCCAATACTTTGGCCACCTCATGCGAAGAGCTGACTCATTGGAACAGACCCTGATGCTGGGAGGGATTGGGGGCAGGAGAAGGGGACGACAGAGGATGAGATGGCTGGATGGCATCACCGACTCGATGGACATGAGTTTGGGTAAACTCTGGGAGTTGGTGATGGACAGGGAGGCCTGGCGTGCTGTGATTCATGGGGTCGCAAAGAGTCGGATACGGCTGAGCGACTGAACTGAACTGAAATGTTCTGTAATTAGTGGTGATGGCTGCATAACTGTGAATAAACAATAATCACTGAACTATACGGGGCTTTCCAGGTGGTGCTAGTGGTCAAGAACCCGCCTAGGAGGCCAAGAGCCATGGGTTCGATCCCTGGGTTGGGCAGATCTCCTGGAGATGACAACCCACTCCAGTATTCTTGCCTGGGAAATCCCACGGACAGCGAAGCCTGGCGGGCTCCATTGGGTCGTTGAGTCGACACGACTGAAGCGATTTAGCACTTCACATACACTAAACTACACACTTTTAAAGGTGAATTTCATGGAGTGTCAATAAAGCTGCCATTAAACAGCAAGGACGGGGAAAACAGCCCTCCAAGCCTTTTTTCTCCTTTACATCTAAATCATAACCGTGACGGAGTGTAGTTCAGGACCAGAGACTCTTCTTCCGGCCTCTGGATTGGTTTTCTGCTCACAAGCCGGCCGCGGGTGGCCGCCCCACTGGGCACACCCACGACAAAACCCAGGTCGCGCGGCACTCGGCAACGAGCGCGACAGGAGGCAAGGGATCGGGACGCCTCCGCCGCGGAGCTGGACGCAGTTACCAGGCAACAGCGGCTAACCCGCCCCCACCACCTAACCAATCACGCACTTCCGCACGCAGCGCAGTATCCCCGCGTACGACCGCCGGAGCGTGACCTCCGGCACAGCAGGCCCTAGAGTCCAGAGCCGGCAAGCACCCGCCCCCACTGCCACCGCTCAGCCAATCAGAAGGGGAAGGGATGCGCGTTCCGTGCGTGCGACCGTTGCCCCCGCGCCTGGGCTTCCTCGCCCCACCCCCACTCCTTGGGCCCTTCCCGCCGGGAACTGGTTCGGGGGGCCCGTCGGGCCGCCTGAGGAGGGGGGGGTTGCAGCGCACGCCTGGGTGGGTAGCCTCGCCAGGCTTCCCCTCCGCCAGGTCTGCGGGACGAAAAAGTTCCAAGCAAAGCACCCGCTCTTAATGGCGGCTGCGGCGGGGGCGGGATACGCACCTGAGGTCCCCGCCGGCGGGCTGCGCCCGGCCGGCCGCGGGGTCTGAGGTCTGGGCCACCTGGGAGTGCCTGGCGCCGAGTGCGGCCTGCCGCGACCGTCTGGAGGCGAGGGCTCGGCGTTGTGGGCGGCGGCCGGAGCCCTGCTCTCCACTATCCCTCCTTTTTCTTTCTTTCTTTTCCTTTTTTTTTTTTTTTTTTTTTGGCTTCCTGGAAGGCAGCCTGGACTCGTGTGTCCGCAGCGCCCCAAGTGGGAGTTGCCGTTTCCGGTGCCGTGGAATCCACTTTAGCTGCACATTGAGTTTGTTGGAAGTCGCTTAGTCCCGCGCTGTTCAGGGCCAGAAGTGCTTGTCCATCTCCAGCCTTTGATGCGTGTCTGCACGTGTCGCCCGCCGCCCCCGACACCGCCTCCAAACGTGGATGTCCTTTCTTGCTCTTAGTTAATTTTACACTTTTTCGCATGATTGCAGTTTGTAGCTTTAAGCGGTGAGGTCATAGCTCCAGTGACCTGTGAATCTGCCTTAAAGCCATTGAGTTACATTGTAATACTGTTAACAGTTGTGTCCTGACCTTTTGATGGGACTCAGTGACTTTACTGGGCTTCCCTGGTGGCTCCGAGGTTAAAGCGTCTGCCTGCAATTCAGGAGACATGGGTTCGATCCCTGGGTTGGGAAGATCCCCTGGAGAAGGAAATGGCAACGTACTCCAGTATTCTTGCCTAGAGAAACTCATGGACGGAGGAGCCTGGTGGGCTACAGTCCACGGGGTCGCAAAGAGTGGGACACGACTGAGCGACCTCACTCACTCACTCACTCAGTGACATTACTAAGGAGTCGAGAGCTGTCCTCCTGATGGTGCTGGTGTCCTCCTGATGGTGCTGGTTCTCCAGCGAAGAGTCAAGTATTAGTGTTGTTTAATCAAAGTCCGTTACATTTTTATTTTAAATATGCCAGAAGGAGAGTTGCTGCTGTTGTCAGTAGCTAAGTCGTGTCTGACTCTTAAGACCCCACGGACTGCAAAAGAATAGGGTAATGGAAACCGTTTACCCATTGCTCAGATTTACATAGCATGCCTTATTTTAAAGGACTATTTAGACACAATTGAAGACACTGTTCTCATTCCTTTTTCTTTACTATCTTAGAGTTCTAATACACATTTTCTTTTGCAGAAAGGCAAGTGTCCCAAATTCCCTGAACTTTTTTTTTTGTGAGTGGCTAACAAGGGTATTGAGCATTACTTTACTAGCATGAGATGAGTGCAGTTGTGCGGTAGTTTGAGCATTCTTTGGCATTGCCTTTGTTTAGGATTGGAATGAAAACTGACCTTTTCCAGTCCTGTGGCCACTGCTGAGTTTTCCAAATTTGCTGGCATATTGAGTGCAGCACTTTCACAGCATAATCTTTCAGGATTTGAAATAGTGAACGGTGAACTTCCATATGTTCAAGCTGGTTTTAGAAAAGGCAGAGGAACCAGAGATCAAATTGCCAACATCCACTGGATCATAGAAAAAGCAAGACAGTTCCAGAAAAACATCTATTTCTGCTTTATCGACTATGCCAAAGCCTTTGACTGTGTCGATCACAGTAAACTGTGGAAAATTCTGAGAGAGATGGGAATACCAGACCACCTGATTGCCTCTTGAGAAACCTATATGCAGGTCAGGAAGCAACAGTTAGAACTGGACATGGAACAACAGACTGGTTCCAAATAGGAAAAGGAATATGTCAAGGCTGTATATTGTCACCCTGCTTATTTAACTTCTATGCAGAGTACATCATGAGAAATGCTGGGCTGGAAGAAACACAAGCTGGAATCAAGATTGCCGGGAGAAATATCAATAACCTCAGACATGCAGATGACACCACCCTCATGGTAGCAAGTGAAGAGAAACTAAAAAGCCTCTTGATGAAAGTAAAAGAGGAGAGTGAAAGAGTTGGCCTAAAGCTCAGCATTCAGAAAACGAAGCTCATGGCATCTGGTCCCATCACTTCATGGGAAATAGATGGGGAAACAGTGGAAACAGTGTCAGACTTTATTTCTTTGTGCTCCAAAATCACTGCAGATGGTGACTGCAGCCATGAAATTAAAAGATGCTTACTCCTTGGAAGAGAAGTTATGACCAACCTAGAGAGCATATTCAAAAGCAGAGACATTACTTTGCCAACAAAGGTCCGTCTAGTCAAGGCTATGGTTTTCCAGTGGTCATGTGTGGATGTGAGAGTTGGACTGTGAAGAAAGCTGAGTGCCAAAGAATTGATGCTTTTGAACTGTGGTGTTGGAGAAGACTCTTGAGATTCCCTTGGACTGCAAGGAGATCCAACCAGTCCATCCTAAAGGAGAAGACCAGTCCCGGGTGTTCATTGGAAGGACTGATGCTGAGGCTGAAACTCCAATACTTTGGCCACCTCATGCAAAGAATTGACTCATTTGAAAAGACCCTGATGCTGGGAGGGATTGGGGCAGGAGGAGAAGGGGATGACAGAGAATGAGATGGCTGGATGGCATCACCGACTCAATGCACATGAGTTTGATTGGACTCTGGGAGTTGGTGATGGACAGGGAGGCCTGGCGTGCTGCGATTCATGGAGTCGCAAAGAGTCAGACACGACAGAGTGACTGAACTGAACTGAACTGAACCAGGGTATTCGAGAAGGAAATGGCAATCCACTCCAGTACTCTTGGTTAGAAAATCCCATGGATGGAGGAGCCTGGTAGGCTGCAGTACAGGCGGTCGCTAAGAGTTGAACACGACTGAGCGACTTCACTTTCACTTTTTACTTTCATGCATTGGAGAAGGAAATGGCAACCTGCTCCAGTGTTCTTGCCTGGAGAATCCCAGGGACGGGGGAGCCTGGTGGGCTGCCATCTATGGGGTCGCACAGAGTCAGACATGACTGAAGCGACTTAGCAGCAGCAGCAGCAACAATGGTCTGCTTCCTAGGAGATACTGTTTTAAAAAGCTGTGCTTCCAAGGTAAAGATAACTAGCAATTAGCTGAGATGGTACCTGCTTTATGATATTTTTAAAAGCAATGTTTGAAAATCCTTGTGGTATGTTATAGTTGATTCTTCGTTATTCAGAAGTCATGGCCTGTAAAAAAGCCTTAGCAAACAGGGTTCTGCCAGCCTCTTCACATTTTCGTGGCACTATTAAACGTAACTTTGTTTTATGTGTGTGTCTGTTTAAAGACACGGACTCACGGCCAACAGTGCCGTGAAGGAAGGAAGCTTAGCTAACACAAAGTGTTTTCTACCTAACGCTCATTGCAGTCTTCAGTGCTTACAGTTTGAGGACCATTTTAAATAGCAAAATCATCAAAACAAACAAACAAAAAAAACCAAACCTCCACAAAATGTGGAAAGTGTGGCATTAAATAGACCAGCAAAATGACATTTAAGAGCTGGTGTAAGAGCTGGTGCCACCCTATTCTACCTCAGCCTGCAACGTGTATGGCAGGCAAAACAATTTTTTTTTTTTTTTTTTGCCATTCTTCTCTGTCTGCAAATGATTGGGGAAAGTAGGGTGAGCAATGCTTTTAAATTTACCTGTGAGTTGAAGTGAGCAGGTGAAATCCCAAATCTGGAGCTAGTGAATAATAATGATTGATTTAAAACTTAACCTGTATATCAAGAGCTTCAGGCTTCCCTGGTGGCTCAGTGATAAAGAATCTGCCTGCAATGCAGGAGATGTGGTTTTAGTCCCTGGATTGGGAAGATACCCTGGAGAAGGAAATGGCAACCTGTTCCAGTACCCTTGCTTGGAGAATTCCATGGACAGAGGAGCCTGGCGGGCTATAGTCCATGGGGTGGCACAATAGTCAGGCATGACTTAGTGACTCAACAACAATATGTAGAAAAGAAATGGAAATTTAGCTAAAATAAATAAGACATTTGTTTTTAAATTATTGTTTGTTTAATCTTTATCTCATTATTTAAATAATTTCCTTGTATATTTCATAAACTTCATATTAGTATCAGTTCAGTTCAGTCACTCAGTCCTGTCCGACTCTTTGTGACCCCATAACGCAGCACACGAGGCCTCCCTGTCCATCACCAGCTCCTGGAGTCCATCCAAACCCATTTCCATTGAGTCAGAGATGCCGTCCAACCATTTCATCTTCTCTTGTCCCCTTCTCCTCCTGCCCTCAATCTTTCCCAGCATCAGGGTCTTTTCAAATGAGTCAGCTCTTTGCATTAGGTAGCCAAAGTATTGGAGTTTCAGCTTCAACATCAGTCCTTCCAATGAACACCCAGGACTGATCTCCTTTAGGATGGATTGGTTGGATCTCCTTGCAGTCTAAGGGACTCTCAAGAGTCTTCTCCAACACCACAGCTCAAAAGCGTCAATTCTTCAGTGCACAGCTTTCTTTGTAGTCCAACTCACATCCATACATGACTACTGGAAAAACCATAGCCTTGACTAGATGGACCTTTGTTGACAAAATAATGTCTCTGCTTTTTAATATGCTGTCTAGGTTGATCATAACTTTCATATGCAAATAACTTGTATATATTTTCTCATGCTTACCAATTTTTCCCATAGGGATGCATAATCAAAATAATTTGAAGACTAATGCCCTAAAAAGTTGGAAGTACCCTTTTCTTAGAAAATTGAAAGAAGAATTTATCCCCAAGTAGTGAGCTGAATTCATCAAGCAGATGGCTGAAACCAATGGTAATATTAAAGTATGCCACATTTATGTGACATGGGAAGACTCAAGATTGTAAAAATGCCGTTTCTTCTAGTTAATTTCTCTAAATTAGCTCATTAATTTAATGCAACTCCAATAAAAAAAATCCCAGTGGGATTTTTTTTAATGCAACTTGGCAAGATGATTTTAAAATTTATATGAGAGTAAATGTTATGAATAGCAAAGGCAATTTTGTAAAAGAACAAAGAAGTGGGATTTGATTGAATAAAAGAGCATATTGTAAAGCTGTAGCAGGTAAAACGTCATGTTAGTTGAGAATAAATCAGTAGAAACAAAAATTGAGTTCAGAAATTGGCCAGTGTATAAGGAAATTTATCATATGTTATAAATGGCATTTCAGATCTTCAGATAAAGTCTGTTAATAGCCAATAATTTAGGGGCAGTGAGATATCTGTTTGAAAGAAGAATTATACAGTCTGGTCTCACACCACTCATAAAAATCAACTCCAAATACAAGTGTTTCATTAAGAGCTTTACAAATATTACAGAATATCCTTCTTTTCTTGGGTAGTACTTTTCCTAAACAAGACATAGAAAGCAAAAGCTCGAAACGATAAATTTAGTAAAACTAACTATAAGAAAATAAAATTGTATAGGACAAAAGACACCATAAATTAAAAAAATAAAAATTTTCAACAGCTTTCAACACATAACAATTTCTATGCAAAATATATCAGTCACTTCTATAAATTAGTAAGACAAACAACCCAATAGAAATGTGGCCAAGAATGTGAATAGATAATTCTCAGGAAAGGAAAATCATGAAATGCTAGTAAGCATGTTTAAACCTTCTAGAGATTACAGAAATAAAAAGTGAATCAGTAATGAAATGTGCTTTAGGTATTAGATTGACAAAGAGTTGAAAAGTTTGTATCCAGGTATTGGGTGTATGGAAAAATGAATCTACCCATATTCTATTGAAGTACAACTTTTGGAAATTAAAGTCATTTATTAAATTTTCCACATGAGTATTTTCTGTGACCAGCAGTTTTGTTTTTCAGTATTTACCCTGGTTGGGGTGGTTGCATGTATGTGCTCAGTCATGTCCGACTATTTGCCACCCTATGGACTGTAGTCCACCAGGTTCCTCTGTCCATGGAATTTTCCAGGCAAGGATACTATAGTAGGTTGCCATTTCCTCCTCTAGGGGATCTTCCCAACCCACGGATGGAACCCTCATCTCCTACATTGCAGGATTCTTTACCTCTTGAGCCACTGGGGCTTCCCATCTACCCAAAAGATACCCTCAAATTAATGCAAAAGGAACGTATACAAGAATATTCACTATAATAGAAAAAACTGGAAACAACTCGAATGTCCATCAGAAGAATGGTTAAATAAGATGTAGTTCACTTACACTGATATCCAAGAGTGGAAAAGAATGGGTAAATCCAAACACATTGTTGTGAAAGTATTTCCAGTATAGTTTTGAGTGAGAAGATGAAGTTGAAATACATGTTATCTAATTTTTAAAAAACACACACATAGCAAAAATAAAATATTTTTCCATAGTACCATATATATGTGGTGCGGTGGTTAAATGAGTCTTTAGCCTTAGCCATGTGTAGTGTTTGATTTGTTTTTCTACAAAGGTAAAAGTCATAGATTAATTGTGTAATTCAAAGTTAATAATAAAAATATATACGACTAATTAAGTTCACTCTTTCCCTAACTGGAGAATTTCAGCTGTCCCAAAGTAACAAAGAAATTAGAATGTCTACAGAAAGATGACATTATTAGTGGGGAGATTTAGTTTGGCTAACAATTCACAGACATTTTAACATTTGAGGGTAACTGATATTTTGCTGTAGGACTGTCTGTTCGGAATAGCAATTTGGACAAAAATGTAAGTCTTTGCCAGCATAAAGCCAGTATAGAAAACCAACCAGGCGTTGATAGCAAAATGTAAAAGCCCAGGTGTGACTAAATTCAGGTCTCCTTGAGCCACACTCAACTTTTAGGCTGTTTTAATCTGTCTTCCTTAGTGGGAGCCAGAAAATTAACAGGCAAACATTGCCACCCAGTGGCTCTGGTTCACCTTGCAGAGCATGACACGGCACCCTTTTGTTCCTAAATCTCAAACCAATGGTTCTTTCAGATATCCCTTAAAAGAAAAATGTCCTGGAAATTCAGAAGACCCATGAAGGGCTATTGATTGTTTAACTCTGGCAAGTATTGTCAGCATTGTCAGTTTTGCAAAATAACAGATATCTAAAACCAAAAAATTCACTAGATAAAAAGACAGCCCTGCTTATGAAAGAACAGTTGACAATTATATATGCATTTTATACATATACAAGTATATCGTAACTATATTACTAGTTGTGATGGTTGATTTAATATGTCAGCTGAGCTGGGCCACAGGATGCCCAGGGGTGGTGAAACATTTCTGAGTGTGCCTATGATGGTGTTTCTGGAAGAGATGAGCTTTTGTATGGGTGGACTGAGTACAGAAGCTGGCCCTCCCCAGCGTGCGTGGGCCTCAGCCAGCCCACTGACAGCCCCAGTTGAACAAAAAGGCAAAGAAGGTTGAATGTTCTTTTTTTTTCTCTCTGCCTGTTTGACCTGGGACATTGATCTTCCCCTGCCCTCAATCTGGAAACTCCGCCATTGCTACCCTGGTTCTCAGGTCTTTGGGCTCAGACTGGAACTACACCAGAACTACACCGGAACTGCACCAGCAGTAGTCTACAACTACACCGTCTCCTGGGTCTCCAGCTTGCAGATGGCACATAGTGGGAATCCTGTTCCTCCTCTTGGTTCTCCGGAGAAACCGCATACAATAATCTTTACATAGTTCTCCTTTATCAATATATGTCTCAGCTTTATCAATAAAAGAGATAGACACAAAGTCTTGTACCCAGAGCCTTAGATTTGGAGGTTTCAGGAGTGAGGGCAGGGAGAAGTAATGAGTAGTAGTATCCTTTCCATACAGAGGCAAGCTGCCTTTGGTCCTCTTTACCACTGGGATTGAAAAGAACCTATTCACCAGATCAGTATCATCTGGAAGTTCCAGAAACCATGTTGATCTGTTCTAGTAAAATACTACCCCTGACTCAAAAGCTATGATTGGATTAAGCAACTGGCTAAGTTCATAGTAGTTTACAGTTGTCTGCCATTATCCATCTGGTGTTTGCAGGAGCCAAACATGATCTCAGGTCTACAGTTCCAACTGGGGTGCAGTGTGGCTTCTCATTTAACACTGCCTAGGTTAAGACAGCCAACCAGTCCATCCTAAAGGAGATCAGTCCTGGGTGTTCATTGGAAGGACTGATGTTGAAGCTGAAACTCCAGTACTTTGGTCACCTCATGCGAAGAGTTGATTCATTGGAAAAGACCCTGATGCTGGGAGGGATTGGGGCAGGAGGAGAAGGGGACGACAGAGGATGAGATGGCTGGATGGCATCACCAACTCGATGGACATGAGTTTGGGTAAACTCCGGGAGTTGGCGATGGACAGGGAGGCCTGGCGTGCTGTGATTCATGGGGTCGCAAAGAGTTGGACACGACTGAGTGACTGAACTGAACTGAAGTCAAGACAGGGTGAGGAAACCAGTGTGAGCTGCTAGAAATGTGTGTCCCAACTGTGTTCCCCAGGGAAGAGCAGAGAGGTGTGGCGAGTCAGGCAGGAAAGGCAGATGTAAGGAGCACTGTTGAGTCTGCCTCTGTGGTCCGTGGGCTCCTGAATCTGCCAGGATCCTGAGAAGTGCACAGACAGCCTCCCTGAATTGGCCTCAGTGGTAGCATTTATCCATGAGCTCCTAAGCCCATCGGTTGAAGTTTGCCTTAGGGTGTTAATTCCTTGTCTCTTCCAGGCTGTGTGTGTGTGTGGCGGGGGTGGGGGTGGGGGGTCTGTGAGCCCCTCTCTGTGTCTGAGGCATCTCTGGAGTGTTTGGTAGAGATTTTAAAATGCCCGGCATGCACATGGGACACGTAGCTTGGAGAGAGCCAAACCTTGCATGGAACTGCTCACCCCACCATGTCAGAGATGTCAGACTGAGGACACGGTGGATGCACCCGCTCCAGTACACATCTATAGCGTCACAAACCCAGGTAAAAGCCCCAGACTTTGCCATGGCTGAGAGGCCAGAGTGATCTGCCATCCTTCTTCCTCCATCTTTTCAACCTCGTCTCTTACCTGTCACCTCCTCACTCAGCTCCAACAACCCCGCCCTCCTGGGTGTTCTGGGGTTGGGGGTTGGGGTCCCAAACACACTCCTGGTGTGTGGTCAGGTAGCATTTCATTGAAGTAGTCACACACCAGAGCCAGCTCCCAGGAGCTGCCAGGCATCTCTCTTTCCATCAACACTAGAGGGTTTGCTAATTAGTTTAATGAGTGTTAGAAATGGGTTTAATGAAATTAGGAGCTTGTTAGTTGGTGGATCAAAGTTGAATGAGGAGACTAGAAACCACCTGTGATTTGAACAGGGGGTTTAATATGAAGAATTATTAATGGTAACAAGGGTTTGGCTAGCATGAAGTAAAGATAACTCTATAAAGAATACAGGCATAGTAGACACAGGGAGCAGTCCCCAACCCTAGGGCTGAGATAGGGTACCCCGAAGATTGTAAAGGACAGGGAAACCTGGCATACTGAGTCCATGGGGTCACAGAGTCTGATACGACTGAGCAACTGCACAACAAAAGAAAGAGGCCACCCCCAGAGCTGAGACCCAGACTTCGCTGGTAAAGACTGAACCGTGGCTCACTGAATGGTAGGGGTCACTGTAGCACTGTGCTGGCAAAGGCCACAGGAGATGTGCGCTCTGGTACTTTACAGAAATCCTCTCTCTTGTTGGGGGACAATGAAAGTCTTCCATGGGGAGGTGCTTCATAGGCAGCATTTTGCTATGACATTGCCTGAGGGGGCTGCTCTGTGCTGCTGGCCATCGTCTGCTGCAGTAGCTGGGTGCTGGTTGTGGTCATCGTTGGTTGGGCTGCTAAAGCAGCGGCACCCTCTGGTTCCAGATGGGGGTGTTGGTCTGCTCCTGTTTGGAGTAATTGAAGATGCTTGACGGGGTATGAGAGCTCCCCCTACTGGCCTGTTCAGTTTTAGCTGAGTTTCTTGAATCCATTCCACTTCTGGAAGGAATCCAGTTTTAAAGTACTCCCAAGATCAGTTCGGAGAAGGCGATGGCACCCCACTCCAGTACTCTTGCCTGGAAAATCCTATGGACAGAGGAGCCTGGTAGGCTGCGGTCCATGGTGTCGCGAAGAGTCGGACACGACTGAGAGACTTCCCTTTCACTTTTCACTTTCATGAATTGAAGAAGGAAATGGCAACCCACTCCAGTGTTCTTGCCTGGAGAATCCTAGGGACAGGGGAGCCTGGTGGGCTGCCATCTATGGGGTCACACAGAGTCGGACACAACCGAAGTGACTTAGCAGTAGCAGCAAGATCAGTTGGTAAAGAATCTGCCTGCAATGCAGGAGACCCTGGTTCGATTCCTGGGTCGGGAAGATGCCCTGGAGAAGGGAACGGCTACCCACTCCAGTATTCTGGTCTGGAGAATTCCATGGACTGTATGGTCCCTGGGGTCCCAAAGAGTTGGACATGACTGAGTGACTTTCACTTTTCCTAGATTAGCTGGTAAAGAATCTGCCTGCAATGCAGGAGACCAGGGTTTGATCCCTGGGTAGGGAAGATCTCCTGAAGGAGGGCATGGCAATCCACTCCAATATTGTTGCCTGGAGAATCTCATGGACAGAGCCTGGTTGGGCTACAGCCCTTGGGGTCCCATAGAGTCAGACACGACTGAGCAACTAACACACAGCTAAAATTGGGCGTTGGGACAGGCCTGTAGCGGAGGGCTCGTGTGCCTCACCATGTATCTTGTTACTCCAAACAGGAATAGACAAACCCTACATCTGGGACAGGAAGATGCCTCTACCCCACCAATGGGAAGTCACCATACTTTGGAGTCCCGGCTTCCAAAGGACTCTGGTTATCACAGCCCCTTCCAACTATCCCCTTTTCCCTATAAAAGCAATCCCTTCCCTATAAAAGCAATCCCTTCCTCGTTCTCTGGATTTGCCTGTGGTCTATCATAGCTTGTGTTCCCTAATTTGCGATTTCTCTTCCTATTCCTAAATAACCTCACTTTTGCTGGTTAAATAACTGGCTCTTACATTACTAAAGTTGACACAGGTCTCAAGCTTATAAAAAAAAAATTGAGAAAAGGGAGGAAGAGGAGGGGGAAAAAAAGAAATAATTTGCCCTCAGCATTTGGGACTAATTTCGGGTCATGGATCATAAAGGGCTGCAAGAGATCCCACAGGCCATGATGTTCAAACATCACATTTATTAAAAAAAAAAAAAGATTACTTTCATGTATTGATTTAACCTCATTTTAGAGGTGACAACAGCTTCCCAACGTCACCAGACAAGTCAGTAGTGGAGCCAGGACAGGAACCCAGGCCTCTAGACTCCCACATAGTTCACAAGAGCCTCCCTTGTTCCTGGCTGCACGTTAAACTCTAGGACAAAACTGGTGAGGACCATGTGAGTGAACTGGTTCTTGGCTTCATGGAACTTCAAAGGAGGTGCTCCCGCTGGATCTTAGATGAGCAGGAGTTTGCTAGACACAAGTAGGGAGAACAGCGTATTTGGACGAGCATTCAAGGCACCGTGTGCAAAGTAAGGCCTGAGACGTCCCTGGGATTCAGAAATTACAAGTGGGACCACTTGACTTTAGTGGAGTGGTGATGGGCTGAGGGGTTGAGGAGACGCTGGAAGGACGCTGCACTGTTAGACAGCAGGGAGCTCTCTGTAGCTGGAGCACGGACTGAGCGGAGTGCAAGGGGGAGCAGCGGCGACAGGCCAGGTAAGAAGCAACAGGGACAGTGGATGGGGGGGGGGGGAGCACTACGCTGGAGTCGTGCAGAGCGGGCAACCCCTAACATTTTACTTCTGATTGCCAAAAAAGCAAAGGGCCTTTGTAAGATGAAAGGGCTTGCCAGGGGCGGGAAGGTGCTCAGCCAACGTGCGCTGTGGGGGGAGGTAAGTGAGTTCAGGGTGGTTTCGGGAGACCGGAGAAAGGCTGCGGTTAAGTCGGGCCGCGACGGATCCCCCAGGATCTCTCAGGATCGGTGGATACCGGCTTCTGCCTAGCCCAGCCCAGCCCTCCCTCCGCCCTCAGCCATTGGCTGCCCTCAAGGCCTTTGCTTTCAGCCAATAGTAAACGAGGCCGCAGCCTCTTCCGCCGGGGCGTAAGGTCAAGGGTCACCAATATGGCGGCGCCCAGGAGCTGGTAAGGCGTGAGACGGAGGATGGCGGTGGCGACGCTGGCGGCGGTGGCTCGGCTGGGGCGCCGGCTGAGTGGGCTGGGGCCGGGCCGCGGACACTGGACAGCGGCCGGACGCTCGCGGAGCCGGCGCGAGGCGGCGGAGGCCGAGGCGGATGCGCCAGTGTTCCAGTACGTGGGCGAGCGTGCGACTCGCGCCGACCGAATTTTCGTGTGGGGCTTCAGCTTCTCCGGGGCGCTGGGAGTGCCCACCTTCGTGCTGCCCGGCTCCGGACCTCAGCCCCGCGCCGGCTCGCGGCCGCGCCGCAGGATCCAGGCCGTGCCCTACCGCCTGGAGCTGGACCAAAAGGTGAGGACTGCGGCTTCTTCCCTCGCTCCCTCGGTGCCGCTCTCTAGCCTTCGCCATTCCTCCTGAGACCTTCTTGGAGGGTTGGCGACGATGGGTGGACAAACTTCGGGGAGAACGACCCTCCCCGAAGGGGAGGGTGTTGTGTCCGGCTCGCATCATTCGCGCGACACCCCGTGAGCCGGGCTGGTTGCCACAGTTACGGGAGAGGAAGGGGAGGCTCAGAGAGGTTAAGGGACCGGCCCATTGCCCTACAGTTGGTAGGTGTTCGGTACTTAGGGATTCGCCCTCGGGCCAGACTCCAGAAGTTCTGCTGCTGGGAAAGCTGACTTCAAAAGGTCTGAGAAAATGTGGGCCGGCTGGAGTCGGTGAATAGCTCGGAAAGGAAATGTTAACTGGAGTAGTAACAGGAATGAGAGCGAGGATGAGAGGTCTAAACACACTGGAATGGTTGCACAGGAGGCCCCTGAGTTGACACAGACTTGAAAAGATGCAGTAAAGAACCGCTCCCGGAGGGCGCCTTATTGTGGCAGCCAGTATCTAGAAAAGCAGAAATGGATGTTTAGGATAGGTTCTTGCTTGGCGTGGTTGTGGGCATCTTGGTAGGTGGTGGAAAAGAAGCAGATTGGACCACTTTGGCTTCTGACTTTTCTGTCAAGGATAACACACGATCTTTTGCCCTAAATAGGGAGCACCAGAGAAACGGGGATTAAGCTTCAGTGACAGATTGTTTAACTTCTTAATGTTGAGTTGTGACAGTTACTTATGTGTTCTGGATGTAGGTGCTTTATCACATATCTGATATGTGCATATATTTTCTGCCAGTTCTTGATTTTATTTTAATAGTGCCCTTCAGGAAGCAAAAGTTTTTAATTTGAATGAAGTTCAGTTGATGAGGTTTTCTGGTGTGGATCAGGCATTTGGTATATCTAAGAAACCTTTGCCCATTCCAAGATTGCAAAGATAATTTTCCTATGTTTTTGTCTAGGATCTTCATAGTTTGAGTTCTTATATTTTGGTCTGTGAGCCAGTCATTTGAGTTAATTTTTGTGTATGGTATGTGGGCCTCCCTGGTGGCTCAGTGGTAAAGAATGCCTGCCAATGCAGGAGATGCGGTCGGGACGATCCCCTGGAGGAGGAAATGGCTGGCTAGCCACTCCACTATTCTTGCTTGGGAAATCCCAAGGACAGAGGAGCCTGGCAGGTTCATGGGGTCGCCGCAGAGTCGGACAGACTTAGCAACTAACTTTTCTGTAATCTAGGGAGTCAGTCTCCCCTGCTGTGTGTGGCTGCTGACATTGCTTGTGTTTCTGTTTTGTTCCGCCCCCCTTCCCAACTGTCCTTTTTTTTTTTTTTTTAAAGTCAGACTTCTTGGGGTTTGCCAGTGATTTGGGCAGAGGCTGTGCTCAGACACCTTGAGCTAGTAAGTTTTCTGCTCTCTGCTTTGATTCTGTGTGTGGGTTGGGGATCACATTAAAAGTTCAGCCTGATCTCAGGTCGGCCTCAGCTCTTCTTCCCACTGGGAGCTCCTTGTGCAGTTTCCCTGTCAGCCGTGCAGGTGTGAAGAGCTTTCTGTGACTCTCATTTCTAGGACCTGCCCGTTACATTTCTCCTCCCCAGTCAGGATTGCGACCTCAGACTCACTGAATTGCGAATCTTCCTTGTTTGTTTCCTGCTGAATTTGCTGTAAGGCATGAGTTTTCACCCTTTACCCCAAATTAAGTCTGTCTAAGCAACAAAACTGATGGTTTTCACCATCAGCACTGCCCTTTTCTAACACCTGTGCCGGCTGAGCTGGGTTAGCTGGAGCAACTTGGGACAAGAAGTCTACAAACCCTGGTATTTCTTGCCTGTAGGTCTAGCAGCCCTTTGTGAGTAATTTCTTGATTTGTTTGCCTTTGATTGACTTCTGGAGCCCTGAAATGGTTGTGGTTTTTTTTTTTTTTTTTTAACAGTTTTCTCCAGTTTTATGCTTGTTTTTTTGGGGAAATATTAGCTAACCTCTTTACACCACCAGAGTTGGAAAGTCCCCTTCTGGCGCTTTATTATAACAAACATTGCTTAATGCTGACTCTGTGTCAAGTAGTGTTCAAAGCCTTTTCACTTACTGGCAGGTTTAATAATATAGCAGGTGCTACCCAAATATTTGTTGGCTGTTGAATAAACAGAGGAGAGTAATCGTATAGTGTGCTGGGCAGCGGCTTCGGAACTCAGTTTTCTGTGATTCCTGCTGTGTGGTCAGGGGTTGTCTCCTGCATCCCCAGTGGGTTATTTCCTTGGAGGTGGAGCCGTTCCAAGAGACCAGAGGACTGAGGTGTTTTTTGGTTTTTACTGATGTAATGGTGCATCTGTGTATGTTCCTTGTGAATGTTATGAGAGAAAATGTCACAGGGCAGAAGGAGGGATGTATAACTTTTGGATGACTCGATTAAACAGGTCATCAAATTTAAAAAGAAATATTTAGCTCGCTTTCTTCAAGATATGCTGGAGTTAAAAAATGTAAAAACAAAACAAAACTCATGTTTGTTCATTATCATGGTATGCTAGCATTTTCATCAGGATTAGGTTAGATTTACATGTAGTCTCTGAGATCAACTATGTAGGCCTTTGGTAAACTATAAACAGCCAAGAGATAATGGAGGAACATTAGGGTGACCATGTAATTTGTTCTCATTTGCTTGAGAGTGAACTTTAGGGCATCAAGTGTAAACCAGGATTGTCTCAGGCCCCTCTGGGTATTGTGGAAAGGGAGTTGACCTTAGAGCCAGGCTGCCTTCGGTTTGTTACCAGCCCCACTGAAGACTCGGTTTCCTTATCGGATCTGTGAAGGTGGGGATCAGGCGGTGTGGCATATTCATGGTGGCTGTGATGACTAACTCTTCTTCATGGAAGTAGTGGTTTGAGACTATAACAATGTAGCATAAGGGTTAATAGCACACACTCCGCAATCAGCTTAGGCAAATTACCTAATCTCTCAGTGCAGTTCAGTTCAGTCGCTCAGTCATGTCCCACTCTTTGCGACCCCATGAATCACAGCATGCCAGGCCTCCCTGTCCATCACCATCTCCTGGAGTTCACTCAGACTCATGTCCATCGAGTCTGTGATGCCATCCAGCCATCTCATCCTCGGTCGTCCCCTTCTTCTCCTGCCCCCAATCCCTCCCAGCATCAGAGTCTTTTACAGTGAGTCAACTCTTCTCATGAGGTGGCCAAAGTACTGGAGTTTCAGCTTTAGCATCATTCCTTCCAAAGAAATCCCAGGGCTGATCTCCTTCAGAATGGACTGGTTGGATCTTCTTGCAGTTCAAGGGAATCTCAAGAGTCTTCTCCAACACCACAGTTCAAAAGCATGAATTCTTCGGCGCCCAGCCTTCTTCACAGTCCAACTCTCACATCCATACGTGACCACAGGAAAAACCATAGCCTTGACTAGACGGACATTAGTCGGCAAAGTAATGTCTCTGCTTTTGAATATACTATCTAGGTTGATCATAACTTTTCTTCCAAGGAGTAAGCATCTTTTAATTTCATGGCTAAAATCACCATCTGCAGTGATTTTGGAGCCCCCCAAAATAAAGTCTGACACTGTTTCCACTGTTTCCCATCTATTTCCCATGAAGTGATGAGACCGGATGCCATGATCTTCATTTTCTGAATGTTGAGCTTTAAGCCAACTTTTTCACTCTCCTCTTTCACTTTCATCAAGAGACTTTTTTGCTCCTCTTCACTTTCTGCCATGAGGGTGGTGTCATCTGCATATCTGAGGTTATTGATATTTCTCCCGGCAATCTTGATTCCAGCTTGTGTTTCTTCCAGCCCAGCGTTTCTTATGATGTACTCTGCATAGAAGTTAAATAAGCAGGGTGACAATATACAGCCTTGATGCACTCCTTTTCCTATTTGGAACCAGTCTGTTGTTCCGTGTCCAGTTCTAACTGTTGCTTCCTGACCTGCATACAGATTTCTCAAGAGGCAGGTTAGGTGGTCTGGTATTCCCATCTCTTTCAGAATTTTCCATAGTTTATTGTGATCCACACAGTCAAAGGCTTTGGCATAGTCAATAAAGCAGAAATAGATGTTTTTCTGGAACTGTCTTGCTTTTTCGATGATCCAGCGGATGTTGGCAATTTGATCTCTGGTTCCTCTGCCTTTTCTAAAACCAGCTTGAACATCAGGGAGTTCACGGTTCACGTATTGCTGAAGCCTGGCTTGGAGAATTTTGAGCATGACTTTACTAGCATGTGAGATGAGTGCAATTGTGTGGTAGTTTGAGCATTCTTTTGCATTGCCTTTCTTTGGAATTGGAATGAAAACGGACCTTTTCCAGTCCTGTGGCCACTGCTGAGTTTTCCAAATTTGCTGGCATATTGAGTTCAGCACTTTCACAGCATCATCTTTCAGGATTTGAAACAGCTCAACTGGAATTCCATCACTTCCACTAGCTTTGTTCATAGTGATGCTTTCTAAGGCCCACTTGACTTCACATTCCAGGATGTCTGGCTCTAGATGAGTGATCACATCATCATGATTATCTGGGTCGTGAAGATCTGTTTTGTACAGTTCTTCCATGTATTCTTGCCACCTCTTCTTAATATCTTCTGCTTCTGTTAGGTCCAGACCATTTCTGTCCTTTATCGAGCCCATCTTTGCATGAAATGTTCCCTTGGTATCTCTAATTTTCTTGACGAGATCTCTAGTCTTTCCCATTCTGTTCTTTTCCTCTATTTCTTTGCATTGATCGCTGAAGAAGGCTTTCTTCTTGCCATTCTTTGAACTCTGCATTCAGATGCTTATATCTTTCCTTTTCTCCTATGCTTTTCACCTCTCTTCTTTTCATTCTTCTTGCCATTCTTTGAACTCTGCATTCAGATGCTTATATCTTTCCTTTTCTCCTATGCTTTTCACCTCTCTTCTTTTCACAGCTATTTGTAAGGCCTCCCCAGGCAGCCATTTGGCTTTTTTGCATTTCTTTTCCATGGGGATGGTCTTGATCCCTGTCTCCTGTACAGTGTCACGAACCTCATTCCATAGTTCATCAGGCACTCTATCTATCAGATCTAGTCCTTTAAATCTATTTCTCACTTCCACTGTATAATCATAAGGGATTTGATTTAGGTCATACCTGAATGGTCTAGCGGTTTTCCCTACTTTCTTCAATTTAAGTCTGAATTTGGCAATAAGGAGTTCATGATCTGAGCCACAGTCAGCTCCCGGTCTTGTTTTTGTTGACTGTATAGAGTCCATCTTTGGCTGCATAGAATATAATCAGTCTGATTTCGGTGTTGACCATCTGGTGATGTCCATGTGTAGAGTCTTCTCTTGTGTTGTTGGAAGA
The DNA here is from genome assembly GCF_016772045.2 of Ovis aries. Classification (NCBI taxonomy): domain Eukaryota; kingdom Metazoa; phylum Chordata; class Mammalia; order Artiodactyla; family Bovidae; genus Ovis; species Ovis aries. The sequence goes on along the minus strand of NC_056077.1, from coordinate 33,147,962 downwards.
GGGTGTTTGCTATGACCAGTGCATTTTCTTGGCAAAACTCTAGTAGTCTTTGCCCTGCTTCATTCTGCATTCCAAGGCCAAATTTGCCTGTTCCTCCAGGTGTTTCTTGACTTCCTACTTTTGCATTCCAGTCCCCTGTAATGAAAAGGATATCTTTTTGGGTGTTAGTTCTAAAAGGTCTTGTAGGTCTTCATAAAGCCATTCATCTTCAGCTTCTTCAGTGTTACTGGTTGGGGCATAGACTTGGATTACTGTGATGTTGAATGGTTTGCCTGGGAAATGAACAGAGATCATTCTGTCATTTTTGAGATTGCATCCAAGTACTGCATTTCGGACTCTTTTGTTGACCGTGATGGCGACTCCATTTCTTCTGAGGGATTCCTGCCCGCAGTGGTAGATATAATGGTCATCTGAGTTAAATTCACCCATTCCAGCCCATTTTAGTTTGCTGATTCCTAGAATGTCGACGTTCACCCTTGCCATCTCTTGTTTGACCACTTCCAATTTGCCTTGATTCATGGACCTGACATTCCAGGTTCCTATGCAATATTGCTCTTTACAGCATCGGATCTTGCTTCTAGGAGGTTTTTCTTATATACCAAATACTACTGTTACTACCCTTATTTTTATTTTTATTTTTTTTAGTTTTTTATTTTTTAAATTTTAAAATCTTTAATTCTTACATGCGTTCCCAAACATGAACCCCCTCCCACCTCCCTCCCCATAACATCTCTCTGGGTCATCCCCATGCACCAGCCCCAAGCATGCTGCATCCTGCATCAGACATAGACTGGCGTGTTACTACCCTTAATAATAAGCACATTATATAGCTCTTACATTAAGCCAGGTACTGTTTACTCTTAAGAGTTTTAACTATATTAACTCATTTAGTCTTCACAACTACTCCTAACTGTTATAGGAGAGACACTGTTGTTAACTATTTTGCATATAGGGAAAGAGACACAGAGAAGTTAAGTAGTCTGTCTCAGGTTACACAGCTGGTAAAGGGCTGCTGCTGCTGCTGCTGCTGCTGCGTCGCTTCAGTCGTGTCCAACTCTGTGCAACCCCATAGACAGCAGCCCACCAGGCTCCGCCGTCCTTGGGATTCTCCAGGCAAGAACAGTGGACTGGGTTGCCATTTCCTTCTCCAATGCATGAAAGTGAAAAGTGAAAGTGAAGTTGCTCAGTCGTGTCCAACTCCTAGCGACCCCATGGACTGCACCCTACCAGGCTCCTCCGTCCGTGGAATTTTCCAGGCAAGAGTACTGGAGTGGGGTGCCATTACCTTCTCCGGGTGAAGGTCTGCCAGTGGTCAACCATTTGATCTTGCCAAGATTCAAACTTAAACTAAGGTAGTCTTCAAGTTTACCGTGAGAGACTATGTCTTAGTGAATGGGGCTCATTTGATACCTAGACCACTGGGTGGCTGAAGATTGAATGAGGTTGTGCATATCAAGCCTTAACATGTGGTAAACCTCCAGTGTGTGTTAGTTGCTGTAGTAATAGTGTTGGTTCTTGAAATGGATAAACAACCTGTGATTTATTGCTGGGAAAACTTATGTCCCATATCAGTCAATGCTTTATGGGAATTTTTTTTTTTTCCTTTCAGATTTCATCTGCCGCCTGTGGATATGGATTCACGTTGCTCTCTTCTAAAACCAAGGATATTACGAAAGTTTGGGGTATGGGGCTCAACAAAGATTCCCAGCTTGGATTTCACAGGAGCCGGAAAGATAAAAGTAAGTATTCTCACCTTGGTTTCTCCCTACTGTGAGTGGTCTGAAAAGGCACTTTGATTTTTAAGAATATGGTTTCATAAACCAAACCATAGCAACAAAATAGATGGAGTCTTTAAAGTGTTGTTTGAAACCATCTAGACCAGATTATTTTTCAGCCTGTTTGGTAATAACATTGAACCTTTAGGCAAAGGAGCATTTGCTGATGAGTAAAGGTATTCTTTTCGGCCCCAAAGACATGACCCTTTTTTCCCTAGCTTGGAGATCACTTGAGATATTCTGCAGTGCCTACAATATGGTCTAAGGGGAAAAATTCAATGAAATCCTTAAGATGGAGGTTTGAGTCCAGGTATTTGAAACTTGAATTGTAAAAACGTTAATTATTTATAATGACAGTTTTACAAGTAGACAGTAGTAAATCAATTATAAGTACAATAAGAAGCATTTTTTTTAAAATAAAGGACTAATTACCCAGAAATATACTGGATAAACCTTCCCTTCCATTTTTTCCTATCCCTTTATTCATATGCAAATATATTTAAAAATATAATTTTGATTACAGCATATGTTTTGTTTTCTGCCTTTCTTCACTTAATTTTATATTAGGAGTCTTTTATAAATTAGTACCGAAGTCTTTATTAGCTGCGAGATGCCACGTTACCTGCTTTATGCCCTTTACTATGTGTGGACGTGGACGGAAGAGGCTAGTGCACCTGGTGTTACTGCCACCAGCTCCAGCAGTCATCAGCTCACGCGTCGTGTTCTATTCAGCCTCCACCATCCCCCTCGACAAATTTGAAGCAAATCCTAACATTATTGATTTTTTTCATGAATATTTCAGTATATATCTAAAGAAATTAAGAATTCTTAAAAAAAAAAAGATACCATTATCACACCCCAAAATAATTAGCAGTATAGTCATTTGATATCACCAGATATCCAGTGTTTATTTTATTTTATTTTTCTTTATGGCTGTGCTGCTTGGCTTGCAGGATCTCAGCTACTTGACCAGAGATTAAACCCCGGGTAATTAAACTTTCACAGCAGTGAAAGTGCCAAACCCTGACCGCCAGGGAACTCCCCCCGCAGTGTTTAAATTGCCTATTATCTCATAAGTATCATTAGGTTTATATTTTCAAAAATTTATTTGAATCAAGGTCCAGATAAAGGCCAGACATTGATTGGTTGATGAGACTTTTGAAAGTCTTTTGAGTCTGCGTCCGTCTTTTTCTCCTTGGCATTCACCTACTGAAGGCATCATGGCGATTGTCCTGCAGGGGTGTCCAGGCTGGGGTGTGCTGATCGCACCCCCGTGGCGCTGTGTGGTCTCCTGTCCTCTTTCTTTCCTGTCAGTTGGCGGCTGGAAGTGAGCCAGATTCCCCGAGCGCTGTAACACTTTAGATTCCCTTCAAATGTTATGTCTTTGCTGCTTCCTAGGCCCTTAGGGGTCAGTGACTATAGTAATAGGAGACGTGAGGTTTTTAGTATTTTAAAACGCAGAATTTTCGCAGTTAATAAGGCTGATACACTAACAGCGTTATCCAGTGCCTTTGGTTTAGCTTAGAGTTACATTATCATCTTGTGATAAATTACAGTTATTCCATGCTGAACAAAAGCTCTGTTTGAAAATTATATCAGTCACAAGTGAATACCAACAGGCATGTATGATAGTAACGCCATATATTTGGTAAATGAAATGTTTTTAAACGTGGGGTTCATGGGAGAAAAGAGTGGGGTCGGGAGTGGCTGAGAACCAGGACACTGGCGGATCTTAACTCCAGCCTGTTACAAATATTCAGAAGCTCACCATTCAAAACCTACTGTAGTGAAAGTGTCATACCTCAGTCATGTCCCTCTCTTTGTGACCCCATGGACTGTAGCCTCAGGCTCTTCTGTCTGTGGAATTCTCCAGGCCAGAATACTGGAGTAGAGTGCCATTTCCTCCTCCAGGGGATCTTCCCGACCTAGGAATCGCCTGCATTCCAGGCAGATTCTTTACTGTCTGAGTCACCAGGGAAGCCCAAAACGTACTGTAGGAATTCCCTATATAGGCCAATCTGGCTTCTCCAGTAGGATTGTAAAGAACAATAAGGTTCTTTGGGGTGCCTTCTAAAACACTTTCCTCCCTTTCTCACTTATTTAAATATTAAAATTTTCTGTTTTGAATAGGTTACATACATGCTTCAGAATCTTAAAGGCGCGGTTAAATATATAGTGACAAGTGTGCTTTCCACTTCCGTCCTCCAGGCCACACAGCTCTTCTCCCTGAAGACAGCATATGTCAGCAGTTTCCAGTTTATCCTCCTAGAGAGATTTTGTGCATGTGGAAGGAAGCACATGCATCTGTGTATTCTTTTTGCTTTTACTCTGAGTGCTATCATACTATATATGCTCTTCTTCACTCTACTGATGCATTCTAATGGGGGCTGCAGGCAGACAGTGCTTTTCCTTTCCTTAAAAATCCAGAAGGTGGGACTTCCCTGGTGGTCTAGCTGCTAAGACTCCACACTGCCACTGTGGGGGTGTGGGTTTGATCCCTGGTCTGGGAGCTAATATTCTGCAGGCTGTGTGTTGTGGCCAAAAAAAGAAAACCAAAATCCAGCAGGTTTTAAATGACATGGGAAGAGATTTCTTTAATAGGACTAAGTATGCTTTACAGTAGCTCATCGTGTGATGGACAGAGTTCTTGTCTCAGCTCTGCCAGTAATGTGTGTCTCCGGGCTGTGTAACATGTGTGCACCTGCTCGATCTCGTTTCAGCGAGGGGATACGAGTACGTGCTGGAGCCCTCGCCCGTGCCGCTGCCACTGGACAGGCCCCAGGAGACGCGGGTGCTGCAGGTCTCCTGTGGCAGAGCCCACTCGCTCATCCTGACGGATGGCGAAGGAGGTGATGGACCTGTCCCGGGGTGTGGGAGCGGGGGGGCCGCTTTCCTGCGTCTGGGCCTGAAGGGTTCGTGGGGTTGGGCCCCATCTAGTTAGTGAAGCTGTTGGTATTTCCCTAGCAAGTCAGCGGGATGGCTCAAGAGAGCGGTGTGGGGCCGACCTTGGCAACTCTTCCATGTTCTTTGCCCTCTGTGGCTCTTGGAAAATCTCTGTCTGTATTTATAAACATGACGGCTCGCACCGTGTCATGAGCTACTTCTCCTTAGCCCCGGAGCCACCAAGCCAGACTCTGTGTGTGGGTGTAGATGGCTTTCCCTCGTACTGAAAGCAGCCTGTTTGCTGACATGCCAGACTGTGTGTGTGTGTGTGTGTGTGTGTGTGTGTGTGTGTGTGTGTGTGTGTAGATGGCTTTTTCTCTTATAGTGAGAGTAGCCTGTTTGCTGACACTTCTTCCACGTGGGGTGGGGGTGGAGAGTTTCCCTAGTTCAAGCTCCTGGCTCACCCCTGGCCCTCTTCAGAAGAGCGGTTGTTTCCAGGGGAAGGTCAACTTGACTAAAGTTTTCAAATTTCACTTTTTTGGCTCAGCATGCTTTGTAGGAAATGGTGAAGGTGGTGTTAGGAGCTCTTTTATGGGGAGGCTTGGCTTTGAGGGCAGCGTCGTTGACAGGTCCAGGGAATGGGGGTGCTGAGGCCTTCCTTTCACGAGATGTGCTCACGTCATCATGTGGCGTTCCTGAGAAGCACCCCCAGGACCCAGGTGGGGAGGCAGAAGGCATGGCACCAGCGGCCTGAGCTGTCTTGGCTGGCCTGGACCCCAGCACTCCCGTAGGGGCGCCTGCAGAGGCTGGGAATGTTGGAGAAGGAAGCTGAGTGGCAGCTGGGGCAAGTGGTTGGACTAGAACCACATGTGAGACTCCCCTCCCAGTCTTGAGGATTCCAGGATTCCTGCAGAGCTGATTTGATTGGCGCTTTATCCTTTAGTCTTCAGCATGGGGAATAATTCTTACGGGCAGTGCGGAAGAAAGGTGGTCGAGAATGAAATTTATAGGTGAGTTCCCGAAATTGCTACCCTTTCCCCAGGTTGTGTCGAGTGTTAAACACTCTGTGAGATGTGAGAGACCCCCAGAGTCGTAAAACGCAGTGGGAGGTCCCCGGAAGGTGTGGAGAGCATCATTCTGGTGCGAGTGGGAGGGAGGGCGCCTGAGCCCTGTCTGATGCTGGAATGTCTTTGATTTCATTTGTTGCTTCCACCAGCCTGATTAACTTAAAAATTCCGCTAATCTTTAAAAAAAATTTCCCTCTAGCTGTTCATATTATGCTGGTGGGTCTAAATAACATTCAGAAGTCTGCAGCATATAAAGTCACCAGAGGATTTTGTTTTGTTTCACTTTCACACCCAGACCTCCCTCTTCCTTGTATTTGACCCTGAGAGTTTCCCTGACGTTACCGTGTGCATGTGGGGGCCGCTGGTTGAGGTGATGAGAGGGGTTGGAATCACCCAGTGCTTACCATGCTTCTCCCCAAATTTCTCCTGGCTGTAGTGAAAGTCACAGAGTTCATAGGATGCAGGACTTCGATGGACAGGTGGTCCAGGTAAGAGATGGGGGCTGAGGACCACTGGTCTTGCCCCCCGACTCCCCACCCGGAGGTGATTTTGAAAGGGTGAAATTTGGGTGAGCTGATGACAAACTGTTACGGTGATTTTCTGAATTAATAAATGATTTTACTAAGTATTGTTGCCAGCCTGTTCTAGGTCAGGGCTTACTCCAGCTTGTGGGGATACAAAGTTTAATAAAAATTGGGGAGGGTGAGTAACACTTTGGGGAGAGGCAGGTTATATACCAGCAGTATCAGAGTGTAATTCGAGCTCTGCGTTCCAGGCTGCTTTATCCTGCTGACCATTTTATTCTCACCCATGGTACAGTGTCTGGCACATGGTAGATACGTAACTGTGTGAATGAATGTACACAGAAAGCGCTTATGAGGGCACCAGAAGGAGATCTGTTACTCCTACCCGGGGTGGACTGGAAGAGAGAAGGGCTTCTGGAGCAGGGCGTGGTTCCTGGGGTGGAGTGGGGTGGAGGGGCACTCGGGTTCTCTCCTTAGGACACCAGGCACCGTTTTGCTTTTAGCCAGAGCAGTTTCAGGGGAGCGGGAGACACAGGCTGGACTGTGCTGGATTGAGAAAGAGTCGGCCGTGGAGCAGGGCGGGGCAGCCTGCCGCCCGGCCCCTGCGGCACTCTGGAGTGGTGGGCAGTGGTGCCTGGCTTTGGGCATTGGGGCCGGGACAGCAGGGTGCTAAGGATTCCTTCTCACCAGTCATCTCGCCTCCGTTTGTGTGGTAGGTTGCCTGCGGCCAGGACCACAGTCTGTTCCTGACGGATCAAGGAGAAGTGTATTCTTGTGGATGGGGTGCGGACGGGCAGACAGGTAGTGTCCCTTCCTCCCCCGCCCCCTCCCCGGGGGATGGCGCAGCTGCCTTCATCCGGCCCTTCCCTCTCCTGTCCCTTCCCGCGTGTCCCCTCCCTGACCCTCACCCCCAGCTCCTGGATTGGATAGAGGACTGGGGCTGCCCCACCATACAAGTCTGAGTCTTTTCAGAGACAAATGCCCCCTAACGGGAGCTCGGCTTCAACTGATCTGAGAAGAATGTGATTAAGGGAGAGAGGAGTGAGAGAGGAGCTTTATCATCCTCGCGCAGCTTACCTCTCCGTGTTCCGTGTCTGTCTGAAGGGAGGACCGTAAATTTAAGATTTAAACCTTGTGTAAATCCTCTATCATCCCGCCACCTCAACACGTCATCTTTGTCCCTCGACCCATGTTTTTTCCCTGTCCTTATTCATATGTGAACATTGTTTATGGTACTCAGAGGTGTGATTTTTATATGCCTGTTTTATTGTTAAATTTACATGAAACATTTTCCCACGTTGGTATAATTTGCACAGTTTTTAATATTTGTATGATAGAGCATCCAGTTCATGTACTGTAAGGTAAATCAATAATTTAGTTATTTTATCGGGTAGCTACTCATTACCCTATAGTCAGGAGGCACACTTTTGGCAGGGGGGGTGGGGGGGATGCAGTAATCATTGCAGATAAACGACATTTGTCACAGATACGTGTCTAGCTTTTCCCTTTATTTTGATTGTTGCCCTGGGATAAATTTCCCAGGCGTGGGTCAGAGGATTAGACTATTTTTATTGTTTTCAGGACATACTGTTATATTATTGCTTTCCGAAAGTCATATTGGAAATGACTTGCGTTGACATCAGCAGTGTACAGAAGTGCTGATTTAATCGTCAGCCCTCTAGCAGGGATTATTGTCAGTTTACGTGCCCTGGTTTAATCCCAGTGCCAGTTTTTAAAGTGTGCATTTCTTTAGTATCTGTAAAGTTGAAGCTTCCTTTTTATTTTTTCAAATCTTGGTGTGAGTAACTTTTAAAAATCAGCTTTTTATAAAAAGAATGAAATTGGTACATTTTTGACAGCGTAGACCAAGGAATGAGGTGAAAGTCCCGGTGCTGGAGAGAACCCTGGTTTAGTTTCCTGGCGCCACTCCAGAAATCTGCTGTCTCGTGGCCTCACTGCCCTTGCTCGCCAGGCTCTGAGTCCAGCCCCGCGGGCCCCCTGCACCCTGATCGGGAGCCCCCTCCTCTGCTGCCACAGGGCCTTTGCACATGCTGTTCCCTCATCCTGGCATGCTCTTCTTCACTCTCCCTTTCATCCTGCAGACCTTGGCTTGAGGTTATCTCTTCACTGAAGGTCCCCCTGACCATCGGGTCTAAAGCAGTTTCTATCTCAGTATGCAGGTTCTTTCATAACCCTTCAACATTAGAGTTAATTTTTAAAAATCTTTTTTAGTATGTAGATTATATTTGGTATATGCTGCTGCTGCTAAGTCGCTTCAGTCGTGTCTGACTCTGTGCAACCCCATAGATGACAGCCCACCAGGCTCCGCTGTCCCTGGGATTCTCCAGGCAAGAACACTGGAGTGGGTTGCCGTTTCCTTCTCCATATTTGGTGTATACAAAAGATGATATACAGGTTTCGCGTTGCCTGTTGCTGGCGGGTGTTGCCAGTCTGACACTGCTTTGGGCTCCTTGGAGGAAACCTAGCGTAAGCAGAGCTCTGTGGTTTGGGGGTCTCCCTCATCTGCTGCCCAAGGGGTTACCCTCCATTGCCGAGCTGATAGCGACGTTTGCCCTCCTGGCAAGCCCTGTCTTTTCCTCGGCTCACTGTTTACCACACCAGTTTGCCAGTTTCTATTTGTTGTTTTCGGGGGATGGCATGGGGGGTTGACACTGCATGGGCTCTTAGAAATTTCCTTTAGTTTCTCCCAGGTGCCTCCAGCAGTGCCTCAGGAATTGCTTGTTGTAACTTTGGTTTCCCGGTGCATATAGGAGTTGTGTTTCTACTGTAGTCTGTTAAGTGTGCAATAGCATTATGTCTAAAGCAATGTACATATCTTCATTAAAATAGTACTGCCTCCAAAGTGTTCACCGTCACCTGACCATACAGGGCTGCCTCAGACCTTCAGCTTGCTAACAGCGCAGTAGCTGCAAAGTGCCGTGGATCGAGTTGTGCCTGTATGTTGTATACGAGGCCTGATAGGCCCATTATGTGGTGGCGTTTCATCTTGAAAGGTTTCTAACTTGAATCAGACTTAGGAAATATCAAGGGTTTTGCATGTAAATGATCACTCTGATGTTTTTAGAGAACATGGAACAGGAAGTTGTACAGCATGCAGAGGGAACTGATTAGGATTCTGAGTTGATCTTTGCAAAGTGCTTAAAATGGTGTTTGGCACATAGTAAGTCAAGGCAAGTGTTTGAGTAACGCAGTTTTCCATCGTGTCAGGCCTGGGTCACTACAATATCACCAGCACGCCCACCAAGCTGGGCGGAGACCTGGCCGGAGTGAACGTCGTCCAGGTGGCCACCTACGGGGACTGCTGCCTGGCCGTGTCAGCCGATGGCGGCCTCTTCGGCTGGGGCAACTCTGAGTACCTGCAGCTGGCCTCTGTCACCGACTCCACACAGGTATGCGGTCACCGGCAGCCTGGGCTGGGGGCTTGGAAGTGGTGTTAAGGACATGCAGAAGAGGTCCGTCACCAAGGGGAGATGTGCAGACTGCTGTGTAGGCCTCGCCTGAGCTGAGGCTGCCTCTTCAAGGGGCCGAGTGCTTGACGATCTCTTTGGAACCTAGAAAGAAAGCTTAGGTTCAAAAGCCTTCATTATCAATACTTCTATAAGCTAGTCCTGGCTTAGAGCAGTAGTTAGGGTATGTCTGTGTGCCCTGTCCTGTTCTGAAAGGGGAAGTGAGGCTGTTTACACACGCTCCTGCAACATCCCAGTGGGCCTTTTGCTGCTGTCCAGAGTGTGTGCCCCTTGATGAAGACGCCATGCGGCCTCCAGGTCATGCAGGAGAGCCCCGGCACCCAGCCTGTGGTGTCTCCCCAGTGCGACCCCGCCGTCACTGCAGGGGGCCACCATCCGTACAGTGCAGCAGGGTTTTAAACGTTCTATTAAGGGAAGTTCCAAATATAAGCAAAAAGTAGGCCTTACTGCATAATTAATTTCTATGTAGCCATTACCCATATTCAATAATTGCCAACCAATGGTGCGTTTAAAAAAATAGATAATTTACTGTTTTAGATTGTATGACTTAGTGGGTTTTAGTACATTCACAAGGCTGTGTACTGTCACCAGGACCTAGTTCCAGAGCATTTTCGTCAACCCTCCCCACCCTCCTCTCCAGAAAGCCCTGCACACCTGATGGCCAGTTCCGTCGCATCTGCAATCCCATCTGCTTCTCTGTCCTGCGTTACTTTGAAGCAAATCCTAGACTTTATAAATCAGTACGTGTCTCTAAGTGATAACAACTTAATATCATCAAGCTTCTGACAACGTACAGAAGAGTTTTAAACATATGTTAATAGGTAAAGAAATACGCACAAAGGGATAAAGTTCAGCTAATCAGATACAAATAATTGGTTCTCTGTGGTCTGACACACTGGCTGGAAGTGGCTGCAGATTCGGTGCTGAACTTCCTAGTAGCCAAAACAGAAGGAAAGGTGATCAGTTATTATTTTAATGTGTTTATTTTTATTTATTCACTGGGTTGGGTCAGATCTTAGTTGTGGCATGTGGGACCTAGTTCCCTGACCAGGGATTGAACCCGGGCCTCCTGGAGTGGGAAGCTCAGAGTCTTAGCCACTGTACCACCAGGGAAGTCCCAGAAAACGTGGTCATTTAATGATTCATTGTTTTCGTAAGATAAACTGCAAATAAAGTGTTCAGGAGAAGGACTGGGCTTCCTGATACCAAGGCCTGAGATCAGTGTCTGCACGGCCTTCCCGTGGGGACAGGTCTAGGGTCATGTCGTTGTTACCTGTGCTGCGTAACAAATGACCCTACCATGTGATGGCTTAAAACAACCCATATTTATTCTCTCTCAGTTTTTGTGAGTCAGATCTAGGGCTGGCTTGGCTGGGTCTTTGGCTCTGAGTCTCTTTCTTGGGGTTCACCTTGGGAGGGCTCTGCCTCTGGGCCCATACTGGTGGTTCGCAGCGGGGTGCAGGTCCCCATGGACTGCTGGCCCTGGGGCCCCTGGGCCTCACTGGCACTTGGCCAGCTCACAGCGGTCGGCCGAGCCTTCTCGGCTCCTTGCCATGCAGGCGTCTCTGCATGGCGGCTCCCAGCGCGGCCGCTGGCTTCAGCCCAGCAGGCAGACGAGAGGGTGAGCGAGTGTGTCAGTGAGACAGAAGCCAGTGCTCTACAAGTTCATCCCGGCAGTGGCTTCCCCTCACATTTGCTGGCATTCTGTTCTGTAGAAGCAAGTCACCAGCCCAGCCCCCCACACGGCAGGGCGCAGACGGTACAAGGTGTGACCTGCAGGAGACAGGTCCCGTGTTTGGAAGCAGCCCACCACAGCCCTGATCCTTCACATGGCCTGAGCCTCACTCTATCAGGGACAGCAGTGGTGCATTTCCATGGCTGTTTGCTGGAGCGTTTCTCAGCCTTTGCTGAGGGCCGTGTGCCAGAGCCCAGTTGGGCAGAGGAGCCGTGTGAGCTGGGTAGTGGACGCCAGGCCCGGCCAGCAGCCTTGCGCCATCTAAGATCAGTCAGCCCCTTTAGTTAGCTTAGGGGTCGTTATCCTCCAGCTGTCTCCATCTGCCCGTGACTCTGAAAAGACCCATATCTGTCACTGAAGCTCTCAAAATCCATCTTTCCAAGACCAAAGCCTGCTGGAAGGCTAAGTAGGCCACTTGGCCGTGTCCAGGCACTGCAGGCTCAACATCCTGGAGTGAATCCGAGCTCATCCCCCACCCCGGCCCTTCTCCGTCGTTTCCCACGTCCACTCACCCTCTCGAAGTCACATCCTTCTCTCACTTGGAACCCGTACTGCCTCTCCGTTATGCTCAGGGTAGAGACCAGATCCTTCCCGCGGTCAGCCGCCGTCCCACGTGGTCTGGTTTCCCTTGTCTTCACCGGCATCTTGCAGATACTGCCCCTCGTTCCCGGCTGCGGCCACCCTGGCCTGCTGAAACTCCTGAGCGTGCCACGCGCGCCTCGCCCTCGCTGCGCTTCCACCTGCCTGACCTGGGGTTTCCTTTTCTCCTCCCCTGGCTGCTTCCTCCTGACTGCGCTCCCGACACGCGCCCTCCCTTCACTGCACTCCGCGCAGGTTCATCCTGCGTTCGTCTTGGCTGACGTCTGCCTCCTCCACTGGACTGCACTCCCAGAGCGGGACGGGGTGTCCTGCTCCCTCGTCTCCCCCATGCCCTGTTAGACCCTCAGCACCTGTATGGTTTTCGGGATTATCTAGGGGAGGGCATGAATGAACTGGGACTTAGACCTACCCTGTACATGAAATAGTGTTTCCACGTTCTCGCTGGTTTGTCTTCCTAACGGTGTGGCCCCTTCCTCTGATGCAGGTGAACGTCCCCCGGTGCTTGCCCTTCTCAGGAGTGGGGCAGGTGAAGCAGGCTGCGTGTGGGGGCACAGGCTGCGCGGTGTTAAACGGTGAGCCCCTCTTGTGGGCTGTTCCCTGGGAAGCTGCAGGTGGGATGGGTGTGGAAGGGCTTGTGTCCACTGGGTCTGGCTCTCAGTGTGGGGAGTGGGCCTGTGGGAAGATCAGAGTTCAGTCCACAGAGGGGGAGGGTGACTGATGTTCTTGACAGAAGGCTAACAGCTGTGATTTATACATTGACAAAGAGCCAGCGTAGAACTGAGGATTGCAGACCCCTGGCTGGCTTGCTTCCTCTCCCTGAGCCTGGGCCAAAGACTCCAGCCCTGCCTTCTCCAGAGAGACTGTGCCGAGAGCCCACGGGCACACAGGAGAAGAGGCCTAGGGTCGGGATCCTGAGAGCCACGCCCCCTGGGATTACGCATCTGGCACCACTGATCAGTGTGAAACTTTTTATAACCTGAAAGTCATTGCGAGTTTTAGAATCTGGCCAGGAGTCGTGTGGGTACTTGGCTCCATCTCCTGCTTCGTGTTGGGAAAAGCTGTCCTTGTAAGGCTCCCCTGTGTTCACGTGGGGTCTGTGGGTGATTTATGGAGCAGCCCTGTCCAGCACCCTCAAGATCTGGGATGTCTGTGTTCTGAGATTGGTTAGCTGGCTAGACATCCTCCACAAGCACGAATTTGAAAGAGGAGAAAAGAAACATTAATTTAAGTATCTATCTCAACATGTTCTTGCCAAGCAAGAGGAGGGAAAAGAAAAAAGGAAAAAAATGCATGTGGACGTAACACATCTTGGTGGTGTGGTTTGAATTTCTTGAGAGGGAGGGCTGTGCTTGGTTTGACTTCCTGACCGTTGTTTTTACTGTAATCCAGGAGAAGGACATGTTTTCGTCTGGGGCTACGGAATTCTTGGGAAGGGACCAAACCTCTTGGAAACCGCTCTTCCAGAAATGATTCCACCCACTCTCTTTGGCCTGGCGGAGTTCAACCCAGGAGTCCAGGTCTCCCGCATTCACTGCGGGCTGAGCCACTTCGCCGCCCTGACCAGTAAGTGACCAGGCCCCTGAAGCCCCGAGGCCTGGCCGGGCCTCTCGGGTTCAGCCCCCGTCCGTGGGCCACTCTGTTTCCATCCATCCAGCGGAGTGGCGCCCTTGTGTGGATAATTAGAGAGAGCGGCTGATCCAGAAGTTGTTCGGCTTGAGGTTGTGTAATGTGTCTCCTTTTCATCCCGGAGGTTTGTTTTCGGTTCATCTGGTTTGTGGTTAGGCTAACATTACAGTGAGTTTCTCAAGAGGACACAGTCGGTGGTTGGGAGAGGGGACCCTGGAGTGGGCCCAGGGGAAACCAGTGGGGGTTTGGCGGCATCCGTGGTGGGCGAGCAGGAAGTGACCGCGCGGGGCTTCCTCCTGGCCATGCCCACCCCTCGTCCAGCCTGGAGCGCAGGAGGCGCATGCGTCAGGCCGTCCTGTGGTTTCGGGGAAGTGGACGTGCCCTGTTTCTCCAGAGTGCTGGGGGAGAGTGATCAAAGGGGAGGCGGAAATGGAGGCTTTCTCAGAGGTCTGCCCAATTGCAAAGCCGTGAGCTCTCCAGTTGCCCCGCAGACCTCCAGCGTGTCTGCGCTTCTCGATTACAGCCCTCATCCCACCACCGCGGCTGTCGGGTCAATTTGCTTCTCTTTAGTTGACTTGAAAAGACTGAACTAAACATTTCATTTTATGACTTTTAAGTATTATAAATTCGCCTTTTCCCTGCAATTTTAAAGACCTTTCCGTCTCCTGGCAAGTAGTTATTTTCTTCTTGAAACATCTGAGCTGGGACGGTCAGTTTGGGGTCCCCGTCGTCTGTTCTCTGGCCTCCTGCTAGCGTGAGGCCCGCTCCAGATGAGCGCCCCCTGGAGGCTCCAGAGTCCATGGCCTCTCGGTCGCGCTCTGTGTTTTGGTTTGGGGGTTTTGAAGCAGCGGCAGCTGCTGTGCTGGGGGCGTGCAGTGCTGTCTGACTGTGCCCTGAGGCACCCCAGTGATAGCAGGGGGAACTGGGGTGAACCCTCCCCACCCCCCACGCAGGGTCAGCCACCTCCATCTGCAAATATATGTGTCACATGAGCGTTTTAAAGCTGTTCCGACGTGGCAAAGAAGAGTTGGTAGGGGTGGATTCTAAAGGTGACGATTATCTGTAATTTCCCAAATATTTAAGGCTTAAATTGTATGCAAAGTCACGAACTTCAGAATCCACACACAGCCTTCACCTACGACTAAGGTAGATTCCTTTGTCTGCTGTTCTGCCATGTAGCTGTGTGGGTCACACTGAAATGAAATCCTACTTAGATTTCCCCCAGAACCCAGCAGCCACCCTCCCAGTGCCAGTGACTGTTCCTCAGGAGAGGGAGCCTGGGGCCCAGGTGTCTCCCCTGTCCCCGGGCCTGGCATTGACCTGCGGCCATCTGGTTTCCCCCTGAGGTACCCTCTTGGGTGGAAGACCAAGGAGGGCAGGCAGAGCAGAGGCTCTGACGTATGTCACCGAAGGGCCCTTTACTGAGCCAGCCGGGTTGTTTCAGTCCCAGCTCCTGCGTGTCCGTCCTTCTTCCCACCACCAGAGCCTTCTGCCTGCTGGGGCTGTGAATGGGGCCTCTGTGCTGAGGATGCCCCAAGCCGGTGCGGGAGAAAGTCTGGACTGAGGGCCTGTCCCAGTCTGGGGGTTCGTCCTGGAGCCTGGGCTTCCCAGAGCCCCAGTCAGTGTCCTGGCCTGTTCCTATAGCACTCTGCCTGTCCTCTTCCTTCAGGGCACTTGTTACAGTTGGAAATCATGCATTTGTTGGGTTATTTATTTTTCACTGTTGGACTGGCTCCACCTGGATGAGGACAGGAACATGCCTGTCAGTCCCCATGCCGTCCCAGCTCCTAGCACACAGACGTAGACCCAGCCCAGAGAGGCACCCCGTCACCATGTGTCACTTGACCAAGTGCTCCTGAGACCAGACAAGGAATGACAGATTATCCTACTTCTCACTCTGTCCGGGTGTGACCGGGATTTGAGGATGCTGAGATCTCAGGATTGTGGAGCACAGGGTCACACAGCTGGGTGATGGGGTTTGTCCGCAAGGGCTGAGCAGAGGGGGCTGTGTGTGCAGGAGCCTCCGGGCCCACCTCCGGGCACGTGCTCATCTCCCCTGAGAAAGACGCTGCCTGAATCTGGGCTGGGACACATGTTTGGTTTGGGGATGGTACTGTTTACTTGTCCCTTCAAAAGCAAGCATTAATAAAGCCAGGGAGAAATTGAAGGTTAACATTGATCTTTTTGTACCGGGTCCTAGAAGGCCTATTCTTATGAACCTTCCTCCTCTTGGAGACTTGCCCTTGGCCTAAGCCCCAACCAAGCCACCGTTGTTTTTTCTTTGCAGACCGAGGAGAGCTGTTTGTGTGGGGCAAGAACATCCGAGGGTGCCTGGGAATTGGTCGCCTGGAAGACCAGTACTTCCCGTGGAGGGTAAGGCTGGGCCAGGCGGCCTGAGGGTGTGCCTGCGGAGCCGACAATGCACGCAGCAGCCGGGCCGTGCCGGGTCCTCAGGGCGCTTCAGGGAGGAGTGGGCTGCAGGCCGGGTGTCCCTGCTCTCCACAAGGGAGGGGGTGGGCTGAAGGAGCTGACGTGCCAGGAGCTGTTCACCGAGGCCCGTGGAGAGGAATGGTTTACAGCGAATTTAAAAGAAAGCAGGATGTTTAATATTTCGAGTGCCTTACCACAGCCACCAGACCGAAACATCAAGGCTCTTCTCAGGAGGAGGTGCAATTATACAGAAAGGCTAATTTCACAGTTAAAGGGAGAGTCCTTCTTAAGTTGTAGTTTATCTTCATGTTGTTTACTAAGTCAGTTCTTTAAGTTCTTCTAAACAAGGCTGTTTATTCTTTTGAGTACAGAATATATGGACCTGGTACAAAATGTATTATGAAAAATAAGCCTCCCATCTCCTGTCCCAGAGGCAGCTTCTGGTTTCATCCTTCCCTTCTGGAGATGTCCTCTGTAGAGAATCAGGCGCTCGTGTGCATGCGTGCTTGTGTGTGTGTGTGTGTGCGTGTGTGTGTGTGTGTGCATGCTTGTGTGCCTAAATGTTTTGTTTTGAAGGATCATTTTTAATAATGTGTTTTGAGGTTGTGTAAAAGCATCTTTTAAAAAAACACATAAAAATGCAAAAGAGATGTTTTAATTTTTAAAAAGATGATTTATCTGTCAAAAACCCACGGAAAGTGTCTGGAGGCGCTTTGGTATTTCACTGGCTGTTTCTCCCGCCCAGCCCTTCCCTTAGCTCTTGGCTCTCCTGGCTCCCGTGAACTTCGCTGGCCCTCCCTCTGGTGCAGTCTCCAAGAGACACTGGTCAGAGGGAGGCTTTGAACTTGTTGGGGAAAGATGAGTGCACCCCCGAGTTGTTCCCAGTCTGATGGGGTGGCCCCGCTGTCCTCTGGGGACCCCAGCCCGGGAGAGGAGAGGTGTAGCGGCGGCAGGCAGTGGTCGGCTGCTCCAGGAGCAGGAGCGTGGGGCAGTCAGGATCCCACTTGTCCTTCGGGAGCCCCGACCCCACCCCAAGGGCTCCCTTCTGTGGGAGCAGCTTGGGAAATGGCCGAGCAACCGGGCTTTGAATGAATGACCGCTGTGACTCAAGGCTCTCCACTTGCTTTCATTTCCTCAAATTAGAGCGAAGATCAGCCGTGAAGTCGGGTTTGACATCAGAGGGTGTCTTCACTGCTGAAGTGGCCAGGCCAGGCTTGGCCTCTGAGGTGGAGCAGAGGGCGCCAGGCCTGGGGGCAGACCTGTTGCTGTTCAGGCTGGACCCCGAGCGTCCCTCTGACATGCTCCCGGCCCCCATGCCATCAGGGCAAGGACGCTCCGGTCTGTTCCTGCGACGGTCGCCCTCAGGCCACGTGCTGTCTCCTCTTGGGCATCTGCAGAGCTCCTTCGCCCCCTTGTCTCCTTTTGGTTGGGGTGGGAGGATGGTGCCGAGGTCCGTGCCGGCTCCAGGATGTGGGGCTGGGGCTCTGGGAGAGCGATGGAGACGGGAGCCAGTCTCCCATCAGCTGGGTTGGAACCTTAGAGGTTAGCCTGATGGTGAGTAGTTGGGCCTTCTCCAGTCTGTTCTCTGGGAGAGCGATGGAGACTGGAGCCAGTCTCCCATCAGCTGGGTTGGACCCTTAAAGGTTAGTCTCTGATGTTGAGTAGTTGGACCTTCTCCAGTCTGTTCTGCTGACTCACTTAAAAAACAATTGCAAGTGATTTTTATTCCTTAAAAAAGTATGTTTTCTTACTTATCTTCAGCAAGGGATATGTTACATCATTTAAAAAGTATTCTACAAAAGGGGAAAAAAAAAGTAGAACCATGTTTGTAGCTCCTATAGTGGTACTAACTGGTTATTCTTAGACCCACAGAACCGGGGCTTTTCTCATGGTTCACAGGCCCAGGAGGTGACGTCTGAGTCACCTGGTCCAAGCCTCTCCTTCCAGGAGCATCCAGGATGTCTTCCTACTCCACGTTGGTGCTCAGAGAGGTTCAGTGATCTCTTTAAGGTCACGCACCTAGTGAGAAGTGGAGCCCAGATTCAGACTCAGTGTCTGACTTGGAGATGTTGCCAAGTCCGCCTCCTCTCTGAGGGCCTGAGCTGGGTCCCCTGCCTTGGAGGAGAGGGCATGTGCGGAGGGAGACCCTCTGTGCAACAGCAGCCCCGCGCCCTGGGCTCAGGCTGCAGCCCTGCCCAGGGAAGGGTGGCGGCCGTCCTGGGGGCGAGGCTGTCTGCCGGTGAAGGTGGGGCTGTCCCCCCAGCCTGCGCCCGTAGACACTGACTTCCCAGTCGCCCAGCTGTCCGCCGTGCTGGGCTGCGATGTGAACTTGGCCTCGCTGGTTGGTTGGAGCCCGGCCTGGGGACCCTCTGCCTTCAGGGCCCGTTTCTTACTTGGCCTCTTCGGGAGCCGCAGGCTGTGGCAGTTCTGACGCCCTGGGGGAGGATGTGCTGTGGGGCCGGGCCCCCTCGCAGGCTGCGCGGGCTCCCCTCGGCTGTAGCCCCGCCTCTGGGTGCCGGGCAGGGTGTCTTTGGGTGCAGCTGAGTAGGCACGTGGCGAGTCTGGAGGCCCGGTCACAGCTGGTCCAGTGCTCCTCTCGGCCTTCCACTGTCCCTGACCTGGTGGGCATGTGTCTTGGGAACCTGCCCTTGGGTAGAGTTGCTCCTACACTAATTCTGCTCACACTCTTCAGAGTTACTCAGGGCAGATACGGTTCGGCTTCTGGAACTGTTTGCCTTTGCAATAATGGGAGTGTAAATTGGTTTAAAATAGAAAGTCCTTTTAACCTTGAGGAGGACACAAATAGAACATGGCTGAGGGCAGCCGTCTCCTGGACTCAGTTCAGAGGCTGCGGGGCCGCCTGCTTCTCCCCAGAGAGGCTCCCGGGGCCAGTGTCAGCCAGGGCCACGTGGCCCCCTCTGCCTTGGGCTCTTGGGCCACAGCCCTAGGGGAACAAGGACAGAGGCGCTTAAGCGCGGCCGCTCGGCTGCCGGTCAGCGCGGAGAGTGGCCTCCCCCGGGGAAGGTCAACAAAGGCGCCCTCGCAGCCGGGGAGGTTGCTGGGAGCTCACCTGGCCGGGCACCCCGGGCAGCGTGTTTCCTTCTGCCTCCCTGGCCAGCCCCGAGCACTTTATGCAGCTCTGGGCCCTTGCTTGAGCCAGGGGCACCGCGGTGTGTTTGCTCAGTGATTCCTGTGACAGGTTTTGCTAAGGGCGTTTGTTTAGCGCAGGGCCGGCAGCACGACTTGGTGCTAGCGTCCGTTTGCCTTGCGGCCCAGAGCCCTTAATGGACTTGTCTCTGAACCGTGGACGCTGCTGCCTCAGGGCTTTTAAAAGGCCAGGCCATCTGGCCGGGGTCGTCCCCTCGGAAGCTCAGTAAACTCCGCAGGCTGTTGCAGAGCCGTCTCCAGCTGTCACTTTGCCGCCCAGGGGAGGGCGGGCAGGACTCGGGTGCAGGCAGGAGAGCAGCATCCGCGCCCGGCAGCGGCCGGGGAGGAGCCGGGGCGGGAGCTCTAAGGAGACACCCCCAGTGGCACTCTGCACACAGCGTCTCTGGGAGAGCAGAAACCAGTGAGAAGTCGTTTCCAATTCCTAGGGAAGGTGGGGAGCAGGGCAGACAACGACGCGGTGGTATCCAGAGGCAATAACACCTTTCTCTTCTGAATGTCATTTTATATGGTAGCCATGTGACTGTCACCTATTCAAATCAATAGCAATAATAATAACAACAATATGATACTACAGTAGGAGAAAGCCAAGTGCCCTTCTCTTGGAGAGCTGGGGGGCTGTGTGGGCCCGGGGATCCCGCTGGTGTCGTGGGCACCGTGGAGTGTGTCTGTGCCCTTCTCCAGGGCCCAGCTGTGGAGCTGAGGGACGACGAGCGTCCGTGTAAAGGCCAGCAGGCCAGGCCGTGGCCTCCACCCCCGCGCGGGGTTGGCCCTGCCGGTGAGAACGTGTTGGCAGGGCCGCCAGCCAGGCCCCTGGCCCCTTCGGAGACGCAGTCAGCACCCCTTCTGCAGCTGCCCGGGCCCGGGGCTGGTGGGTGAGGCGAGTGAGGACGCTGGCCTGGCAGGACTCCTCCCTGCAGTGGGGAGGAGGCAGGCAGGCAGGACGGGGTGGACGGTTTCTGGAGCCGCTCAGGGAGCTGTCTGGTGACCCCTGGGGCAGGTGGCCGCCCCTGGGGAGTCGCCGTTACTGGGGAGCAGCCTCTGTGGGGTGTCCACGCCCTGGGACGGTGCACGCAGGGGCCCAGAGCGGCCTCTCGGGGGTGGGAGGTGTTGCCCTTGACTGAGTGGGGAGTTGGGATGGCCCCTCCCAGCTGACCTGCCAGGTGCGTGTAGGTGGCTGAGGCTCAGACGGTTCCATCGCTGACTCAGAGGCAGAGCCAGGGTCGGCCCTCGCTGGGCCCCCGCCAGGCTACCCCCCCTCACCGTGCGCTGGGTCTCGCCTTTTCAGGTGACTATGCCTGGGGAGCCCGTGGACGTGGCGTGTGGCGTGGATCATATGGTGACTCTGGCCAGGTCCTTCATCTGAACCTCCTCCTCGATCTGCTGGAGCCCAGGACCGCCTGGCCTGCTCAGCCAGGGCAGCGCGGGGCTCTGGATGGGGCCCGAGAGGGTCAGGGCCCTCCGTGCGCTGGGCCGCACTCCCTGCAGCCTGGAGCGGGGTGACTAGAGGTGCTGGAGGCGGTCCCGCCTCCAGCCCAGGGTGAGGCGCTTGGCACAGACTCTGCCCCTGGGCTGAGTGGCCCTGGCAGGGCGAGGATGATCTGTTTCATCTCAGCTCCTTCCCAGGGACACACGGTGGCATCTGCTGTCACGTCTGGTCTTCAGAGAGCTTATCTGCTCAGCCATCTCTGTGCGCTGCTGGGACGCTGGCAGACAGCCCTGCGCGGGGGTCCTCCCTGGAAATGCCAGTGGGCACCAGCCTGGAACCCTGTGGGCCCACAACAGTCACCTGCCTTGAAACACTTCTTCCTGCCTGGCTCAGAAGACTTGAGAGGCCCCTTGGGAAGATGAGCAAGGCCAGATTTCTGCGGGCCAAAGGCTTTGAACACAATCCACGAAAGCTTGGCTGGAGCGCTTGCCTTGGAGAAGGAAAACTCAGATGGTGAAAAACGTTTGCGTTAGTAACGTAACATGTCCTTTTCTTTAACATCTTTTAAAAGTCTTTTTTGGAATAAAGTCTATTTTCTGCCTTTTCATTTTTAAGAACTTGAGAGGCCTTTTTATTTTATCCTAATCATTTAGGGATTAGCTTTCCAAAACATGGCATTTGGTAAAGAGGCTACTAGAAGCCAGTGAAAGGTACTCTGGAAGACAGTCCCGCTTGGAAACTGTTTTCTGACCAGAGCCTGCCCCCGCGTTGCAACTGGGAGAGAACGATGCAGTATAAAAATAACCAGTTATCACGTCACAATCCGGGGTCTCACTCAAGGTGTACATACATCCCCTCCTTTTATCTGTTCACTCAACAAACGTTTACTGTTGTGTCCTGTATGTGCCAAGTATTGTTGATCACATAAGAGTCACACGGGGACAGAAAGCCCCCGCAGCAGATCTCCTGATGCTTACACTTCGAAGAGGCAAAACAAGCAACAAGCCAAGTGCAAAGGTGTGTTAGATGGTTGCGTGGGCTGTGAAGAAAAAGCAGAAGGGGGGCGGGCGGTGCTGGGAGGGTGACATTGAAAGTGGAATGGTCACTATTGACGTCCTCGCTGTGGCCTGAGGCAGTGGGAACCAGCCAGATGGTGTCTGGAGTGGGGTGTGGTCCTGGGAGCCCTCCTCACCTAGGCACGGGCCATCTCCACTTCTCTGTGGGCTGACCAGTTCTTGTGTTTCTTAGAGCAAAGCTCTTCCATAAACTTGAAACAGAAATTGAAAACCGTCTGTCAGTTTCCTTCCCAGAGCTCCTCTTGGGCCAAGGACCACGTCACCCAGTGGTGCACAGTAACCCTTCCTCTGGGGATACATGCCTTGAAGTTCGTGCTGATTTGCAGAGCCTGATGCCCCCGAAGGGCAGGCCGGGGACCCCGCAGTGATGCTCAGGGACCGTAGCGGATGGTGGTGATGGAGGGGGTCTCCGTTGAAGGTGGGGGTGGTTTTTAGCCTCCCCACAAGTGGCAGCCACGATCAGATCTGGCCACTGCTTCCTCCTTGGACACGGTGCGTGTTAGTTGCTCAGTTGTGTCTGATGCTTTGCGACCCGTGGACTGTAGCCTGCCAGGTTCTGTCCGTGGGGTTTTCCAGGCAAGGATACCGGAGTGGGTTACTGTTTCCTTCAGGGGATCTTCCTGACCCAGGGATGGAACCTGGGTCTCTTACATCATGGGCAGAATCTTTACCATTCGGAGCCACCGGGGAAGCTGTGGGACACAGTACCCAGCGTGCATTAAGGGACATCCTTAGATTTGCCTTAAAACTTAAGGCAGCGCTGGCCGGGTCTGTTCCCCGTGGCCAGGTAGCATGGCTGTTGCGTTTGTGGGTGACGGGGTCCTGGCTGGAGTGCACGTGCCAGGCCCTTCCCACGACTGTCCTCTGTGTTCCTACCTCTTTTCAGTTTTGTCCTCTCATCCCCAACCCCACTCCCCAGCCCCGCAGCATTTAACACAGAGAGGCCTTCTCTGCCCCTGGCTTGGTCGCTGCGGTTTCTCATTTTGTTCCTGTGAAGGGTCAGGCTCTGGACACACCTCCCATGAGCAAATGCATGGCTGACACCCTGAGTGAGGCGACCCCGGGCTGCCCCTGATGTGACCTCTCTTCTCACATTCGGATTGCGTCCATTCATGGACGTTGGGGTTAGTAGCTGGGGCCAGTGCAGACCCCTGAGAAGGCATAGGGACTCCACCACTGGCTCTCACAGTGGACGGTCCCTTCTGAGATGCCTGGCTCCTTCTTTTATGTTTTGACAGCTATCAAGGGGCTGTCGGAATAACTCCCATTTTCTTGGCCATCCTTCCTGCCGTGCATCCACATCTGGCTTCTCTGGGACATTCAGTTTTTTAAAAAAAATTGAAATGTGAGTCGTATACTCTTAAAACCATTTTCAAGTGTATAATTCAGTGGTTTTAGTCTGTTAGTCTTTTGTGCGACCATCACCACGATCTCATTCCACATGCTCCTTCTGGAGAGCTTTTCACCATCATGAGCCCCCTGCTTCCCCACCAGCAGGGTTACACATGATTAAACCAAGGGGAGGTGGGGACTTCCCTGGCGGTCCAGTGGCTAAGGCTCTGCACTAGCAACGCAGGGGCCCAGGTTTGATCCCTGGTCAGGGAACTAGATCCCATATGCCACAACTAAGACCTGGAGCAGTCAAATAAATAAAAATTAATCAAAACCCAAAAAACCAAAGGGAGGCAGAGGGGCCACACAGGCGCCCTTTCCCTTCTGTGGCCCTGTATTTTTAAGAGCGGGTTCTGTTCTGGGGCTCAGTCATGTCCAACTCTTTGCAACCCTCCGGACTGTAGCCTGCCAGGCTCCTCTGTCCCTGGGAATTTCTAGGCAAGAATATTGAATGGATTGCCAGTTCCTCCTCCAGGGGAGCTTCCTGACCCAGGGATCGGACCACATCTCCTGCACTGCAGGTGGATTCTTTACCCACTGAGCCATCAAGGACGCCCCTAAGAGTGAGATGGGGGCTTTAAAAATTATACTGAAGCCATGAAGAGCTGAATCAGACTCTTTGGGGGGTGGGGTGGGGGGCAGGGAGGGGGGGAGTCCTGGTACAGGGAACTCCTCCCAGCCTCCAGGAGAGTCTGATACGCTGCGGTGAGATCCCTGCCAAGAAGCAGCCAAAGCTGCTCCCACGTGGAATTATGTGCCTAGCTGCGGGGAGGGGCCCCAGCTAGTCTCTCCACATCTGCGGTGCCCGCCATTCCTAACTGCACTGGGAAGGCTCTCGAGTCAGCCAGGGTCATCTCTCCTGAGGTACGAGGCCGGGACCTGGGCTGCCCCCTTTCCTCTTCCTATCAGCCATATTCAGTAACCCAGACTCACCATTCAGATGCTGAGTTTGGTCTCCTGCACGAGGTCTTCCGTGGGCTCCCCGGCTCCCCATGGTCTGTAGTGGAGCGTGAAGCCTCCAGCTGGCCTGACAACCCACCTTGTATTTCAGCCTCATTTCCTTCCAGCCCTGTCCATTTCCGCCCTCCTCCACCCTGCTTCTCCGCTAGGCTCTCTGCGCCTTTGCTGTCCCTTGTTTGGGTCCCCTGGCTTAACTAAGCTCAACCTAACGTCCTGGGTTCTTGTTCCTCCCGCCTGACCTTGGTCATGGCCCCAGAGCATGGCAGCATCCCCTTGTGGTCGAGCCTGGCACTGCAATTCCCCGAAATAGCCCATTTCCACATCTTTAAATCTGGAGCAACTCAGGTGCAAGGGGCTGTGGCAGAGTCATTTGGGTCTCCAGCCCCCCAGCCCCCAACCCTAGGTTTGGCACTGCCCTACAGACACTGAAGCTGAATGAGCAGTGGGAAAAGGAGGTGTTTGCCACTGTTGGGGGGCAATGGAGTTCCCACCGATGCTGTGGTTCCTGTTCGAAGCGTGAAGGGTTGAGGAGGGTGCTGAGTCCTTGCAAACCCCAGGAAGAAAAGCCTTCGCAGCAGCCAGAAGGGCTGAGGGTCCAAGCACCTCCCTGAACTGAGGGGGGTGAATGAGCGCTTCGGCTCCCATTTTCACCCCCTTCCATTGTTAGGGCTACTTTTCCTGCAAGGCAGGGGTGAGGGGAGGGTGGGGTCTAATGCAGGCAGAGCCCTGCCCTGCTCACACCTGCCCTCCATGGAGAACACCAGCCAGGAGCAGAGTGAGGGTGTGTGAGGTCCAGACCTGCTGGTCTCAGGCCGCTTCCTTTTTCAGCCATGTCGCACAACATGTGGGATCTTACTTCCCTGACCAGGGATTGAATGCCTGCTGCATTAACAGTGCAGTCTTAACCCCTGGACCCTCAGGGAAGTCCCTCAAGCCTTTCTTGCCGGGGCAGCCTGTGTCCACCTGCTGAGGGAGCAGGAGCCCAACTCCAGGGTGCTTGTGGGAGGGACGCTGAGCCTTCTGAGCTCAGGGGGTCTTGTCTTGAGGCATCAGCTCCTGGGCTTCCAGCACCAAGAGACCTTTCCTGGGGGTGTGGCATCCACAGCAGGGCCCCCACCCCGAGGCGCACCTCTGCCAGAGATCTGGGCGGCGGGGAGGGAATGGTGAACGCGGCAGCCAGTTCCCAAGGTGGCCCCAAGGTTACCTTGACCTCTTGGTTTTCACACCCCTGTGTGGTCTCCAGGGTTCAGTCAGAGCTGAGCTGCAATGCTGACAAACATAGTGGAGAGGACAGTACATGAATTCCGAGGCTAGAAGAAAAGCAGTTATTTTGTTTTTTTTAGGTTCTGCCTTGGTCCTTGAATCCCTTACTCTGGGGAAAACCAAGCACTTAATGTCAGGACATTCAAGCAGCGGAGACTCACGTGGGGCCAGGCCAGCAGCCAGGCCCATCTCGCCAGCCATGTGGAGGGGAGCACCTTAGAAACAGACCCTCTGGTCCCAGCAGAGGCTCTCAGATGCCTGCAGCCTCCTGAGACTCTGAGCCCAAACTGCTCCCCAATTCCAAACCACAGAAACCAAGACACACAGATGGACCGTTTTAAAGCCTTATGCTTTGGGGGCAACTTGTTACACAGCATTAAGACAACCCTTCTTGCTCTCCCGGCGATTTCCTCTCATATTCTTGTTCTGCCTCCTTGCAGCTCCAGCCTGGTGTTCCCCCAACCATGGTACAGAGAAGGGAAGGGAGGGAGGAGACTTGGCCCTGGATCAACATGAAATCAGACAGCCGTCAGCCAACATAATTTGTTTTTTCTTCCATTTTAATGAACACTTTACAAAGTACAAAATATACTGTCTTTTTTGGGGGAACATTAGGTACTTTTTTTCTCTCCGTCATACAGTACATGAATCTCGAGGGTTTTGTGTTTCAAGAAAGAAAGAAAGCATGAGGGCCCTGGGCAGGGCTGCTCCATTCTCCCCGCGCCCAGAACATGGGACAGATACGTGTAAGTGCCACTGGTACTGCTGGTGACCCGGGGCGTGCCAGACCCCCAAGGCAAGGCCCTGGGCAGGGCAGCGGCCTCTCTGAACCCCGCCGTGCAGCCAACATCCACTCACCCCCATCTTCGGATAACGGAAATGATTTTGGCAAAGAGCAAGAGGAGGGCTTGGGGTTTTGTTTGCCGTTAGCCCCTCCACTCCATCCCCAGTTTTGGAGCCAATGCTGCCCAGCTCTCCCCGGACCATTTTCTGAACAGATAAGCTGAAGCAGTGGAAAGGAAGATGCACTAGGCTTGGCCTCTGCCCTGGGACCTGCATTTGGCCTGTTTTCCACAAGCTCCTCACCCCCCACTCTGGCCTTCAACTTGTTGGGACGCTTTCTGTGGATGAGTCCCAGTAGGCAAGGGGGCACTGGCCCCCAGAACCTTTCCTTGTAAAATGTCTTCAGGGCTGGCTGCTTCTGAGGAGTCTGCTGGGCAGGTCTAGCCCTTGGGGCTGGCTGCACGGACCACTGGGCCTCTGCAGGGCGGAGCAAGGCCCCATGGGGACACCTCTGACCTCTCCCCAGTGTTGCTAGTTCAGTCATATCCGACTGCCACCCCATGGACTGCAGCCCGCCAGGCTTCTCTGTCCATGGAGTTCTCCAGGCAAGAATACTGGAGTGGGTTACCATTTCCTCCTCCAGGGAACCTTCCCGACCCAGGGATCAAACCTGGGTCTCCCATGCTGCAGGCACACTGCTGTCTGGGCCACCAGGGAAGCCCGGCCCCTCCCCAGAGCGGTTTTAACAAAGTTAAGGGGAGTTCGAGGCCTGCCATCCCCACCCCTTCAATTCTGCATGTGGCCCACGGTAAGAATATACCGAGGCCTTCCTGAACGAGTCAGTCCTTTTGCTCGAATTTGGGCTCTGCAGGTGTGTGCCCCCATATGCACCAGTGTTGACACAGCACCCGCTCACACTCACATGCACTTTTACACACACATGTGCCCAGAACTCTGCTCTGATTCCCAACACTTCCCACTCTCATCGCCTGCCTGACCGAGAAGCAAGAGCCACAAGCCCCCTCACCAACCAGGGTGCCCATGGAAGCCACAGGCCAGGCCACAGGCTTCTACCTCCATTCCAGGCCACTCTGGGGCCTTCAGCTCCAAGGACTGCCTCAGCCCACAGCTCCCATCCTCCCCTCCCACGAAAACAGGCTTTCTGGGAGGGTTTGGGTTTCAAAGCTGAAGGCCATAGCCCACCCCACAGCTTTCTCCCTTGGTCTACCGAAGAGAGTCCTTTTGCTGCCTCTAATTTGAAAAAAGACAAGAGATCGGAGTGTAAGAAAAGGTGTCTAGCTACACGAGGGCTCAACTCCGCTCACAAGTCCCGGCCACCCTTCCCAAGCCTGCGCTCTGCTGGGCTGGCCACCATCCGCCATCTTGGCTGCTCCCCTCCTAGGCAGCCGCTCTGAATAGAGGGCTACTGCCCGCTCCAGGCCTCGCCCTTGCCTCAGCACGGTATCCAGGAAACCTGAAAAGCCAAAGCCCCCGTCTTTCCACTGTTGGGCGACCCCGTCGTCCTCCCCGACGCTCTGTTTGCCAAGTCAACAACCGGCTCTGCTTCATGGCAGCCGTGACAGTGGGCGGCTGACCGCTCCCCAGCCCTGGCTGGGCAGACACCCTGCGGGCACTCCTGTTCTCCGCCCCCACCATCTTCACTCAGCAAAGCGGCAACACACCTTCGTCAGCCACCCCCTGGGAGGTCCCCACTCTTAGCTGGGGCTGGGACGGGCCCTAGTTGTGCCCACATCCAGATCCAGGGACTCAGACAGGTGGCCCAGGGTGGCTGGGAACTGTGCCCAGAAGGCGCTGGTGGCGGGTGGGCAGGTTCATCTTCGACCATCAGGCAGATGGTGCCCTTGGCTTGGGGTCAGGGGCTGGCCCTTCCTGTCTCCCTAGAGCCTCCCGTCCTGAGCTCTGAGGCCTCCTCCTCTGTCACCTCCGAGGGGACATACCCCAACTGACCGTGCATCTTCTGGACACACCACTCGTCGCCAAGGCTGCACTGCCCGAATGGGGAGGTCACAGTACCCGGGCCCTCCCTCCCCACCGGGGGCCTAGGGACGGAGTTGACAGGAGGAGGAGAATGCTGGTGCGTGGGGGGCGCTGGGACCCCTGAATCCTGGGGAAGGGAGGGCTGTGAGCCTCTCCTGCTTGGGTGGGTGCTCTGGGCGGAGGGCAGTGGGGAGGGCACCACTTCCTAGGGGACTTTGGAGACCCTCGTAGAGACAGGGGGTGTCAAGTGGGCACTGCTGAGTCTCTGCTGGGCCATGACTGGGGCTAAGGCAGAAAGGGGTTTCTTAGGAGCCAGGGGAGCCCAAGGTGAGTGTTGAACCAAAGAGGCAGATTTTTATAATGGGGGTGGGGGCAAAGCGGGGGTCTCGACTCCCCATCTTTCTCACTCTCCCTCTCTTAACCTCTCACCCTATGTTCATGGATGACGCAGGCGAGGAGTGAGGGGGGTGGTGAGACGGCTTGAGCTTTTCTTACCAGAGAACAGCGCACACTTGAGACACACCTGGGACCCTGGTGGCAGTTCCAGGGCTCCACGCTCGGTGAGCCAGAGCCAAGAGCGTCTCAGCTCAACAGGGCCCCTTCGGGCCGCCTCCCTGTGGGTCTGGAGACCCCTGGGGGCAGCCAGCCAGTGGGGTATCACTTTCTCTTCCCCCAGGTTGCTGCACATCAAGCCGCTGGCTCACGGGCACATGGACACCGAGGACGCTCCGGCCTCCCCACATGGCAAGAGGATGGGGAGGGGTGGGGAACAGGGCGGGGCTCCCAGGGTGTCAGCTCCCGGCCCGTGGGTTGGACACACACCAGTGTAACCCAGAGAGCCGAGTCCTTGCACCAGCCCCTCAAGGAAACATCCTGGGCTTCCATCTCTTTCTCAGTTACCCAGGGCCAGTCCCTAGGAGGAGACCTGAGGACTGTGGCTTCTAACCCTGCAGGTGAAGGGAGTCAGGAGGTGCTTGGCGGGGAAGCAGACCTGGGCCGAGCAGTGGCGAAGGGGCTGTTCCTTTCCGAGCGCTCTTCCCCCTTATGGCCCTGTCCCCAGAATAAAACAAGGGTGTCCAGGGGCCTTGGAAACAGAACTGAAGGGAGGGGCTGAACCCCAGCTTTCAAAGGAGACTCGGGGAGGAGGGGGCAGGGACCCTCAGCCCCCAGCCTGGGGCTCTGCTCTGGGTTGCTGGTCTAATTCTTCTGTCAAGTCAGGGCCGAGGCAGCCAGCCGGCTCCTCTGATCATCGTATTGCCGATATACTTGAATTAAAAATACACGGCGGCTCAAAACGTGCCTGTGTGCACAGCAGACACAGCGGGGCGGAGGCCCTCACGCCCACACATACAGCACACGCGCGTGTGCACGCTCACACAGTATATATTAACATGTATATTGCTCAAGTATATATGCTATTTACAGTATATATCTATATCAACATAAAACACAGGTATTTATATGTGTGTACAATATACGTCCTAGGGGGTCTGGGGGGAAATCACACGTTTCTTGGGGTCACGGGGCCGACACACTTGCTTGGCGGGGAGGAGAGGCGGGGGAGAGACATGGGGAGGGGCCGACAGGAAGGGGTCTGGAGGGCACGCCACAGAAAAATCAAGGCCTTCCAGGCACAGAGAGGGTGCTCGGGATGTGAGGGGCTGCTCTGCCCATGCGGTCACCCTGGTTTTGGAACCAGCAAATAACTGACATGTTTTGGTTGTTTCGGAGTTTTGTGCAAAATGACTTCCAAAAAAAAAAAGGTTCCGAATCAGTGCTTGGGCTCTGAACATCTGTAAGGATTCAGAGACACACCTCCAACACCAGGTGGGTTTCCAGGGCTCAGAGGGTCCCACGTGGCCTGGAGAAGGGGCAGAGCGGGGCTTCACCCGGTCAAGAGAATGGCCCTTCTGCCAGCTTCTCAGGGACGCACGGACAACTCCGCCAGCTGGGGGCAGCAGGGGGTCGCCCTGCTCTCTGGGGCAGGGGCTGGTCTGCCACCCGGCTGTCCGTCTCCCTGCAGCCCGTCGAAACCTTCTCTGAGGCTTAGAACCACTCTGCCTTGGCAGCTGTGTGTGGGGTGCCCCTGGGGACCCCTGGATCATAACTGACCTCTGCTCCCAGCTTCCTGCTCTGAAGGGAAAGCCAAGGCCCCTGGCGGCAGCTCCAGTTCTCAAGCTTGTCCCTGGAGCCACAGGATGTCACACCAAGCGATGTCACACTTTGGGTCCCGACAGCATCTGCAGGCCCTGTCCCCTGAAACTATTGCCAACCGCAGCCTGGGTAACAAATACATTAAATAGGAGACTACAACAAGGAACGGTTTTCTCTATTAAGGCTCAGATAAGCTGCCTCCCAGGTCAAGTACTCATGAACGCCACGGTCCCTGGACAGAGGGGTGGGCGGGCGGGCAGGCAAGTTGCGGGCAGGGGCCTTCCACGTTCCCCCACAAGTGGGGCAGGGAGAGGAGGGCAGGACGATGGGGGAGCCCTCTGCTGGTCTCGTTGATTGCTGGGGGGTGGGGGTGACCTAAGAAAACCCCAGCTCAGAATGCTGGGGACGCCCCCACTTGGGGAAAACTGAGGCTCTGCCGGCCCCAGGAGGGTCTGGGGAAAGCAGAGGGGACAGGAGCTGTAGCCCCAAGCTGGTGGGTCTCCAGGGAACCACCCCCCCGCCCCCCAGGGTGAGCGCTCGTGGTGGGGAGGGTCTGGACAGGGCCCCCTTGGCAGTCTTGCTGGGAGTTGGGGTACAGGCCCTGTGGTTGGCAGCCAAGGAAGGTTCTAGGTGGCCAGGGTCCCCCGCCCAGCTCAGGGCCCCACCTGTGTTCCCTCAGAGCCTCACCAGCACAAGACTAGAGGGCTGCCCACTGGCCTCCACTCTGCAGGGACCAGCCCAGAGCCAATGGGACCAGAAGCCAGTGACCATGGGGTCCAGAGCCCCCACCCTCACGAGGGCCTTCCCCGGCTCCATGAACTCGGCCCTGCTCAGCCAGCCCCCCAAGATGACGTGACAATTGGTATCCCAGTGTCCTGGAGGAGGCACCAGCTTCCCTCAGCGTTCGCCCTCGGCCGTGGGTGAGGCTGGATGAGAGGGTGGGTCAGTGGACAAGCTCCCTCGGCCCTGGACATCATTTTCTGGGGTGAGGGTGGGGGAGGAGGAGGGGGGTTGCTCTCTGGAGGATCTGGGGGCTCCAGGAAGGCAGGAGGAGGGCATAGGGAGGCCTTGGCTTGGGTCCCAGGCCTGGCGGGGTCAGCCATCGGGGGCGTCTCCTAGAGACCCCGCCTCTGGGGGCCCCGGGGCCTGTTTTCCGGTCTGTTGAGAAATACTGCAAGAAGAGTCTTCAAGGTGGGGCTGGGCCCAGGCCTGGGAGGGTGGATGGGAGGAGCGGAAGAGGCCCTTCTAGTGCTTCTCTGCTTGGCTGACTTTCAGGGCGCTGATGACGCCGTTGATGTTTTCTTCCGGTACCTGAGAGGGGTGGGAAGTAAACATCTGGGAGCCACTGGACTGGGCCTCCCCTGCCCTGGGGTGGGTGTCCGACACTCACCAGTGCGTGGTCGAACTTGAAGGTGCTGATGTAGTAGGCGGGGATGTCTGCGGCGGCCAAGGGCTCGGAGATCTGGGCCACGATGCCGCACTCATCTGGGGACAGAGGCGGGGACCACGCTCAGCCCTCCCCCTGCCACGTCGCCCAGCGCAGCCTCGGCCGTTCCCCAACAGGCCTCTCGAGCTCCTGCTTTTCTGCCTGGCCTCCTGGGGCTCCTGGCTGGACCCACAGGCCCCTCTGGTGTTTGCACAGGCCTCATGCCTGCACTCCTGATGACTGTCTGTCCTGCTACGTGGTGGAGACTGGTTGTGTCCTAAGATTCTTAAACTACAAACACCTTCATTTTTATTTCTATAAAATAAGGCGGGAGGGAGATGAGGGTCTAGAATGGTGCCTTTCAAACAGTAGCTGCTGACCTGTTTGGGACATGAATTTAGAAGGCTGGTGACTAGCGCTTTATAAGGTGAAACGGGACTTCCCTGGTGGTCTGGTGGTTAAGAATCCGCCTGCCAATGCAGGGGACCCAGGTTCGATCCCTGATCTGGGAAGACTCCACATGCTGCGGGGCAACGAAGCCCTCGCACTGTAACGAGTGAAGACCCTGAGCCTGTGCTCCACGACGAGGGAAGCCATCGCAATGCGGACCCTGTACGCTGCGACTAGAGAGTAGCCCCTACTTGCTGCAACTAGAGAAAGCTCTCGGGCAGCAACACAGGCCCAGTGCAGCCAAAAACAAGTAAATAAAACTAACAACAACAAAAGACAACGGGAAAGGGAAGGGCAAAGGGCTCGGACAGCACTTCCGTGGGTGCAGTTGCGCAAAAGCGCAGAGTTGTTAGGGTATGTGTGTGCTGGGCTGTGATGGAAAACACATTTCCTGCAAACCACGATCAGAAACATATGACATCTGCCAATCTAGAATCTTTCTGACTCTCAAAAACTTGTTTTTCTCGCGGGGCTATTTTTAAGTAGTTTTGGCCATGCTGGGTCTTCATGGCTGCGCGGGCTCTGCTCTACGTGCAGCAAGCGGGGGCTGCTCTCCCGCTGTGGACTTCTCACTGCCCTGGCTTCTCCTGCTGCAGAGCACGGGCTCTAGGGCACGTAGGCTTCAGGGGCTGACACTCCTGTGCTCTAGAGAGCAGGCGCAATGGTTGTGGCGCCTGCGCTTAGTTGCTCTGTGGCATGCGGGATCCTCCCAGATCAGGGATCGAACCTGTGTCTCCTACACTGGCAGGTGGATTCTATACTACTGAGCCACTAGGGAAGCCGTGCACGGCTGTTTATAGCTATTAGTCTGGCGTTAAAACCCTCCACATTCCAGGAAGGTAGGTCCCATTGCTGCTTCTTATATGCCAAATGCCAGGACCCCTGGTGCCTGCCCATGAGGCCACTCAAAGCAGAACACTGCGACAGATGCTTCGAGTTTCACTCACTATCCCACCTGAATTCTCCCTTCATCCTTTCTCTTTCTGTAATGTTATTATACTGGGTGTGCTTTGGTAAACTCTAAACCAAATCTGGGAATAAAGACAGGAGCTGATACGCATGGCTAATTATTAGAGAAATGTCTATACAATGACGATGAGGCCTCTCAACCCGGTCAGAATGGACACCATTTAAAAGTCTACAAATAACAAATGCCGGGGAAGGTGGGGGAAGAAGGGAACCTTCCTATAATTGATGGTGAGAATGTAAGTTGATGCAGTCACTATGGAAAACAGATATGGAGGTTCCGCAGAAAACGAAAAGTAGAATTATCATGTGATCCAGCAATCCCACTCTGGGACATACATGTGGACAAAACTCTAATGGGAGAAGAAACACGCGTCCCTGTATTCACAGCAGGCAGGACATAGAAACAACTGAAATGCCCACTGACGGGTCACCGGATAAAGAAGGTGTGGTACGTCGGACACTCCAGAATACACTGGAATATACAACGGGATTCTACTCGGCCTTAAAAAGAAATGAAATAATGCCATGTGCAGCAGCAACATGGGTGGATCTAGAGACTATCATACTAAGAAGAAAATCAGGAAAGACAAGTATCATATGATACCGCTTATACGTTAAATCTAAACTATGATACAAATGAACTAATCTGCAGACTTCCCTGGTGGTCCAGCGGTTAAGAATCCACCCGCCAGTGCGGGGGACACGGGTTCGATCCCTGCTCTGGGAAGGTTCCACATGCCAACGGGCAAGTAAGCCTGTGCGCCACCACTACTGAGCCTCGAGCCCGTGCTCTGCAATAAGAGGAACCACCACAGTGAGAGGCCTGAGCACCGCAACTGGAGAGCACCCCCTGCTCGACGCGGCTAGAGGAAGCCCACGCGTAGCAACAAAGACCTAGCCCAGTCCCCCCCGGCCAAGGAAACTGAACTCACTTACAAAACAGAAATAGGCTCACAGACACAGCAAACAAACATGGTTACCAAAGGGGAAAGGGGGTCAGCGGGGGGATAAATTAGAATGAGTATGGGATGAACAGATGCCCACTACTACACATAAAACAGTGTCGAACCCCAGGGGCTCACCAAATCCCAGGGGCTGTCCTCCAATCCGCACCATCTTCCAGAGCTCCCCAGATGCGCTCGTAAACAACAAATTACTAGGAAACCTTAAAAGGGAGCGAGAGACGTCAACCCCCAGATGCTGAGAGTGCTCCCTCCGCCAGCTCTCCCTGGAATGCTCCCTGTCGCTGGGGTATTGATGCTGGGCTGGAACTCAGGGGCCCCAAGGACCCTCCAAGCCCTCAGTCCACAGGCTCTGCACCTTCCCTCCTCCAGGGCTGGGTGGGTGGGCGGGGGCAGGTAGGCAAAGCTGGGATTGGGCTTTGGGAACAACTCCGCCCTTTGCTCAGGCTGGTCAGGGTACCCCTCCTCAGCTCCAGACTGGGGGATGGGGTGAGGGGATGAATAGCACTGGATAGCGCTGGGTGACTTGGGGCCTTCGTCTCTGAGTGGCCTGTCATCTGTAAGATGGGGCCGCTCACCTCTAATGAAGGGCTAGGGCGGGGACTTGTTAGGACCAAGTGGGTGATGGGCCCATCATCAGCCTCCACCCAGGGCCTGGCTCACCTCTGCTGGGTCTGCACGTCCATCACCAGGGAGATGTAGCCCTCGATGAGGGAGAAGGAGAAGAAGCGGATGTGATCGCAGTCATCACCGGACGCCAGGGGGTCCTTCACTCTGGGGGCCGGGGGAGATGGTGAGGGGTGTAGCGGGGGACCCACTTCACCCTGCCCCTCACCCGGCCCACCTGCCCTGCCTGTTAGCTACGGGGTGTCTGGAAAGGCACTGACCAAATCCTGGCTCTGACTCTGCCTTGCTGGGGGACCCTGAGCCACTGCCCCCTCACTGGTCTCCACATCTGTGAGATGCAGGTGATTCCACGGCATTCACGGGGGTGAGCACCGCACTTCACAGTGTTGAAGACCCAGCTGGCCCTCTGCGTGGGCAATACTTGCCCCTTCCTGGACAGGGTTTCTCTGTCCCTGTGTTGGCCAGCATCTCAGGGCACACTCTGTGGTCACTGCCAGCTTGCTGGCCCCTGATCCCACCCCACTTGGTGTTGCTGAAACTTAAAATCTGCCCTGAGGAAAAATGCAAAGTTGTCATCCAGCAAATGAAAAACACCTGAGTTCCTGGCTCTTCAAATGACTGGGCTTGCCCAGGAGCTCAGGGGACCCTGGGGTGTTCATAACATCTACATGTGGGCCTGGGGTTTCAACAAGTTTTGGGGTTTGCAATGAATCAATTCTCCCCTTTAAGAAAGGGGATTTGGGGTAGAGTCATGTCTCTCTTCCCAAGCTAGCTCCCAGGGCAGGCCTGTGCCTCCCTCCTCGGACTATTTCTCCCCCTTCGGATTAGCTCCCAGGGCAGGCCTGTGCTTCCCCTCAGACTGGGGCTTGTAGGCAGATTCGTGTCTCCTTGGCCCACCCTGCAGCCCCTCACCCCCGAGGGGGCCCTCCCTACCCGTTGGAGTAAAACATGACGTCCATGAGGAGTGTGGCAACAGTGGGCAGCGTGTCGGGGTCCAGGCTGGTGACACAGAATCTGTTGCTCGGGCTGGACAGTGGGTGGATGACGGGCCTCTGGACTGTGGGAGCACAAACACAGAGGATGCTGAGGCCAGGAGGTGGCAAGGGGCCTGGGGGGGGGGCGACGGTCATCCAGCAGCTGCTCTGGGGAGGCTGGGCCCCAGTCACTTCTGCAGCTCCCAGCACCCGCTGCAGCTCTCCTAATTCTCTGGGCTCACCACCCCTCTCCAGACCCCGGGGCCTTTGCACGTGCCATGCCATCTGCCTGGAAAGCCCTTCCCAAACTTCACCACCTATCTTATTAGCTCCTACTTGTGCTGTATAAGTTTTTTAGCCTGAGAGTCACTGCCTCTGGGAGGTCCACACTGATACCCTGGGCTGGGTCAGCAGTGGCCCCTGGCCATTTCTGGCTGTGTCCACATCCACCACCTTTTGGAGATCCTGAGTCTGAGGACTGTTGAACCATGTGATGCCTGGCCTTCAGCCAAGGCTCTGAGAATGGGGGTGCCCTGGGGCAGGACCTGATCATTTCCTGAAGTTTCTCTGCACAACCCTCCCCTCCCTCAACCCACCCATCTTGGGCTTCACGAAGCCGTTGGTGATGCCGAGGTTCTCAGCCGCCACTGTCTCGCCATTGACGACCCGCAGGATGGTGAACTCTGATGACAAGGTGTGGGTAACGAAGGGCAGGTCCCGCTCACGCACCTGGGGACAAGGAGTCAACGAAGTGAGTGTACCATTATCCCCGGATGGAGTGGGGCTGGGGGCACCAGCCCCTTCACTCTGAAATTCTGTGCCCAGAACCAGTGTCCCCCTCCTGGCCTCCCGCTGTCCTGGTTGGGACAGGGGCACGTGGTACCAGGGACCTGGGACTAGGGGCACGTGACTCTCCAGGGACAGAGGGAGGCCCAGAGGGGAGAAGATGCTCCACCGAGGGCAGGGACGTGTGGGTCCACGCCCCACTCCCTTTAGAATGTGGTGCCGAACCTGCCCCGCCGACCACGCCCCCACGACCACGTCCCCACAGGAGAAGAGCACAAATAACACAGTGGCCAGGAATTGCTGTCAGCTCTGCGACTGGACAGTGAGATCAAAGCAGTTCATCCTAAAGGAAATCAACTGTGAATATTCATGGGAAGGCCTGATGCTGAAGCTGAAGCTCCAATACTTTGGGCCACCTCATGAGAAGAGCTGCCTCACTGGAAAAGACCCTGATGCTGGGCAAGATTGAGGGCAGGAGGAGTAAGGGGGCAGCAGAGGATGAGATGGTTGGATGGCATCACCAACCCAATGGACATCAGTTTGAGTAAACTCCGGGAGATAATGAAGGACAAGGAAGCCTGGGGTTGCAGAGAGTCACACATGATTTAGCAACTCAACAACTCTGACCAGAAACGCCTGCCCCCCTGGAGGAAGTGCTATGGGACTGGGGAGCCAGAAGTCTAGCTGTGAGGGCGTCCCACCCACGCATCTGGCATCCAGTTCAAACCAAACAGGGCCCACTCAAAGGGCAGGGAGTGCATGGAGCTAGAGCCTAGCCTGGGCCATGCTGACCCTGGACTGATGACCCCAAGGTCCCCTTGACATGTCTCTGAGCAGACCATGAAATGGGGGCAGGGGCACAGACTTTGCGGATCACGTTGGTGGGGGTGCCTGCGTCATGGCTTACCAGGATGAAGTCCGTCTGGTAGGTGGACAGCATGAACACCGAGATGTTCTGATCGGCCAGCGGGGCGATGACCGACTTGGCGATCTTGGTCACGCCGATGGGCTGGGAGCTGGAGAAGCTGCCGCCGCCAGACACCACATTGAGGGCCAGCCAGGTGGCGTCAGCCACGCTCAGGTGTTCCGAAGAGGGCAGTTCTGGAGGGGGACACAGAGGGCCAGCCTGTGATTGACGGGCCCCAGCTGTGTGACCTTGGCCAGCCCGCCCTCTGGACCCCAGCGCCCTCATCTGTCAGAGGAGGATGGGAGACTGGCCCCTGTCCCTCCTGGGAGAACCGAGCAGGGAAGACCTTCAGAGGAGTCTGGACGTGCCGGGCAGCTCAGTAGGGCGGGGGCCCTGGGGACAAGAGGTTTATCTGTGCTGGGCCTCAGTCCCCAGCTGTGAAGTGATGAGTATGAGTACTCCGCAGCAATTCTGTGGTTTCTGGTTCTCATGACCCTTCCAGGTGCCAGGTCCTGTTATCATCTTATCCAGGTGGAACGGGTCCTATGGTTTTCAAACTGGGTTCCCAGGAACCTCCCGGGCGGGTGCTGGGGGTGGAGGGGAGGGAGGCCAGGAGAAGATAGGATGGAGGGCCCAAGATTTCTCTCTCTGCTTCTATCAGACCCATCACCCAAGTCCCTCCTGAGAGCCTAGGGATCCTGCCGGGGGGGCCCCACACGGCGGGGTACGGTCAGGGGGCCAGTGATCCCGGAGTCTCCTTGACTAGCTTGTGAAGACCATCCTACCCAGCCCGTCCTGCAGAGAGAGCACCCGGGGAGGCTGCGCATGGGACGTGGCACATGTGTGTGCAGCTGCACGGACAGGCAGCCACGGGACTCTCCGTGCATCGCGGCTGTCTATTCAAACCGACCCTGGACCAAGACTGTTATTTCACCCTATTCATGTGACAAACCAGAGCTCTGAGGGACTGGTGACTTAACCGAGATCACTCAGGGAAATGACAGAGCCAGAGTTCAAACCCAGGTCTGCCTTATACACAGACTCTCACGCTCTGTGTGGGCATTGCATGAGAAGAAGGGGCAGGTCCCCAATTGGCGCAGGGGCTAAGAAGAGGGGCCTGGAGCCTGGGGAGTTAAGGGGGCTCTCAGGATCGTGACAACGCCTGAGGGAGGCTATGCAGGACGGCTCTGGAGGCCTTACCCAGGTTCCTACCTGCCCAGCTCTGGTCGTCATGGCAACCACAGCCTAGGGAGCCCATTGGCCCTGCTGCCTGAGAAGGGCCAGTCCTCTGCCAGGCTGGCTGGAGAGGCAGGCTGCCTCCCAGAGAAGGGAAGGGGCTTGGGAGGTGGAGCGGGAGGAGAGGCTTAAAAAAAAAAAGGTTCTGATTTCGGGCTTCCACCTGTTACCTGGAGTGTTGGAAGAGAGACTTAGCTCCAGGACCGCCAGAGGAATCACGGCCCCGCCAGAGCCAAGAGTCCCAGCCCAATTCTGAAGTCCTACGGAGCCTGGAACTGGCCAGAGGGGACTTCCCAGGGACAGCATTGTGAGACCCCACCCGGCCATCTATTTTTTTCTTTTGGTATTTTTGGCCTTGCCACGTGACATAGTAGCATGGTCCCTCGACCAGGGCCTGAACCTGGGTCTCTGCAGTGAAAACGCTGAATCCTAACCACCAGGCCACCAGGGAATCCCCCTAACGATGCCATCTTGAGCAAAGACAGCTCTAGGAGCCGCTGAGGGCTGGGGTGCCCCGACGGTCCCGTCAGCTAAAGCCATTTTATAAACATATTAATAAATAAGATATTAATAAACAGATTTAACAGGGAAAGTTTTGAAAAGTCCCTTTTCACGACGACTGAATCCCAAAAGCCTTCTTGGGAAAACTCTGGAGGGGTCCTTCCTGTAAGGGTCAGCTCACACATCA
Organism: Ovis aries; assembly: GCF_016772045.2. Lineage (NCBI taxonomy): Eukaryota > Metazoa > Chordata > Mammalia > Artiodactyla > Bovidae > Ovis > Ovis aries. Next base: position 33,108,589 of record NC_056077.1, on the reverse strand, counting down.
CGACCACGCTGACTGTCATGAACCTGCCCTCTGTCTGCCTCTTCCAAGCTCCTTGGGACTCAGAGCCGCCCGACGGCTCCCAAGTCCTCTGGAGCAACCGCTGAAGTCCTCGTGACCTGGGAACCAGCGCTGCCCCAGAGGAAGTTCTGGGTTCAGGGAGACAGTCTACACCTATGCTATCCAAGGCCACTCACCTCACATGGCTACGGGGCACGTGAGATGTGGTTAGTGCCACAGAAAAAAAAGACAACCGAACGCTTTATTTAATTCTGGTCCATTTAAGTCCCCACAGTCGTACGGGGTGAGCAGCTGGTTGGAGTCTACAATTGGCCCCATGAGCCCGTCGGCTCCCTCAGGGTAGCGGCCTCAGTGGCCTTTGTTTTCTGCCATTCTCAGCGCAGGGGGCACGCGGAGGCTCCAAGTGAAGGGCTGGGGAGGGAGAGGGCGGCTGTCCCCACCTCTCTACTCGGCCCAGGCCCCTCTTCCCACCCCTCTACCTTCGCTGTTCCCTGCCCCGTCCCCCCGGCTTGGTCTCTGTGGTCAGGCTCCATCTCACTACGAGACCCGGGGTGCAGGGTACCCTCTGACATCATTTCATGTGCTCCTACACTCGACTTCCCAGGACGGGGCAAAGGGCCCCAGGGGAGCCAGTGCCATCCCTTTACATAGTCTGCCTCTCTGAATCCTCAGGGCAGAATGCTGTCCATTTGTTTAGAGACCTGGCTCAGGAGTCAGCCCCTCTCCCATTTCACAGACTACGAAACTGAGGCCCAGAGAGGGAGGCTGATGGGCAGGATATCATGGTGTAAAGACGGGGGGACCTCATTCTGGCCTCGAAGCATGCCTTCCAGTCTCGCCTTGCCACCAGCCTGTGGCAGGGTGTTGAGAAAACCCCTCTCGCAGGGCTGAGCTTCAGGACTGTCAAGCAGGGCAGGGTTCAGGCAGCTGACGTTCCAGGGCCCCAGTTCTGACGGCGTGGTCCCCCTGGCCCTGTAAGGCCTTTGCCTGGCAGGTGGAGCTTTGGCTGCCCCAGCCTCAGGCCTGCCCTTCCCTAGAGGAAAGGTGGACCATCTCAAGACTGAAAGGGGTTATTACTTCTGTCACTACCCATCACCCAAGGCCCTAAAAACAGCCTCTCAGAGCTGAGGACGGTCCCTGGTGGATTGCTGAGCCACCTGCCACCTCCCAGACCCCAGGTGGGCAGCTCCGTCGCTGGGAGCCCCCCGCTCCTGACAGCGGGGCGTGCGGGTCCCTGCACTATGTGGCCATGCCCTCCGCACAGGGCAGGCCAGGCCTTTCCCACCCCGCAGCATCAGGGTCAAGAGGCCTGGGGTCAGGTGGGCAGGGTTTCATCCTGGCTGCGTGACTCTGGACAAAACCACCATGTCTCAATTTCTTAAGCTTTCAAACGTGGGCTGCTGAAATTAGGATGGGCTCCAGAAGACGCCTGGAGGATTCTGTGAGATAAACCCCATCGGATGCTTAGCTAAGGGCCTGGTGTCTGAGGGCTCACCAAGCGCCAGAGTCTCTCTGTTTCAACAGGAGTTGGGGAAAATGTATCAATATCAAGAGTTTAACATGTAAAGGAGTTACTTGTGGGACAAAGGAACAGTCATGGGTCTGAGCGTTCAACTCAAACGGATTTAAAACAAAGACCCAGGAACCACCTAAAAGTCCATGCTGGAGCCCAGCAGATGAACCCACAGTTCATCTATGACAGAAGACCACAATCTGTTTAAAAAGCAGGTTTTCCGTGGGACTTCCCTGGTGGGCCAGTGGTTAAGACTCCATGTCCCCAGGGCAGGTGGCACACGTGCTATCCCTTGTTGGGGAACTAAGATCCCACATGCTGCATGGTGAGGCCAAAAAAAAAAAAAAAAGATGAACTCTATGGTACGCAAATTATATCTCAGTTTAAAAGATGGAAGAAAGATAGGGTAGGAACTTTGGTGATACCCTGAGGCATTGTATAAAAGACGGAAGAAAAGTTGTTACTGGCTCACTCGTGTCCGACTCTTGGCCACTCCCATGGGCTGTAGCCTGCCAGGCTCCTCTGTCCGTGGAAATGTCCAGGCAAAAATACTGGAGTGGGTAGCCATTCCCTTCTCCAGGAGATCTTCCCGGCCCAGGGATCAAATCCAGGTCTCCTGCATTGCAGGTGGATCCTTTCCTGTCCGACTCACCAGGAAAGAAAGATTATGGAAAATCACAGAAGGATGGTGACTATGGCTTGTTCCCATGGGAACAAGGACTGAGGAGGTTTGAAAGCACCTCCCTTGTGGGAGGAGCCCCCAGAGAACAAGCCCCCTCCCTCCCTGGTGGCCTTAGTTCCGGGTGGGGTAAGCACTGGCCCCTCTCAGCTGTGGGTCCTTTCCTGAGGGATCAGAACACGGAGGGGAGAGAAGGAAGCTCTACCGACTTTGTAACCCACCAGCAGGTGGGGGCAGAAACAGGTGGGCGAGCAGCCAGCACTGACCACAGGCCATGGTCCAGCCAAGCCCCCGGGGAGAAGTTCATACCAAGGAAGCCCTCCTCATCGACAATGATGGTGTAATCCTCCGGGGTCTCGGTCAGACTGAAGAACTTGCACCTGGGTGGACGGACAGACAGACACAGGATATTGTTAACTCCCAGCAGACCCTGCGGCAGCCACCCACCCGTGACCCGGTGTACCAGCGCTCTGATCCAGGCTGCTGGAGCAGGGCTGGGGGTACTGATTCTTTCTCCCGCCAGTGCCCCAGCTCTTACTCAGGGGGTCGCAGAGAGGCCTAGAGATGACGATCGTTTCCTCTGCCACACCCAGTCTGTGGGGACCCCCGAGCTGGCCAGCCTCCAGGATCGCCTCTAGGCCCCAGGGCAGCTCTGGCGGGAACCATGCAGATGAACTGTCTTTCCCGGCCTACCCAAACCCCTACATTCTGACCGCTAGGCCTCTGTCGCTGGGCTGTGTCCCCTGCCCATGGTCCAGGCCCCTCTCCTCACCAAGAGCCCCCACTGTCATTCAGGGCCTAAGTCATATTACTCCACCAAAAGCCCCGCCTTTAGGGGACCCTTCTTCCTTGTACAAGAGAGGGGTGTGGCTGTGTGTGCCATTTTGGGGCATGGATCCCTGAACCGCCTCTGGTAACACTGCTTAGCCTGGGGTGTAAGTTACTCATCCCCTATCCCAAGTGGGACCATCAATTTCCCAAGGCCAGGGAGGGCCCGGCAATCACCCTGTCCTTCTGTATCTTGTCCCTGCTGGTCTCAGCCCTGAGCGCACTCTGGGCACCTGGCAGACAGGCTGGGTTCCGTGTCCAGGCTGCCCTTGGGCTGGGCTTTGAGGCTGTCACTGGGTGAGGGGGAGGGTTACCTCCTCTCACTACCTCTCTCCCTGCTCCCCATCCAGCTAGTGGACCCCAGAACACCCTAGGCGCAGCGACAGGGAGACGGCACGCTCAGGCAGTGGTGTGTGGGAAACTGCCCACGGTCATTTATTTTTCCGGTGTCACTGATCTCAAGAGTGAGGCTCAGCTCGGGCTCTGCGCCCAACGTGTAAAACTCATCCATCATGGGAAGTCGTGACACAAAGAGGTCCAATGAGTAACCCTGGCAAGGGTCCGAACGGCACTTCTAAGAAGATTAAAATGGGAAAGGAATCCTGAAGTGTCATGGGATGGGGTGGCCAGAAGGTTACACAAACCTCTCTCCTCCTGGTTTCCCCTCCCCTGGCAGCCGCCCTCCAACACTGAAGCCTCGTCACCAGAAGCCCCGCAGCGCCCTCTTTCCCTTTATGTTTTAAAAAATTAATTTAACTGGAGGATAATTACAATACTGTGGTGGCTTTTGCCATACACCGACATGAAGCAGCCACAGGGCACATGTGTCCCCCAATCCTGAATGCCCCCTCCCACCTCCCTCCCCTTTTCTCTTTAAATTTTTCACAAGGCATGAGATCCCCTGGAACTGGTAGGAATGCAAAGTGGTACAGCTGTTAGGGAAAACGGTTTGTCAGTTTCTTACACAGTGAAACATACATGACCACAGGCAATCCCACTCCTGGGTATGGACTCAGGAGAAATGAAAACATGGCCACACAAACGCCTGTATGCAAAATGTTTACAGCCTTTATCTGTAACCACCCTGAACTGCAAGCATTCCAAACATCCTCCTTGCAGCCGGAGAGCTGGGTAAACTGTGGCATGTCCACGCCAGCGAATACGAGTCAGCAACGACGAGGAGCGAGCGAGCAACTCCTGCAGTAATGCGGACGCAGCTCAAGAGCGCTGGGCTGCGGTAAAGCCACGCTCCACAGGCGAGCGTACTCTGTGCTTCCATTCATGTGAGATTCTGACTTGCCTTTCTCTTTAAATGAAACTTTTGATCTTGTATTGGAGTATAGCCGATTAACAATGTTTTGATAGTTTCAGGTGGACAGCAGAGGGACTCAGCCATACATATACACCCATCCATTCTCCCCCAAACTCACCTCCCACCCAGGCTGCCACATAACACCGGGCAGAGTTCCCTGCTCTACAGGAGGACCTTGTAGGCTATCCATTTTAACTATAGCAGTGTATACCGTCCCCAAGTCCCTAACTATCCCACCACTCCCTTCACTCCCAGCAACCATAAATTTGTTTTCTAAGTCTGTGAGTCTCCTCCTGGTTTGTATCATGTCCTTTAGATCCCACATATAAGGGATGTCATACAATGTTTCTGCTTCTCTGACTTACTTCTGTGTGACATTCTGGAAGAGGCAAAACTGTAAGGATGGAGAACAGAACAGATCCCTGGTTGCCTGGGGCTGGGTTGGGGTTGATGTCTGAGTCACCAGGAACTTTCTGGGGTGAAGGAGGTGTTTGGTTTCTTTTTTAAAAAATGATTTATGGCTGTGCTGGGTCTTCTTTGCTGGGCAAAGGCTTTCTCTAGTTGCGGCAAGCAGGGGCTACTCTCTAGCTGTGCTGCGCGGGCTTCTCATCACCGTGGCTCCTCTTGCTGTGGAGCGTGGGGTCTAGGCACACAGGCTTCAGTAGCTGCGGCTTGTGGACTGAGTTGCTCTGAGGCATGTGAAATCTTTCTGGACCAGGGATCGAACTCATGACCCCTGGTGGATTCTTAACCATTGGACCACAAAGGAAGTCTGGTGTTTGGATTCGTGACCGTTGTGGTGGCGACGAGATTGCACACGTTTTTCAAAACGGAAAGAACTATACCCTAAGAAGGGTGACTTTTACCGTATATCTGGATTATACCGCCATGAACCCGGAGTTGAGAAAAGTGCTGGTGCCAGAGCCATAAATGAGTGGCGCCCTTCCCCCTCCTTGACATTCAGCTCACCCAGCAGCACACACTGTTCAATTTACCTCCAGGTCTTTGGTTTTCAAATTACATCTCTTGCCCCTGCCTGTCCCACATCCAATTTGCAACTATTGCCTGGACAAGCAAAATCTGTAATTGCTGGGGGACAGCAGCACATTAGCACCTTAGTGAGTGGCAATCGCTGGTCTGGCCTAGTTCCTTCCTGGGGACCCCCTCTCCCCAGCCATCACCAGAATGCCACAAGCACGCACACCCTGGGTCCGGGGGGCGGCCAACTCAGCCATCCGAGAGCCCTGGGAAGGCATAGGGATGTGGTGCTTGCTCCTGGTGCCCTCTTGGCGGTGAGGGATGCTCCAGAAATAGACCGTATAAATGACCCCGAGGGCGTAAACACCGGCAGAAGGCAACATTGGCCTCTGTATAAATGGGGGTATGACTATGCTGTTGATGGGACCCGCGGCTGAGGGCCAGCTGGTAGACATCCATCTCGGAATGTGCACCTTGGCATGGGCAGGCCTCTGGGAGGGCGAGTTGGCCAGAGGGACCTGCAGCTACTCCTCTGGTCAAACTCAGAAGGACGTAGTCTCATATTCCCGCCCCACCATGTCCTACACGTCTCTAAGCTCACCCCATCTCTACACCCCTCAGTCACTCTGAGATCTGTTTTTGCCTCTCTCCATCACTCTCCTCCACATGAATGCGTGCCTAGAAGCCTCTCCAGAACTCTTGCCTGTCTCATCTCATGCATCCAAAGGCTGACAAATATTCTTTCCACTGCCCGGCACCCCCTTCCCTGTTCTTTGGTTGGACACGTGCTGCTCATCCTTCAAGACTCAGTTTAAGCACCTTCTTTGGGGTGAAATCTTTTCTAACTGGCACTGGCCACCTCCTCTGTCTCACTCCCCATCATAGGAGGGGTCCTCCCTGGATGTTAAAGCCATCGTGGACAGCTAGGCTTGCTGGTGCATCACGCCTTTAGGGGACAGTTCATTCACCTCAGACTGTGTGTGAAGGGTGCCTGTAAGAGTTGGGCAGTGCACAACCTGAACAGCTGCACATGATGGTCCTGAATGCCTTCCACAGTCTAGTCCAGGTAACACCTGTTTCCCCCAGTGGACGATATAAGCTCTCAAAGGGAAGGACGATGGGTTCTCTGTACATATATCTTGTACGTGACATGGGCTGGAAGAGTGTCAATACTCAAAGTCTGACGAGCAAAAGAGTGAACTGTGGCCACATACCTGCCCCCAAAGCCAGAGAAGCCCCGATCAGAGCAACCCCTGCCTGTCTTTGTGCGCCACTGCTTTGACTCACCCCGCCTCTGGGAGACGCTCGAGTCTCCAGTCCCAGCTCCACGCTCTCTAACGAGCTGTGGCTAAGCCCATTCCCCAGATGCCGGGCCTCAGTGTCTGTGGCGTCTCTGCGCTTTGTCTAAGGAGCCGGAGAGAGGAACAAGACCCAGCAATTACCCAGACTGCTGCTGAGTGCTGTTGGGAAATCTGAGGAGGAGGGGACGCATTTGCCCTCTAGATGCCCTCATGGTGCTAAGGAACAGGATGAAATAACAGTGTTAGAGAGAGCCGCTTGGGAGAGCGGGAAAAGGACCAAGGTCCTGGAGTCAAGAGGTCCAAGTTTCAGTCCCAGTCCGGTGCCGGGGGGTGGTGAACCCTGGGCTGCCTCATTCCTCTGTACGTGTCCAGTGAAGGACATGTTCAAGGCGGACTAGGTTTCCTGTAGCTCCAGCTTGGGCAAGAAGGGCACAGGCCCCGTGGAACCCTGCCAGCTCCATAGCAAGGTGGATCTCAAAGGGCCTGGTGACAAGGCGTGGAGAGACGATCCCAGGACCATCAAATCTGTCTGGGAAAAGCTTTTCAAGGGCAGGTAAAAATCCCATCCAGCTCTGATCAGAACCCAAGACAGATCTGTTGCCCAGGCAGCTGGGCAGGTGGCAACATCACACCTCTGGGGGGAGGGCTCACTCATCGCACAGTCCCTGTGATGAGCACCCTCAGGGTTGGGCAGTGCACGGCCTGTGCAACTGTGTGTGATGGTCGACTGGCAAGGAGGGGTCAGGTAGAGTCCTGGGCAATGTAGGAAGGAGACTGGGAACAACAGACACTCCTGGTTCACTGTGGTTCAGGACACACTCCAAGAATTGTAATGCAAGTCCCCTGTCCAGGAGATGCCAACACATCCTCGGGCTCTGTGAACAAAGCACGGGTGCTTGATAGTACTGGAGGCCACACGAGAAAGTCTATGTCTGTTCAGAGACTCACAGGCCTGGTAGAGCGTGCCCAGGAGAAATGAGGGGACCTTAGACTGCACCCCCTTCCCGCCTGGAGAAGAGTCCAGCTGCCATCTTTAAATCTCTGTGGCTGCTCTGGACCGGGGAAGGGAACAGTGCTGCCGTCTATGGCTGTGTGACCTCTGGCAAGTTACTTAACCTCTCTGTGCCTCAGTTTTGTCACGTGTACAGTGAGGATGATGACAGTGCCCACTTACTAGGGTTGCTGCTTAAGAATAAATGAGTGTATACCCAGCACGACCATGGTAAGCACTCAATATGTTGGCCATTTTTCCTTCTTGGAGAACAGAGGCAGCTGCGGTGGGGGACCATGGGGAGGCCAGCTTGCGTTGCCAGTTAGAAGAGCTCTAGAGCCAAATGAGGGCTTCTTCAGTGGCTCAGTGGTAAAGAGGGATGAGGGTTCAACCTCTAGGTTCGGAAGATCCCCCCTGGAGGAAGAAACGGCAACCCACTCCAGTATTCTTGCCTGGGAAATCCCCATGGATAGAGAAGCCTGGCGGACTATAGTCCGTTGGGTCACAAAGAGTCAGACATGACTGAGCAATTGAGTATGAGCAAAGCCAAATGGGCTACAGAGACCAGGAGGGAGTGAGATTCTACCTTTCTGAGGGGCTGAGCCCCAGGCTGGTGGGCTTCAGAGATGATGCTACATTGATGGGGAGGATGGATTAAACCACCTCCAAGGTTCTGGGGAGTGCCGAGTCTCTGGATTACTTGAGACACCTGGTCCTTATATGCTGACCCCAAGCAACAAGCTTTGGCTGAAGTTTCCATTCACCTTCCCAGTAGTCCGGCACCCATCAGGTAGCCAGCAAAGGGATGATGGTCTATGATGGGAGAAACCAACTCAGCCTACAATTCCTAGTGGATCTGCTGGAGCCAAACCCACTCCCTGGTCCCAGCTCCCTGACACACCATGCTGGGACCTCTAGAATCTTCAGACATTCAGCATGTCTGAGCACATGGACTGTCCAGATCAGGGGAGCCAGGGAGGCGGTCTCACACATCACCATTGGGTGGGAGCTCCTATCAGCATCCTTCTCGCCTTCCCCATTCACCTGAGGGCTGGGTGGTGGTCCTGCCCTCCCCTCCTTGTTTCCCAGACATCACAAAGACCCCCTGACATAGTCAGGGCTCAGCAGAAGTCGCCTTTCCATGGAATCCTGTGCAGAAGTCTTGGTCTCTGGGAGGCGGGAGCCGGCTTCATGGGCCAGACCCTCCTGGGACCGGGGCCTGTTTTCTGCAGGGTCACCACGTGCTCCTCCCAGACAGACCTTGCTGAGGTCGCCAGGCCACAGAATAAATCTAGCCCTTTGCAATTAGAGCTTGGTCAGCTGGGCTTTCTGTCTTTTTATACAGTTAAGAGCTTGGTCAGCTGGGCTTTCTGTCTTTTTATACAGTTCATGGGGTTCTCACGGGAAGAACACTGGAGGGGTTTGCCATTCCCTCCTCTGTGCTAAAGCTGAAGCTCCTGTTCTTTGGTTGCTGCTGCTGCTGCTGCTAAGTCATGTCAGTCGTGTCCAGCTCTGTGCGACCCCATAGGCGGCAGCCCACTAGGCTCCCCCGTCCCTGGGATTCTCCAGGCAAGAACACTGGAGTGGACTGCCATTTCCTGCTTCAATGCATGAAAGTGAAAAGTGAAAGTGAAGTCAGTCGCATCCGACTCTTAGCGACCCCATGGAGTGGGGTGCCACTGCCTTCTCCAGTACTTTGGCTACCTGGTGTGAACAGCTGACTCACTAAAAAAGACCCTGATGCTGGGGAAGATTGAAGGCAGGAGGACAAGGGGACGACAGAGGATGAGATGGTTGGATGGCATCAACGATTTGATGGACATGAACTTGGGTGAACTCCGGGAGACAGTGAGGAACAGGGAGGCCCGGTGTGCTTCAGCCCATGGGGTCGCAGAGAGTCAGACACGACTTGGTGACTGAACAACAGCTGGGCTACGACATGAGCACCAGACAGGCCCTGCAAACTGGACTGGGAACAGGCTTTCAGCATGTCCCGGGTACCCATAATTCCTTGGCTCAAGTAGGGCCTCTGAGCGCTCATTTTGAATTTCAGCACCCAGACACCCATGCCTGTTTCCCACCAAGGGTAGCCTGTTCAGGATGGAACGAGGGAGGTCCAACTACGTCTTCCTCTGTAGCACATCACAGCGAGCAGACGGAGGGGCCAGGCTCTGACCCACTTCTGGGGGCCACCCCACTGCCTCCGCCAGCCCTGCCGATGCATTCCTGCAGTGGAACACGGGAGCCTTGAACTTGAACTACAGTGAGGGACAGACACGCTTTTGGGGTGCTCACTGGGCTGGTCTCCCGCCTTCCCGGGCTCTTCTTCCCTAAGGACATCAGGGAGGAGAGTGTGGGTCAGACTTTCTTCTGTTACCCAGCCATGACTTTTTCTTCTGCTTCTGGGTCTTTGATAGGTCTTTTGTGTTATTTACAATTCATTTCTACTGTCATTAACAACTAGAAGCTGCTAATTGAAGTTTTAGTTAGAAAAAACTCAATTAGTTGTTTTGTTAACAACTAGAAGCTGCCGTTTCAAGCACTGTGTCAGTACTGTGGTTTGAAGGGCAATCCTAAAGAATGTCCTTTTTCTGTTAAGATTGAAAAACAAATCTGCTTCAGTCTTGGGTGGCCAGGAGAATCAGACAGCGTGGCTATCAGTCTCACAAATTCTAGGGTGATATGCAGAGACAGAACCGCAGAAAGGCGCTGGGTAGGGAGGAGGGATAAAGTAAGGTCTGGATAAAGCCCCTGAGAGCCGAATGCAGTGGCTAGATCACTCAGTCTTTCAACAAACAAATGGTTAAGTGCCTTTAATGCATAAAGGCACTGCTTCGTGAGCTGGAGACACACCTTAAATAATTGGACAATTAGAATTTCCATGGGGGCTGGATAAATGGTGAGTCAGACAGTGGTGTGTGCCTGAGAGCCAATAAAAAAAGGAATTTGCAGTTTAAAGCAGAGTGGGGAGTGGTTGCCAGGGGCTGGGGCGGGGGTAAGGGAATGGGGAGCAATCATTAAATGGGTGCAGAATTTCACTTTTGAGACAATGCAAAGTTCTGGAGGTGGATGGTGGTGAAGGCTGTGGAGCAATGGAATGTAAGGATTTAATGCCACTGAGATATACACAATACACTGAAAAGCTTCTACAGGACTCATGGGGACCTTCTCTTGCTCTCTTTTTTAGATGGTGGACAAATGTATTTAATAAGAAATATTACAAAAAATTAAACTGATAATACTTTCTGTTAAGTACATTTGTTCACCATTTTAAAAAAAAGGGGGACTTCCCTGGTGGTCGAGTGGTTAAGAATCCACCTTCCAAGGAAAGGGACTTTGGTTTGATCCCTGGTTGGGGAACTCCAATGCCACATGCCACGGGGCAGCTAAGCTACAGTGCCACACCTAGGGAGAAGCTCACCCACCGATGAAAGATCCCACATGCTGCAAACAAAGCCCTGATGCAGCCAAATAAATAAATCCCTAAAGAAAAAGACAGTGAGCAGGGAGGGCCCCCCATTAGTTCTGTAGAAACTGGAAGGGCGAGCACGTGGCTGTCCCAAAGCCCTGAGGCGGGTCCCTGCCCAGGAGTGGCTGCTGGTGGGGGAGGGGGAACAGCAGGCTAAGACGTGGGAGATATGGGATATGGGAGATATGGGAGATATGGGAGACGTGGGAGGATGTCGGGGCCCCTGTAAGGACCAGGTGGGGCTGAGAGGCCAGTGAGGAGGTACCTGTGGTCTTCAAGGGGGCTGGCTGGTGAGAGCTGGGGGCTCAGACCTGGCTGGCGCTGGTGGGTGTGGCTCCGTCTAGGAGCCAGGAAGTCATATGCAACAACTGGGGGCTGGTGAGGTTGGTGACAAAGACTGAGGCCAAGGCAGGAAACCATCGTCTTCCACGGCACGTTCTCGGCGGAAGCACCAGGGGAGGGGTCAGCTGGCAGGTAGGGCTGCCCTGAACTGACAGAATGTACACACCTCTGAATCCCGCCTGGACCCACAGCTTTGGTCCTTTCCTCCCTGGAGACCTGCAGCTCCCTAGCCCTGCCCCAAGGGCTCAAGCACAAGCCACAGGGAGCTTCCACATGGCTCCTCCTATGGCCATCCCTGTGGCCTGGGGCACCGGGCAGTGTCAGAAGGGTCAGGCCCCAGGGCAGGAACCCTGTCTGTGGAAGGCTGGCCTCTTGCTTTGCAAGCAATTTCCAAGTGCAAGGCACACACGAGGCGCTGACTAGTGGTTCCCTTTCTGCCTTGGAAGGGACTGAGATGGGAAAAAACCCAAGTGGACAAACTGGCTTTTGCCACCTCTCCAAGATGAGGCTGGGACAACTGACTGGTCCTCGAATCTTCCCAAGTTCCTTCTCTGTGAAAGAGGTTTGAGGATATCTCTCCTGCTGGACTGTTTAGGATTTAAGGAGGTTACGGAACACACATGGGAAGTGCTCAAGACCCCACATACGCATGCCCAGTCTCATGATGCTGTGAGCTGGCCTGGAGACTTGAGTGGACGTCAAAGGCAGCGTTCCCATCTGGGTAGTGCTCAGCCTTGCAGTGGGCTCTGGGTCTCTGCCTAACTTCTGGTCTCCCCATTTCTCACAGCCAAGCAGGACAGTCAAGTCTCGCGCAACGGCTAACGAACCCAACCCAGGTCTCCCAGGCAGGCCACTGCATCCCCGCCCCCAGCCATCCCCCAGTGGACTGTCACCCCCACCTGCCCACCACCTCCCAGCGATGATCGTATCCATTGCGGTGCCGAGATGACTTCCTTCACGGGCTATCTCTGCTGGTCAGATACCTGCTCCTCGGGAGATAACTGAGTTTTTCTCATCCAAGTTTCCCATGCCTCCCACAGGACTCCACGCAGGGTCTGCGTGTCATCTGCGTGTTATCTGCTAACTGAATGTATGTGTAGTGTCATTAATGATTTCCATTTCACAGGTGGGAAAACTGATGCTCCGTTAGGTTAAGGCAGTTATGGCCTTGGGACCACTGTGCTGTGCGGACTCTAGGATGGGGGGAGGGGGTGGGCAGCCAGGGGACAAGTGTGGCCTCTGGCATATTCCCTATGACTCAGCTCTTCCCCTGGGAGTCATCCACCCTCTTAAACATTGGTAACCAGAGACAGGGATGAGAGAACTGATAACAGCCCGTCCTTGGTAACAAACACCTGGCTGCAACCCAGATGCCCATCACCAGGAGAGGAGGAGAGGGATGACAGAATACTACCCAGCAGTCACAACGAACACTGCAGGGACTTGCGAAACTATGCTTGCGTCTCCGCAGTATAATCAGAGATGGAAAAATAAGTGCCTAACTGTTATATACAGCACGGTATTCTCTTTACAGAGTGAAAAGCAGCTACAATGGAAAAAACAAGGACAAAACCCAACACGTTTAAGACTCCACGGAGTTACAATGTAACTCCATGTAAAGGAAGCCAGGGAATAAAGAACAGGTTACTTGGGCTTGGGGGGATTCCCTGATAGCTCAGTTGGTAAAGAATCCGTCTGCAGTCCAGGAGACCTTGGTTCGATTCCTGGGTTGGCAAGATCCCCTGGAGAAGGAAATGGCAACCCATTCCAGTATCCTTGACTGGGAAATCGCATGGACAGAGGAGCCTGGCAGGCTACAGTTTATGGGGCTGCAAAGAACTGGACACGGCTGAGCACACACACACCACTCTACGATACAGCAGTTCCTTGCTGATTATCTATTTTATATATAGCAATGTGGATACGTTAATCCCAAACTCCTAATGTATTTCTCCCTCCTCCTGATTTCCCCTTTGGGAAGCCCCTGAGCCTGTGTCCTCTCTGATAGTGACTCCCTGGCTTTCTCCTGACTTAACGGGAAGCTTGTTCAACAACCCCCACCCCCGTTCTTCATGCTGCAGCTAAGAACACACGCAGACACACAGCCTTCAAGGATGTGGACAGCGTTCGGTCAGCAGACTGAAAATAGTAATCAGAAGACTCGACCCTATAGCAACCAGCGGTTCTTCTCCCCCTGCCCTGCCCCACCAAGCCGCTGACACCTTCATGGGGAACCAACGGTCCCTAGAGGGTTTGCCATTACAAGACTTTGGAACCACACTGAGGTACCGCCTGGATGGAGTTGCCAGCCTGTTGCCTGGCAACTCCGTGATGCCCCCACTCCCAGGTCACTCTGCGCCTCTCTCATCTCCTGTGGCCACTCCAATTCTGTACCGCCTGTTGCTGCCTCAGGGACAGGGTGTCCTGGGTGGCCCGCTTGGCTGATCCTTAGATGGCCCCTGATCAGCACCATCCTCCTCGGCAGTGACCTCCAGCTCGGAGATCCCCCGGGTCCTGGCTCTCACCCCTCCACCCCTCGGGGGAACAGCTCAACTGTCCCTCTCCCGTGCCTCCCTGTGCCCACGCTCTGCACCCCAGTGTCCACCTCCAAGGTCCTAAGGAGGTGAAGGCCTCCTTCCAAAACCCCTCTGCCTTTCCATTCATCTCATCCCCTCTCTGACCTTGGAAAAATGGTGCCACCGGGGCAATCTTTTAAGTCCCTGTTCCCACCAGCGCCTCTCTCTCAGGAATCTTGTCTCATACTTGGCTTCCTCCTAGTCTTAGTGACAAACAAGCTCAAGTTTCCTCCATCCTAAAAAAAGGCTCCCTTGTGCCCATCAACCTTCTTCCCTCCACTACCTCTAGCCCTCGCCGCTGGCCGGCCTCAGCCCTTCACTGGATCCTGCTCACCTGTGACCTCTATCAGCCAAAGATGACGGCTTCCTCCCTCATGCCCTCCTGTCCTTGGGCCTTTTGGCAAGACCCTACATGGCTGCCCAAGGGGCTTCAGCCCTGATCCGGGTATTGACCACAGGGCCTTCCAACGTCGACCCTCCTTTCGCTTCCTGCAGCGTCCTCTCTTTCAAGCCTCCCCAACGCTCTTCTCACATTATCCCCTTCCTGCAATTCTCTCCCTCGCAGTGTCCCAGTCACTGCGACCCAGGCTTTCTCCCCAAACGTCAGACACCCACTTCTCCTCTGATGCTGGCTGGACTGGTCTCAGACTCATCTTTCACATCCAACTGCTCAGAGAGGAAGTGCTGGTGCCCATTTCACAGATGAGAAAACTGAGGACAGCAACCTGGCAGACAACCGAGACCACCTCCTGTGCCCTCATCCCAGTGGGACGAAACAGAATCGAGTACCATTCGCTTGACTCTAAAAACCCACTGCTGGGAGTTCCCTGGTGGTCCACTGGTTAGGACTCTGGGCTTTCATTGCCGAGGGACCGAGTTCGATCCTTGGTCAGGGAAGTAAGATCCTACAAGCTGCAAGGCATGGCCAAAACCAAGCAACCAAACACCCCTGCTGTTCCCCCCTGGGCGTGGCCAACAGCTGACCACCAGGACAGAGTCAAGGACGGGGGACTGCCCGAGCCTGGGGCTGAAGGCTGAGTCATCTCAGAGAACATTCTCCTTTCGATGGCTGTGGCCGCCTGTTATGGGCAGTCGGCTGACACTCGATCTGTTTACTCTCGGAGTCCTAGCCCAGCAGAGTGAGGCCCTCACGGGGGCCTCTCTGGGGCATCCTGGGCAAGGAGCCCCAGCCAGTCAGAGCCTCTCGGACCTTAAGCCAGGAGGGGGAGGGCCACTTCCAGGTAAACTTGTTCAGCAGACCCACCCTGAGACTTCAGATTTATGAACCAGATAAATTAGCAGAGGGAGGAGATTTGCAAGGGTTGGTTTAGTTTGGTAGAATCGCTTACCACAGATTCCCATTAAAACCACAACAGGCGGGAGAAAGGGGGGATCTTCCTGGAATCACCCAGACACAAAGGCAGAGCACGGGGAAGCACAGACTCAGGCAGGGGGACCACTGTGTGCTGCCTCCAGGTAACAGAATCCTGGAGACCCTGCCGCTGCTTGCTTACCCCTAGGAAGGGGGAGCTCACTCCTTCGTGTGGCTGGGAGAGCTTATTTCTAGAAAGCTCTATCCGTGGGGCCTCTTTAATAACTGACACCCAACTAGTCTTAATTCTACCCTCCAGGGACCCAGGGAGATTTATTCCAGCTGGGAACATGGCAGGAAAGGAGCCCAGGAGGACTACCACCTCTTCCCACAGTGGGAACAGGGCTTATGGGCAAATATGTTACATAAACCTCAGCTGTTTGCTTAAAGCAGGGGTCCCCAAACTCCGGGATGGATCTAAAGCTTGATGACCTGAAGTGGAGCTGATGTAATAACAAGAGAAATAAGGTACACGATAAATGTCATGGACTTGAATCATCCTGAAACCACCACCCACACCTACCTGTTCCCGGTGGTGCTAGTGGTAAAGACCCCGCCTGCCAGTGCAGGAGATGTAAGAGACACGGGTTCGATCCCTGGGCTGAGAAGATCCCCTGGAGAAGGGCATGGCCACCCTCTCCAGTATGCTTGCCTGGAGAACCCCGATGGCCAGAGGAGCCTGGAGGGTTACAGTCCATAGGGTTGCAAAGAGTCGGACTCAACTGCAGGGACTTAGCGCACACACCCCTCCCCAGCCCTGGTCCGTGGAAAAACTCTCTTCCACAAAACTGGTCCCTGGTGCCAAACAGGTTGGGGACCACTGGCTTAAAGCATGGGTTCTCAACCTTGGCTGCACATTGAACTCACCTGGTGAGCCCTAAAAAATACTGAGGGGGCCTGCAGAGGATGTCCAGCTGAATGGAAAGCCAAAGAGGCAGGAGGCCAGCCTCCCTCGCCAGATGCTTGGACCTTCCGGGCCAGGAGAGGCTCCCGGCAAGCTGCCTAGCCAGGGGCTTGAGCACAGCACATCCGCCACCACGTTCTGGGGGGACACCCTGGGCGGACGTCCACCCGCAGGCACTGTCCACTTACCAAGCCTCTGCTCTGCAGGTCCCCCCCCCCCCCAGGCAGCTGCAGGGGTGGCACTCCTGGCCTCCCCGAGACAAGGCTGAGCACACCTGTGAGACGCCGTGGAGGACACTGCCCCCTGAATCAGAGGTACCACTGCTCCCCGGAATGTCAGCACCCAGGGCTGCGGGTTTAAGCTGGTCCCGACAACACCCACTCACCGCAATGCCAGCAGGGAGGTGACGGATGGGGACGGCTTCTTGGTTTGCCTGGAACGGTCCCAGCTTGGGCACCAACAATGCCTCAGAAACGGGCAGAATCACGCAGAGGTGACAGAAGTCGTGTGGGGAGTGGGCAGGAGAGGGGAGTGGTGACCGGAAGTGGGGAGTGGGAAGACTTCCGGGAGCCCGGGAACGTTCTCTAGGGGTTTCTGCCTGGGCGCCGGGTCTCCAGGTGCGGTCATTTTGTAGGAATTCACGGAACCTCATTTATAAAATCTGTGCACGCCCCACCTTGGCTGCTACTTCACTGAAGTAGAAGGGAAGTCCCGGGGCAGGGTGGGGAGTCGGGGATAAAGGCTAAGGGGTCAAGTTCGTGCCGTGCCGTTCTTCTTGTTTAACCTGAGTCTTCTTTGCATCCCAACTGAGTAGACAGGCTCAGTGGTTTGCCTGGAGGTGGCTATGAGGCTCACGTGCCAGGGTAGACCTCAAGGGTTCTCTGAACAAGGGTGAAGGGGCAGAGGAGGTGACCTGAAGATGGATGAGGAGAAAGGATTCTACAATGTTCCCATGGTGACACCCCTCTTGCTGTGCCAGGGCTGAGCAGCAGCTACTGAACAGCACTCAATGATTTAGGCAAAAAATGCTTAAAAAAAAAAAATTATTCGGCTTAGCTGTGGCACCTGGGCCCTTTGCTGCATCACGGAGGGTATTTCGTTGCAGTGTGGGGGCTCAGCAGTTGTGGCTCCTCGTCTGAGCTGCTCAGCAGCTTGTGGGATCTTAGTTCTTGGGATTGAGCCTGGGTCTCCTGCATTGCAAGGTGGATTCTTAACCACTGGACTACCAGGGAAGTACCTGAGAAATGCTTTTAATGACATCAACTTGGGTTTTGATCATAATTTTTTACAGGTTTTATATATATATATACATATTTTTTTTACCCCAAACCTTTTTCTGAACTGTGGCATAATTTACCATATTGAAATGTGCAGACTTTCGGTGTATGGTTAGATGAATTTTCACAGATGTATACTCCCTTTTAACCAACACCCCAATCAAGATACTGAATGTAGTGTTAAGTGTTAGTCACTTAGTCGTGTCCAACTTTTTGTGACTTCATGAAGTATATATAGCCTGACAGGCTCCCCTGTTCATGGAATTCTCCAGGCAAGAAACTGGAGTGGGTAGCCACTTCCTTCTCCAGAGGATCTTCCCAACCCAGGGATCAAACCCGGGCCTCCTGCATTGCAGGCGGATTTTTTACCATCTGAGCCACCAGGGAAACCCTGACATATACACAGTACTATGTATAAAATGGATAACAGGAGCCTGCGGCATAGCGTAAGAGACTCTAATTAATACCATGTAATGGCACATATGGGGAAAACATCTAAAAAACAGTGGATACATGTACATCTGATTCACTTTGCTATACATCTGAAACTAACAACACTGTAAATCAACTATACTCCAATTAGGAAAAAAAAAAAGGATACTGAACATTCTCTTCACTGCAGAAAGCCTTCTGTCCCTTGCCTGTGGGTCCCTACGACCACCCAGAGGCCGCCCGTGCTCGTTTCCACCACCATAGACCATGTAGTGGTCCACGTGCTTCACAGCCGTGAAACTGCACGGTGTATACTATTTTATGTTTGGCTTATTTGGCTCAGTGTATTGTTTTTGAGATTCATCTGTTTTTTTTATCATTTGTAGCAGCTTTGATTGCTGAGTATATATGTTTATATATATTTATATTATATTTTCATCTATTCTTTCTCTTGTTGATGACATTCGGTTGTTTTCAGCTTTGGGTTATTATGAAGGAAGCTGCTATAAACATCCTTATTAAAAAAAAGATTTCCTGGCTGGCTTCCTCTGCCCCAAGTTCCCGTAATTCCACAAAAGCAGCTCAAGTTTGCCCGAAGAACTCCTCCGCAGACTTCAGCCCACCCAGGGGCACCTGAGCCCTGCCCTCTCCGTGGGGTGGGTCCTGCGGCAGGGCCGTCACACCTGCTGAGATGAGGAAGGACCCCGCTGATGTGCAGCCAGGGAAAAACAAGCACAGAAAGCATTACTGTAGTTTGATTGTGGGAAAGGCGGTGAAACAAGGATTTTAAAAGGGAGCAGCTCTGTGGACTTCTTTTGGACAGGGAGCCCGGGAAGGGCTCAGGGAAGAAGGGATCCATGCAGGACAAGCAGCAGACACAGGGGACGCCAGGAGAAAGACCCCCTGATTCTCAGAAGAGAAATATCCTACAGGGTTGTGGTCCAACCATCTGTAGCCGTGGAAACGTCCAGTGTCATCCACACGACGTAATACATCGCTGAGTGGGAAAAAAGCAAGCCCCAGAAGAAAACACACAGCCCAATGCCCTTGCCAGCTGTCTATCCAGGGCCAAACTGTTTGTAAAAGTCAAGGGAAAGATAAGCGTGGGTGGACCGCAGTTACCATCGATGTCATGGTCGCAGTGCAGGGGATATTCTTATCCAAACAATCAACAGGTGAAACGTGGAAGCTAGTATCAATAAGTAAGTCACAGGACAAGGCGGGTGAGTTATCGCACTCTGTGCACCTGAGGTCTATTAAGAAAGTAACAATAAAAAAGAAGGCTCTGAAATGTTTGAGGGTGTATGTCTTATACAGAGAGCGGTTCCTGCATCTTGCTGGCAGTCTCGCTGTTCCATCTCTGCACCTGCCTCTCTGTACCTGCTCAAGTCCCATCTTCTCTTAGATGGGGGAGCTGGAGTCATGCTCCATTCACTGTGGGTCACCAAGGGGGTGGGGGGCCCCGGGGAATGCAGGGGGATGCATAGACCCTGAAGTCTATGAGCCTAGCCCTATCAGACCCCAGCCCCTGTGTCCCTCCAGCTGGGAGCCTGGGAGGATGGTCAGGAGCCCCAAGAAGACATTGCTACTGTCTTTATTAATTGAGTGGTATCAGCTGAGCCCCTGCCAAGACAGGGAGTCAGACATAGACGGGTTTGTGTTTCTGCAGGGGTCCCAGGGACAAGACACCAAAAGGGGTGGAGCAAGAGGATGAGTGGAGGATCTCAGTGAAGGAAGAGCCGGGAAATGCCTTGAACAGGGGGTTACAGCTCAGAGATCCGCAAGATACTTGGGGTGAAGAGAACCAGGACTCAGACACGCTTTGCACGCTCCACACCCGAGAACACTCTTCACTTGCACCAAGAAGCACGTGGCTCCCTCATTCTTTTTCTCCCTAGCACTTTTAGGAAAGAACAGTACAAACATATTTTTCTGTACCCAAGAAACAGGCCAGTAATAGCATGGGCCTGGTACCTGGTCTCAGTGGAGGGGGGTGGGTGGGTGGGTGGGTGTGGGTGTGTGGGTGTGGGTGGGTGTGGGTGTGGGGGTGTGTGTGTGTGGGTGTGTGTGTGTGTGTGTGTGTCTCAGTGGAGGGGGGTGGGGTGTGTGTGTGTGTGTGTGTGTGTGTGTGTGTGTGGAGGTGGGGGTGCTCCCTTCTACCAAAAGAGGGGCAGCTGACATTCAACTTCGATAAACTGCGGGCCCTGGGTTGCAAGATCTTCCAATTTTTCCAGAAAAGCTGGAAATCCAGATTTTGGTGATCTCTCGATACTTAAATGTTGGTATACTTAAAAAAAAAACAACAAAACACCAAGATGGGCCAAAGAAAACATGTCTGACCTACAGATACCCCATTTTCCCCCCTCCCAGCCCCCTACCTCCCCGCAAAGTTCTCTTATGGGGTTTAGGAGTTGCAATTAAGCCTCCTAAGCCACCAGCACTGGGACCAACCCGGGCTCGGATTTCATCTCTGGCTCCATAATGTCCGGAACCTTGTGGAGGTCCTTAAGAGTGAAGGACTAGCGACTGGCATGAGGTGGGTCTTGAGTTTACCACTATCTCTTCCCAGGAAAAGCCCCCTCGGCATTCACTTAGCTCAGGGGAGAAAATGTTTAGCATTGACACTTGGCTCTTTTCTTTTTTTTAAATTTTTTATTTTTGGCTGCGCTGAGTTTTCATTGCTTTGCATGGGGTTTCTCCCTAGTTGTGGCGAGTGGGGGCTATTCTTCATTGTGATAGGAGTGATTCTCATTGCAGTGGCTTCTCTCGTGTGGAGTACCGGCTTTAGAGTGCACAGGCTCAGCTGCCCTGTGGCATATTTAATCCTCCCGGACCAGGGATCGAACCCGTGTACCCTGCAGTTGGAAGTGCAGATTCTTAATCATTGGACCACCAGGGAAATCTGACACTTGGCTTTCTTAAGACCTACTTGCCTCTCTCTTCACCCTCCTGTTAACAAGCAGGGCTTTGTTTACTAACTGGACTGGGTGGTCCTTCCAAAGTGCTTGGGCACCTGGCCCGGGGCCCCACTTATGGCCAAGACATGCCCGCAAAGGAAGCCTGGGCTGTCACGTGGTCTTGCACTCCTGGGTGATGACGACACCAGCTTCCCAGAGTCCAGGCTGGGGCTGAAAATCAACACGGGCAGCCACTGCTGGCTCCTCACTCCCCAACCTCTCCTGGAGGATGCAGCGTCTTGTTTTGCTGGGTTTGTACCTGTCATTACCTCTCTGAGCTTCCCGGAGCAGCTTAATGACCATCCAGGGGTCCTGCCCCACAGTGAGGAGGGCAGGCCCCTAGGGGCTTCCATGGACTCTGGGCCAAACACTTCACTTTTATTAAAATTCTCACTTGGCTGGGGCCAATATCCCTGGGGCCATGTCCCATTTGCCAAAGTCACGGAGACAGAGAAAAGTAAGGGAGATTGCGGTGTTAGAAGACGAGAGAGAAAGTCTAATTAGAGCATTCACCTGCCAATGGAGGAGACACAAGAGATGCAGGTTCGATCCCTGGGTCAGGAAGATCCCCTGGAGGAGGAAACGGCAATCCACTCCAGTATTCTTGCCCAGAAAATTCCAAGGACAGAGGACCCTGGCGGGCTACAGTCCATGGACTTGCAGAGCTGGGCATGACTGAGCACACACACACAACTGGAGCATAACATAAAAATGCATTTCTGACAAACTGGCCAAATCAGTGTCATCACCCTATTTCGCAGATGAAGAAACTGAGGCTTGGAAAGTCAACACCCCACCAAGGGCCATGAGCTAAGTGGGCAGAATATGTTGCCTGTGACTGGTAAGGGGGTACACCCGGGCCTCTGTGGTACCAGCATCCTCTACTCACACAGGAGCGGGGGTACTCAGGGGAAGGCATCTTTGGTAACAACAAGGAGGCTCCTGAGAACCCTCTGAGGGCAACAGGGGTCAGTGGCTGCCTCCCCACCGCCCTGGGGAGAGAAGGTATCTTTCTGGGGTATGCAGCATTTTACTTCTGGGACAGGTATGAAGCCCCAGAGAGGGCACTACTCAGACTCAGCTGCTCCCAGAGCCTGAAGCCTCCCCATCAGCTAAACCTGGCAGGAAGGTGGGAAGGCTTGGCATGCTGGGACCCATGGCTTCTGACATTCAACACTGGTGGAGGTGAGAGAGCTCAGGAATCTGGGAGGGGGCAGTCCCTGGAGGTGGGGACTAGCTTTGAGGGCTGGGGATGGCTGAGAGTGGGTCTGGCTACCTGGGCCTGGCAGATGGGTGCCTTCACCTGCACGTGGAGGGGCCAGAGCAGGAGCTGGCCACACAGGTGGGCAGATACACCGCTATGAGAGCAAACAAAAGCAGCGCTTTAACTCCGATGACCGGAAAACAGGCTGGGTGCTCTGGAGGTGAAAGGCTTAAGACCTGTCTCAGCCCACTGGGGGCCTGTGCACTGGCTAGGCAAGAAGATAAAACGGTGATGATGGACCCCAAACAAGAAGACAAGCAAATGCCCCAGGGCCTGTATGTACCTGCATAATCACATACCCCCCCAGGATGGAAGGGGACACACAACGGTCCTTCGCCCGCCAGGCTGATGCACACTGGGGGTGAGGTGGTGGGAAGCAGGCTGGGGGCACCCAGATGGATGGATGTGGTGTTTGGGGCAAGCACCACCCAAAGACTTTTCCAGCCTGTGTGCTCTGACCCCAGACTCTGCTTCTACGCATCTGACTGCAAGCATATTTTCACACGTGCAAAATTAAGGCCTGTGCCCTGAGTTATGCATTACAGCATTAATTATAAATGATGACAAAAAAGATTGGGAAGAAATGTCCACCAGTGAGAGACAGTTTAAAGATATGACGGCCACCTGGTCCTCGGGAAACTATGCGATGGTTAAAAGTGTGAAGGTCGCTCAGTCATGTCTGACTCTTTGTGACCCCATGGACTGTAGCCCACCAGGCTCCTCTGTCCATGGAATTCTCCAGGCCAGAATACTGGAGTGGGTAGCCGTTCCTTTCTCCAGGAGATCTTCCCAACCCAGGGATCGAACCCAGGTGTCCCACATTGCAGGTGGATTCCTAATACTGTCTGAGCCACCAGGGAAGCCCAGTAATACTGGAACGGGTGGCCTATTGCTTCTCCAGGGGATCTTCCTGACCTAGGAATTGAACGGGGTCTCCTGCACCGCAGGCAGATTCTTTACCAGATGAACTACCAGGGAAGCCCCAGTGGTTAAAAGGAGGGATGCAAATTATTGCTAAGACGAATTTCAGCTGAAAAATCCACAATGCAGAACAGGAACAGTGAGCATGGTTTAAAACCAACTTATGTTTTAAAAAAAAAAAAAAAGAGGGAAAATACTGCATATGAGTATTTGCATATATATACATACACGTATATATACACACAGACAGACATAGAAAATATCACCAAAATCCCACCAATCTCCTTATGGGGGTGGGAACTGGGTGGCTGAAGAATAAGGGTGGGAGGGAGCTTTTACTGGGTACTTCCGTGTATCTTTGGAATTTAATAAATTGTGAGTTTATTATAACCTATCCAAAAATTAAAAATAAAGAAAAAAAACAAAACAGAGGCAAGGAGGCGGCTGGACTGTCCAGGCAGGGGAGCCAGGTAAGAGTGGGGTGCCAGAGGGGGACCCTGAGAAGGTGTGGGAAGGAGGGCACAGTGGCCAAGGGCGTGGTGTCAGAAGCCAGACTGTGCTGGGGGTCAAAGCCCAGGCCTGCTGTTGACCTGTGTGGTGACCTTCCTGCCCAGGGCTGGGGCACGGCCCAGATATAGCTTGATGCCAGGAGGACCGATGAGAATCAGAGGAGTCAGCCTCTCCTGCCCACCTGCAACCCTCTACTTGGTAGGGGTGCTGACCCTGAGCCACCTAAGGGGCCAGGTGACATGTCATCTTAAAGCAGACCCTGGGGCTCTGCCTTATCTCCATGCAGGGCTCCCTGTAGAAGCTACTGGAAGCTGCTGGGTCACCACCCCCCAACAGTAAGCCTGAGCCCTTTGCGGGTGGGCAAACAAAGGATGAGGGAGGTATCTCAAGGTCTCCAGCGTCCATGTGAAGACAAACAGCAACCCAAACCTTTCTGAGATCTTCTGCTCACCTTCCAAACCCCCTCTTAGAGACCAGAGCACTAGGCCAGTTAGAGTGGCCCAAACAACATTCTGTAGGTGCGGGGCGGGTGTGGGGGGTAGGCACAGGGTGGTACTGAGCATCTCCAGACCATCTGGGGACACGGGGAGGTGATGGAGAGTGGCACACCCCACATCTCGCTTACCCGTTCATCAGTCAGTGGGTACTTGGGTTGCTTCCATGTTTTTTCTACTGGGAGTAACGCCATGAATGTGAGACCCCGCTTCCAACCCTTTCCAGTGTGCATGCCAAAGTGGCCTTTCACTAGCCTGCATGCATGTAGGCTCAGTTGTCAGTTGTGTCTGACTCTGCAACCCCATGGACTGCAACCTGCCAGGCGCCTCTGTCCATGGGATTATCCAGGCAAGAATACTGGAGTGGGTTGCCATTTCCTCCTCCAGCCTTCTTTGGCCCAGTGACCAGATCCTGATGGAGGAGTCTGGATGGAGCCTGCCTTTCCCCCATAACAGGGCCACCCTCTCCAGCCCAGGGGTTGCTCCAGCTCACCGTGGGCCACACCGGCCAGGCCTCTGGGCTTCCTGCACATGCTGTTTCTCCTTCTTGAAAGTCCCTTCCCTACCTTGATGTTTCAAGCCTGGCTCAAATGCCCCCTCTCATGGAAGCCCGCTCCGACCCCCCTGGACTCCACTGTATTTCTCCCCTGCACCTCGAGCTCCCGAGCCTGGAGGACTTTTCCTCTCACCAGACTAGCATCATTAAGAGCCTGGAGAGAGCAGTCTCCCGCACCGTGCTGTGCACAGGGAGTCCAGGGTCGGGGTTCAAGCCCTCAAAGGGCCAGCATGTGGCACAGAATGGGTATCACGGGGGATTTCCCTGGTGGTCCAGTGGCTAAGACTCTGAGCTCTCAATGCAGGGGGCCCAGGTTCCATCCCAGGTCAGGGAACTAGATCCCACAGGCTGCAACTAAGAGTTCGCATGCCGCAGCTAAAGATCCCATGTGCCGCAACTAAGTCTCAGTGCAGCCAAATAATAAATATTTTAAAAAGAAAAAAAAAAAAAAAGAACTAGTGGAGATGAATGAACCCCCGAGGGCCAAGAATCCAGGCCAGGTGTCAAGAAACCCCAGACAGCAAGAATGAGCCGTCTCTCCACTCTCAGCCTCTGCCTTCCCCGGCCACCCTCCCATGGGCCTGATTCCCCCTGGGGTGACAGATGACAGATAAGCCCTGGGAGACTGGAGGCACAGGCTTCCCGGGACCTCACACTCGCCTAGCTGCTCCCTCGGGGCCTGTTCCTGCCCTTGGAGGGAGAAGGGACGTGGCTGCGGAGGAAACCTGACCTCACAGGACAGAGGTGTGTGTGCCGGGTCAAGACGGGTGATGATGCAAGAACCTTCGTTCTTGGGGAGGATGCAGAGGTCCTGACTTTTGAGAACAAGCGCTCCTCAGGGCATTAACCCAGGGCAGTCTTGCAATGGTTTGGTTTTTCATGGGGCATTTTAGCATCACAGCTGGTGTCCAAATGAGGCCGGCAGTACAGGTGGGTACTGAGGGGTCTCCTGATCGCTAATGTCTCCAGTCCCACAACCCTCCTTACAGACGCAGGGCTGGGCACCCACCTAAGCACCTCACCTGCTAGATCTCATTTAATCCTTGGAGCAGCCCTTGGACAGGGTGTGATCGCTTTCTGCGTTTTTTTTTCAGTGGAATTTGACAACTCAAGGCAGTTAAAACCAGGCTGATTTGGACTGAGAAGCAGAGGAAGGAAAAGGGCTGGAGGGAAGCTGAGGGGCCATCATTCTGAGTAGGCCTACTCTGAAGAGCGTTTAGAAAAGAGTGGATAAAAAAAAGAAATGTGGGGACTTCCCTGATGGTCCAGTAGTTAGGACTCGGAGCTTCCAATGCAGGAAGGGTGCAGGTTTGATCCCTGGTCGGAGAACTAAGATCCCACATGCCACGTGGCTTGGCCAATACATAAATAAAATTAAAAAGAGAAAAAAAGAAATGTGGTTTCATTGCTCCAAGCATGTACTCCATCCACCTGGGCTACCTGCTGGGGTCCTCAGAGACCTGGCTCTGGAAGACGATGTGGACCAACCATCCCACAAGGACACTCAGCTCAAGGGGCTCCAGCCCGAGGGCTGCAAATGAGTTCCACCAGGTGGTTCATCATGGGGTCATCCCCAGGCCAGCACTGCACCTCCCTGGGGTCAAGCCCGGGGAAGGGGATAAATAGATCCCATCTCTGACAGCCCTGCCCTAGTCTCACCGGGAGGCAACGAAGAGGGTGGAGTCCAAGGAGACCCTTCTGAAACCCCCGATGTCCACCTGCAGGCTCCCAATCCTAACTCTTGCCGAAGCAGGGGGACACTACGCGGTTCCTTCCCACTTCTATGGCTCATTCTGCAAAGCGGGAGTGACAGCTCTGTCCCCTGTCCTAAGGGTCCTAAGGCTCCGTATAAACCCTCCTACAGAAATCACAGTGTGGGCAAAGTAGAGGTTGTCCTGGGGAGAGAGGAGGATCCGGCATCGGAGGGGAGCGGGGAGCAGGAACGAAGCAGCAAAGGAGGGAAGGCGGGGCGGGGCTCTGGCTGTCCAGAGGGCGGGGCTTCGGGGGCTCTGCTCAGGGCCTGGACTTCATCCCAGCACATCTCACAGTCGCAAGATGGGATTAAATTTCTGTGCAAATCAAAGCTGCCCTCCTGTTGGGAAAGAGCCTGGAGGGGACCATGAGGGTCAAGAGGTCTGGTGAGGGAGGCAAGGGAGGCGAAACAATTAGAGAAAGGGTCTGCAGAAGGGCTCGATAGAGACAGATGGATGTGGGGATGCAGAGGAGGGTGGGAGAAGGTCTGGACAGGAGATGAGGAGGACCACTTGGGACAGGCCAAGGATGGGCAGGGAGTCTAAGCATCAGTCAGGCAGCTCCTGGGTGCAAAGAACAGCTCCCAGGACCCGGCTGGGAGCGGACCTCAGCACTCTTGGTTCTGACAAGCTGCTCTTACAAAGGGCCCCCTGCCTAACCCCAAAGGTACTCAGGTCTGTATGCCTGCAGACTCCTCTGCCGCGAGCAAAAAGTCCCTCGTCAAAAAAAAAAGAAAAAATCAGAATTAGACATTCCATCCTGCATCCACCAGCTCAGCCCTTCCAATCATTCCAAAGCTGAACAGACCATCAGCGTTGTGGGAACCAAGGCCACCACTGAGGCATGCAGCCCAGCGAAGGGCACTTCGGTCCTCAAAAAATATCCCGTGAATTCATACGAATAATCAGCTCACTGTGGTTAGGATGCCTGAGCCCTTGATATAAGTTTCTCTTTTAATCCTCAGTGCAATGCAAAGGGCCCATATACTGATGACCATTTAAAGATGCAGAAACTGAGCCTCCTTTGAGGCTCTCAAGAATCTGCCTAAGGCCACAGAGCTGGTAAGTGGCGGTGGTGGTTGTTGTTTCGTCTCTAAGTCGTGCCTGGCTCTTTGTGACCCCATGGGCTGGAGCCCACAAGGCTCCTCTGTCCATGGGATTTCCCAGGCAAGAATATTGGAGTGGGTTGCCATTTCCTACTCCACGGGATTTTCCCAACCCAGGGATTAAACCCACGTCTCCTACATTGGCAGGTAGATTCTTTACCACTGAGCCACCAGGGAAGCCCTAGTAAGAGGTGGACTTCGAATTTAAAACACGTTTTCTTAACTTTTCCAAGTGTGCACATGCCCCGAGAAATGGGCCTTAGCACAGGCCTGAACCCCAGTCTGGCAGGTGTCCGCTGCGTGACTGGGGGTGAGTTATGAGCTGCTGTCTCCCCTGAGGGCTGGGGAGGGAAAAGGATGGAAACCCTACCTGGCACGTAGTAGGCGCTCAAGATAGATCTCTGAGGCTAAGCTTTGTTTGTTCTAAATCCACTCGGTCAGTCACCGCCTCAGTGACTTTTGAACTCCGAAGGGAAGACTGAACTTGGAGAACACATTTCCACCCCCTGCCTTTCCTGCCCAAGAAAGGGACTACGTTGTGAGGTGGGGAGGAAAGTCCAGGGGAGGGCCCAGGAGGTCCGCCTTGGAGGGAAATGAACCCTACCTTGAGAGAATGCACCTTGTTCCTGTCCAGGGTCCCGGCCGGTGCAGGAGGAGAGAGGCCTGACCGGATCGCCTCTCCCTCCCCACCTCCTGGGACTGTTCAGCTCCTGGCAGCCTCAGCTCAGGTCAAGTGGCCACAACCTAGGCTAGATCAGCTGGGGAGCCCGCCTCCCCCTGCCCCTTCCCCAGGGCCCCTAAGTATGGCCACCCCAGTGCCCCCCGAGCCTCTTGGAGCCCACCACTTCAGCAACCACCCCTTTCAGACAGGTGAGACACGGAAGGTATCTGGCAGTGGTCTCCAGAGAGCCCGGGAACCACGGGAACCTCCATAGGACACATCCTTAGAGATGCGCCCACTTAGATGACACCAACTTCTGGCGAGCTCGGTCCCAGGAGGACCATGGGCAGAGCCTGCTGTGGCCAGGTGCTTGACTCGGGTTATTCTCGCCCCATAATCCAGTTTGTGCACTGAGAACCTGGGTCCAGGCTGGGGTCACCCGACCGGAAGGGGACTCCAGGCTTCTACCCAGGCAAAACTAATATGGTGGTTTACGAACATGGACTCTGCAGCCAGAGGCCCTGGGTTCAAAGCCCTACTTCTCAGGTATTTTAAACAGTGCAGCCACCCTGAAAAACACCCTGGCGGGTCTTGAAAATGTTAAACGCAAGAGTTACCGCTTGACACGGCATTCCCACGCCAAGGATCTACCCAAGAGAGATGAAGACACATATTCACACCAGGCTCCTCTGTCCATGGGATTTCCCAGGCAAGAAAACTGGAGTGGGTTGCCACTTCCTTCTCCAGGGGGGATCTTCCTGACCCAGGGATTGACCCTTCTACACTGTTACCAATGGACCATCAGGAAAGCCCACCCACAGATGTTTACCGCAGCAATCTTCATAATAACAAAAATGGGGAAACCATCCAAATGTACATCGATGGATGAATGAACATCCATATGATAGAATATTATTCTGTAGTAAAAAGGAATGGTGAGCTGACACACAGGCTATAACGCAGCTGAACGCTGAAAATACGATTCTCAGTGAAAGAAGCCAGTTACAAAGAGCCACATACCGTGTGATGATTCCGTTGGAATGAAACGTCCAGAAAAGGCAAATCCCTAGACACAGGAAGTGGATTAGTGCTGCCAGGGGCTGGGGGTGTCTGCTTAATGGGTACGGTTTCCTTTGGGGCGACGATGAACGAGTTCTGGAATTAACACAGTGGCAACAGTTGCACAACTCTGAACACACAAGCGGCTTGTTGTGTTGCTGTTGCTGTTTAGCCACTAAGTCACCTCCAACTCTTTTGCGATCCCCATGGACTGGAGCCTGCCAGGCTCCTCTGTCCATGGGATTTCCCAGGCAAGAAAACTGGAGTGGGTTGCCACTTCCTTCTGCAGGGGGGAATCTTCCTGACCCAGGGATTGACCCTTCTACACTGGCAGGCAGATTCTTTACCAAGGGACCATCAGGAAAGCCCACCCAAGAAGCTACTGTGTTGTAAACTTAAAGAGGGTGAATTGTATTGTATTTCATGTGAATTTTATCTGAATAAAGCTGCTATTAAAAAAAAAAAAAAAACTGCTCTTCACTAGTTGCTTTTGTGACCTTGGGCAAGGTATGAACCTTCCATGCCTCAATTTCCCCATCTGTAAAATGGGGCCAGTAACTGTACCTAGGTGCTAAGGGTTGTTGTGAGGATTAAGTGAGTTCATGCATGACGTGCTCTAAGCAGCTGTCTCACTGGGTGCCAGCACTTCCCCTCGGTCTGACTGCCGCCCACGCTGCCCTGGCGCACTGCCATCTGCTCACCCACCACACTGCCCTTTGATTCTGCACACTCACCTCGCTCCTATCTCTCCCACCCAGTGCCCAAATTTTCGTAAAACATACATCCTTTCAAATTTATCATCTTGATCATTTTAAAGTTGACTTTTCAGTAGTTAAGTGCATTCGTATTGTTGTGTAACCGATCTCCAGAACTCTTCATCCTGCAAAACTGAAACTCTATACCCACTGAATAACAACTCCCCACTCACCCGCCCTCGCCGGCCTCTGGCAACCACCACTCGACTTTCTGTCTCCACGAATTTGACTTTTCTGGGTACCTCACGCAAGTAGAATCAAACGGCATTTGTCTCTCGGAGAATGCCTTATTTCACTTGGCACGATGTCCCTGAGGCTCATCCATGTTGTAGCATGTGCCACAGTTCCTTCTGAAGTCTGGGTGATACTTTATTATCTGTAAAGACCACACTTTGCTATCCGTGCATCTGTTGATGAGCACTTAGGTGGCTCCCACCTTTTGGCTATTATGAATAATGCTGCCGTGAATATGGCTGGGCAAGAAGACCCCAAGCTTTTAAGGCCAGACCTTAGAGGTGTGAGTGTGTCCATTATGAGGAAAGGACTATAAGTCCCATATAAGTACGCTGGCTTCCCTGGTGGCTCAGTGGTGAAGAATCTGCCTGTAATGCAGGGGATGTAAGAGACACAGGTTGGATCTCTGGGTTGGGAAGATCCCCTGAAGTAGGAAATGGCAACCCACTCCAGTATTCTTGCCTGGAAAATTCCATGGAATTGTGCAGGGCAGGCTACAGTCCATGGGGTCACAAAGAGGATGTTACCTTTAAGGCAAGGAATAAGGTTTTGGGGGACTGGCAGCTGGGGGAGATGTTCATGGTGGTTAAGAAGCAGCACCGGGTCTTGGACAACCAGCGCCGGTGGGACGAGACTGGTTCATTCAGGGCTAGTTCCTCAGATCAGAGGTCTGTTACCAGAAAATCATTTGCCAACACGTGTAAGCTCAGGGCTTTGCAACAGAAGATGAGTCAGTGCGGTGAAGCTCTGGTCCTGAGGCCTGGACTGCACCTGGGGCCAGCACAGAGGGAGATAAGCCCTCCCCGCTACGGCCTGAGGCACAGGTGATTCTAGAAAGTCACTCACCCAGCCCCAGGGCGGCTTTGAGAGCTGTCTGGCTGGATGAAAGCTAGCTAGGGTGATCACACATTCTGGTTTGCCCTGTTGTCTGGGGTAATTATTTTTAGTGCTCCTTGTTATTCTCAGAAGTGTCCCCATTTGGATGATAAATTACATAGTCCCTCTATCAGTTACCCACTGTATAACAAATTGCCCGAAAACCTAGTCACTTGAAACAACAAACTGGTGTATCTTTCACAGTTTCTATGGGCTAGGAAGGTGCGCCTGGCTCAAATAGGTACTTCTGGCTGAGGGTCTCTTATGAGGTCACAGCCCACGTGCAGGCTGGGGCTGTGGTCACCAGAAGGCCTGCCTAGGGGCAGGAGGATTTAAGGTCAAAGTGACTCCCTGGCTGGCAGCTGCTGGGAGGTCTCAGCCTCACTCCACTCTGGGCCCCTCTGCAGGGATGCTTGAGCGTCCTGACAACATGGTAGCTGGATTCCCGCAGAGCAAGTGGGAGGCAGAGACAGAGCGGAGCCATGCCAGGCGGAAGCTATCATTCTGATGCCTCAGAAGCATCACAGGATCACTTCTGTCCCCTTCTGCTCATTAGAAGAAAGCCACTAGTCTAGACCCTACACGTACAGGTAAGGGAGCTTTAGCTAGCTTTTCAAGGGAACATTGTCAAAGAATCTGGGATATTTAAAAACTACCACAGTTACTCTAAAACTAGGGCATATGAGGTGGAGAGAGGGAGCAAAGCCAGAGAGGACAGAAGTCAGATCAAAGAATATTTGCAATGCCAGATAAGGAGTGTGAACCAGGATCTGGGGACAAGGTGAGAAGGGACTGTTTTGAGCAAGGCAGAGATAAAATCAGGGATTCACAGTGAATCATGACATCCACCCCAGCACCAGCCTCTGGTGGGGTCACAGGGCTCCACTCAACCCCTGCAATGGCAGCCATCACCTCCTTCTGGGTCTTTGGGCCTGTCACCCGCTACCTTTGGCAGAGAACACACCTTTCCTTTGCACTGGACCGAAGCTCCTTCTGCGCCTCCCGCAGGGCCCTGCCACGGCAAGTGCACACTGCAGGTTTCTGCACGAACAAAACAGATCAATTTACACCAACCCCAAGCTGCGGTCACGCCGGCCACAAGTCCTGGCCTGCACCCTGCACGCACCTTTCTCTTTCCAGCCTCCAGGCTTTGGTTCTTCCTGCCCAGAGGGCTCTGGCTGTGCCCACCATCTGCACTGCCCTGGGGGCAGATGGGACTGGTGGGAAAGTGGTTTGGATAATTTAGGAGGGAGATGAGCAGGAAGAGGTGTGGACTTCACTAAGCAGGTGGATGTGGGGCAGGCCAAGGATAACTTTGTACTTCCCATACCTTGGGCTTCGGAGCTGGTGCTGAGCCTGTGTCTTTCTCTGGGGCAGCAACAGGCCATGAATACCCCAGCCAGGTGTGAGGATTGGCTCTGTGCTCCCCCACTCTCTCCCTCTGTGTCCACCCACTCCTGCTCACGGCCCGGCCGGTTTTCCTTCGTCCCCAGCACCTCCACCTCCTGACATCTCCCCATTCCACTCAAACTCAGCTCACAGGGCCATCTCTTCTAGGAAGCTTTAACTGCTTGTAGTTCGGGATGCTACAGGCTTCCCAGGTGGCTCGGTGGTAAAGAATCCGCCTGCCAAGGCAGGAGACACAGGAAGATTCCCCTGGGGAGAGAAATGGCAACCCACTCCAGTATTCTTGCCTGGAGAACCCCATGGACAGAGGAGCCGGCTGGGCTACAGTCCATGGGGTCGCAAAGAATCAGACCCGACTTAGCAACTGAACAATTGTGATGCTACAGCATTTTGGCTGTCATTCTCAGAGACCCTGAATGCCTGGTGTCCTCAGCGAGGCTCCTGGAGGGCAGTGACAGACTCTCCACTTCCTACAGCAGAGTGTGACTGTACGTGCATTGTTTTGTAGCTAAGTCGTGTCCACCTCTTTGTGACCCCATGGACTGCAGCATACCAGGCTTCCCTGTCCCTCACTATATCCCGGAGTTTGCCCAAGTTCATGTCCATTGAATCGGTGATGCCATCCAGCCATCTCATCCTCTGTCGCCCTCTTCTCCTCCTGCCTTGAATCTTTCCCAGCACCAGGGTCTTTTCTAACGAGTCAGTTCTTTGCATCAGGTGGCCAAAGTATTGGAGTTTCAGCTTCAGCATCAGTCCTTCCAATGAATATTCAGGACTGATTTCCTTTAGGATGGACTGGTTGAATCTCCTTGCAGTCCAAGGGACTCTCAAGAGCCTTCTCCAACACCATGAGTGCTTCGGCGCTCTCCCTTCTTTCTGGTTCGACTCTCACATCTGTACGTGACTAGTGGAAAAGACCATAGCTTTGACTAGACGAACCTTTGTCAGCAAGGTCATGTCTTTGCTTTTTAATACACTGTCTAGGTTTGTCATAGCTGAAGGCTCCTTAACGCATACACATAGCTTTGTGTATGCTAGGGAACCCTGGGCTTTTCAAACTCTGCCTCCACAGACTCTCAATGGCTAGCTTAAAGAGCATTTTCTCTCTCAGTTAACACTGGAGTCTGTAGTGGACCCCCGGCTCTATCTGAAGTGCTTGTCACGGTTTGTCCAAGTCCTCACAACAACCTAGGCGGGGGGCATGAACACTATTCTGATTTAGAAACGGAGTGCACAGAGAGGTCAAACATCGTGCCCCAGGTCACACCGCCAGGATGCAGGGGTGCTGAGATTCCACCCGAGGCGCCAGGCCCCAGGCCCTCACTCCCCTGCTCATTAGTCTTTCCCCAATGTGATCAAACAGTGGCATCAGCCCAGCACCCTCGGAAACAGTGGACTGTTTGCAATTTTGAGCTTTTCTCCTGTAAATGCCTCTTAAGTCTTCAGTGCTCACGATGGCTCATTGGCAAGATTTTCCAGAGGCAGCACCGTGGATGAATGATCGCGGACCAAACCATACCCGAGACTTAACAGATAGCAGATCTGGCCCAGGCAGGCAGTGTGGGTTTCTGTGAGCACGGGCTTACTGCATATCCTTAGGTGCTTTTTCTTGCCAATCAAGAGATGGACTTTCTAGATACGAGCATCTCATGGGCAAAAAGAGGATGCTGAAGCTTCCTGTGCACCCACCCTCAACCTGCATTTCAGGATAATGATCTTGCCCTGCCCAGCTTCACTGTGATGGCCTCTCAGTATACACCCCTGCTTAGCGGCCCCCAGGAGGGGGCATGTCCAAACCAGTGTGATTTTAGACCTGGCTGAGAAATCTCAGGACAGGTTCCACAGCCAGACTGTTGTTCAGTCGCTCAGTTGTGCCTGACTCTTTGTGACCCCATGGACTGCAGCACGCCAAGCCTCCCTGTCCTTCACCATCTCCTGGAGTTTGCTCAAACTCATATGCATCAAGTCGGTGATGCCATCCAAGATTTTCTGGGTTCAAATCCCAGTTCTACCACTTGGGTGTGTCCCTGGGCACTCAAGGTTCTCAGTCTCCTCATCTGAAAAGTGGGGATAATTCTGCTTCAACTTTAGAGGGTTGTTGTGAGAATTAAATGATCTAACAGATGTATAGCGCCTGAAATGTACTAAGTGCTTTATAAGCATCAGCTATTATTGTTGTCATTGTTTTCATCATATACTTATTGATTATTGCCAGTTTTGCCTTCCGCGGTTGCAGAGAGCAAATTGGGGTCCCCGAGGAGCTCCATCTCCAGATGGCCCCAAGACTCTAGCTAGGCGTCCCCAGCTGCAGTGGTGCATCCTGATTGGCTCGTGATGGTCTCATTTCCTGTGCCTGTGATTGGTGGAGATATACTTATGTGCCTGGTTCTGACCAATGAGATGGGGAAGTCTGTGTATGCAGGGGATGTGATCCCAGAAAGGCTTTCTCATAGACTTTCTCAAGGCAACAGCCTTTTCTGTCCCCAGGGTCCTCGCCACTCCTTCCCATGACTGCCCATATTGCTTGGAGGTGCCCCAGCCATTCCACAGAGCCAAAGAGAAAGACTGGGCCTTTGATGACATCAAGCCTTTAAGTTACCAGCCCTCAAACAGCCCAATTCATGACTTCATGGCGCAAAGTTCATACTCCTTATTGTTTGCACCAGCTTATTTGCAGCCCAAAGGATCCCAACTATATTCCGTGGTTGGTCACATATCTTCTTGGGATTAAGCCCACCGTACCAGAGGAAGGATCTGAGCTCAGCTGTGCATCAAGGAAGACTTCCTAGAGGAGGTGAGGCTAACACAGGATCTAAAAGAACAAGCAAGTGGACAAAGTGGGTAGGACAAAGGGGGTAGGGCAAAGAGCAATATGCCAGGCTGAGAAATAAAGGCCTGAGGCTAGAGACACTATAGGGTGTGTGTATCCATGCAAATAATCTGTGTGGCTGGGAGCCATGTGAGATGAGACTGGAATGGTGTGGTGGGCTTTCCAGTGGCCCCTCAGCCAGGCTACAGAACCACAGGCTATCACAGGGCTGAAGGAAAGCTCTCTGGTCAGCCTGGATTTGGCTCACCTCAGGTCGCCCCCTCCGGCTGCGGGCCTAGAATCAATGCACTCAGCCTGCCTTCTGCCCCTTTCCAGCCGCACTCAGATGCTGCCCTGATGGTCAGGGCAGGGGCACCGGGCCTTGTTTCTCCAGGTGCGATTCATCTGCCGAGCCTCTTCCAGCCCCAAGGCTCTCAGAAAAGACTCCGGCTGGAATCTGGGTCACTCTGCACGAGCCGGACATCCATCAAGTAAGCAGTTACTAAGTGCCTACAAAGCAGAGTGCTAAGCACAGCGGAGAAAGGACCTGGTTCAAATCCCAATTCTGTTTCTTCTGTGACCTTGAGCAGGCTGCTTTACTTCTCCAAACCCGGTGTCTTCCTCTCTTTGGAACACATGGTAAAAACAACGGCGCTAAGTTGCTTCAGTTGTGTCCGACTTTCTGCAACCCCATGGACTACAGCCCACCAGGCTCCTCTGTTCCTGGGGATTCTCCAGCTAAGGATACCGGAGTGGGTTGCTGTGCCCTCCTTGAGGGGATCTTCCCAACCTAGGGAACAAACCCACGTCTCTCACGTCTCCTGCACTGGCAGGTGTAGTTCTGGTTTCTCTGGTACTGGCAGAGGGGTGGGAGAGAAGAAAAAGATAAATAGATGCACAAAAAGCTTCCTGAAAGTAAGGTTTATAAACTAGGCAGTGGGAGAGTAAGACAAGCAAATGATATGCTCCTATGGACAAAATTTGAAAGGTGATGGTTACAGGGCGGAAGCAGAATGTCTAGATGGGGGGTGATGAGGGACAAGCATTCCTAGCGGAAGATTAGGCAGGGTGGAAGGGATGTTCCTAAAGCTTTAGAACGGTATGCTGCAAATACATGGGCTGGATATAACTGTTGAATATAGGTGTCACTGAACCTGTAATAGCAGATTTCTGAACTTGAGCCAGAAAGATGCTGATTCAAATTCAGGCTCTACACTGACAGTGTAACCTTGAATGAGTCACTTAACATCTGAGCCTCAGACTCCTTCCTTGCAAAGCAGGTGTAAAACCTAGTTCAGAGAGTCGTGTGCCCAGTCGCTCAGTTGTGTCTGACTCTGCGACGTCATGGACTGCAGCCCGCCAGGCTCCTCTCTCCCTGGGACTATCTGGGCAAAAGTACTGGAGGGGGGTTGCCATTTCCTCCTCCAGGGGATCTTTCCAAACCAAGGACTGAAACCACCCTGCATTGGCAGGTGGATTCTTTACCCCTGAGCCACCTGGGAAGCCCCAATTCGAAGAGCTGTACTGTGGTATATGCAGGATCCTGAACCAGGATCTGGCCAATTCCCACTTTAATGCCCTAAGATGCACTGCCACCTCCTTCAGGAAGTCCTGCAGGCTCTCTCAGGTCATCCCCCAGATCCAGCTGCTAGCCCCTAGACACTCCCCTCTCTTCTGTGAAGGCCTCTTCTTTCTCTCTCACCAGGCTTGGGGCTTTGAGGAGGAAGAGGCAGGGATCTCAGCATCTCTTGAACCCAGCTGCACCCCCACAGGGAGTGGGCATCTATTGATGCCACATCCCTCCCAAGCCTCCACGCAGGTAGACATGAGAGGGAGGAAGTGACTAAGTCTGCTGGGGGAGGGAAGCAGGGTTCAGGACAGTTTTGGGTGATAACACTAGATCTTGAGGGTTTAACAGGAATTTACTGGTGGGAGGAGGGGGTTTCAGGCAGAGAACTAAAGCAGGGAGGTGTGAGTGGAAGTAAATTGTGGGTCAAACAGAAAATGTCTAACTAAAGATGAGAATTCTGGATTCAGATCCCAAAGGGTCTCAGATGCCACGCCAAGGATTTGCCCTTCAGGGAGTGACCGAAAACTTAACAGGCAACACAGTGACAAAAATGACAAGGCTCTGGGCCACCACTTGGGGGCAGATACTGATGGACAAATCAAAAAAGGACCAAAAGTTCTACCTGGATGATTGACTGTTGAAAATTGCTCCAATAATACATCCACACCCTGCTCCCCCTTATACCTGCATAAAGCCAATTTCCACAATCATTCCACACTACACCCGTAGCAGCTCTGTGAAACCTATGGGGCCGAGCAGTGCTATCTTCATTACAGATGGACAAAGTGAGAATCAGAGAAGGAAATGGATCTTGCCACGGTCACAGGGGCAATGAAGGGGCTCGTCACAACCTGAAGTCAGCAACCTGGCCCTGCCTGGGAGGCAAGGCCTCTGGCCATTGGACAAACGTGCTCAGCACCTTCTAGAGCCAGATCTTGGAGACAGGGAGATGACCTTTGACCTCTGAGTCATCTTGAGACTGGACTGATCACCTGGGCTTCTTGCAGGAGAGGGAGAAGCGGGACCCACTGAGCGGTGGGGTTTCTGCGGTCCAGACAGGTCAGCAGGGGCTCACCCCCATGACAGGCCTATCTATGTGACCTCCAAACTGGACCCTGGGATGGGGGCTGGAAGGTGGCCAATCCCCCCACAAAGGGAATGGGACAGAGGGAGTGGCCCTTGGCTGCCTTTCTAAGAAGCCCCCAAATGCCCCCTCCTGCCAGCACCCAGGCCCCCCGCACGGCAGCAGCCTGACTCATCATCCCGGTCTTTTGAATGGTAGCCGAGCAATCAGCCAGGGGGGCTGCCTGGGGCTGACGGCCAAGGGTTGGAAAAACAAGGCCGCTCTCTCTTACCTCCAGCCTTGGAATTTCAAGACAGGCTGGGCGTGGGGAGCAGAGGGCAGGTAGGTGCAGGAGGGGTGGGTATCAAGAGTGGGAGGAGGCTGGGGTGGGGGGCCAGAAGGGGTGGGGAGAGGTTCAGAATCTGAGCTGGTGGCTTTTGTTTTCAAATGACCTGTTTAATAATTACCTTTGCAATCAAAGGAGCCAGGGCCCAGGGAAGGTGAGCATTCAACCCTCCATACCCCACCAGGCAGCCGGGCAGCCAGAGAAGAAAGTAAACAAGATGCCACCGGCTCTCTGCTCCATCTCGCAAACAATGGCGGGACTGAGCTGCCGGCTCACACACACACATCAAAGTGAGATTTCCAGGCAAGAACTTTAACAGGCAGATAAGAGGCTTGGATTGAATTTTCCCCCCACATCCCGGGAGCTCCCCCTGAGCTTGCGTCCAAGGGGGTAGCCTAGGGGCTCCCGTCATTTTAAGTTAACCTTGATCTGTAATTTATTCATTCATTTTGCAGAGAAGAACCACCTCCGTCTCAACCCCCGAAAAGCCTAGCCAGCAACAACTTCACCCCTTTAAACAGTCACAATGGTGGACAAACAAGGGATTTAAGTTACAGCGGCTAGCTAGCACTCACACTCCGGCTCCTTAAAAAAACATCATCCTAATCCAAGCCCCCGGCCGGGGCTCACAAAGTCAGACCCTGACCGGCAGTGGGAAAAATCCAACTTGGGTTTTTTTTTTTCAACCTCCCAAGGCCTTCAACTATTTTTCCCCCTGCAGCATCCAAGCCCAGCCTCAAGGCAGAGCCGTAAACACGCCTGCTCCTCCCCCTTCCACGGTTCGGCAAAACAGCCCCCCCCGCCCCCCCCCACCTTCCCGGACCCCGAGAGAAAGAACCACAGCGACCCTCACCCGCAGCCCCCCTCCCCTCCCCTCCCCCAGCCTCCGGCGCCGTCCGCAATCGTCGCAGGCACCTTGAGATAAACACCCACTAATGATTTTATGATTTTTCTGCTCTGGGTAGCCGCGCTCAGCAGAATCCCTTCCCCCGCCCTGGCGACGGGGGCCGGCCCAA